>NW_027256891.1:25750016-25805016 GCF_029215685.1 Pituophis catenifer annectens
AAGGACTACCTCTATGTCAAAATGGCTTTCCATTCCTGCAGCATCGTCCGCTTTATCTTCTTAGAGATGGCTCTTTTCTCCCCGACGGCCTTGGGAGGCTCAGAGCTGCCGGGCTCATATATTAGAAATGCTTGAGAGCAGCCCTTGCCCTAGCAAATGTCTCCCTTGACCGACTTGGTTACATGGATCACTGGTTTAATATTTCCAGAAAGTGGATTTAAAAAAATAAATAAAAAAACAACGCCAATAAAGAGGTCCCTGGTGGGACTCCTGTAAGCGCTAAAACACGGAGAGAGCAGTTGTTCCGTCTTCCAAAAGGGAAATATGTATCCTTGGCCAATGTCATCCCATCCTTCTCCGTGATCCTTCGTGAAACACAAGGGAAGGATTAAAAATCGACAGCACAGGGAGTCCTGGATTTGCAATCGTTCATTTAGCGACCGTCGGAAGCCTGACTAAGTTGGCTCAGTGGCTAAGACATACTGAGCTTGTCAATCCGAAAGGTCGGCAGTTCGGCGGTTCGAATCCCTAGTACAGGTCTCGTGTGTGACTAGATGACCTTCAAGGTCCCTTCAACTCTGTTACTGTTAAATGAAGCGAGAACCGCCTTGAAAAAAGAGACTTAGGACTGTTTTTCACGCCTACGACCATTTTGAGGCATGCCCACAGGTCATGTGATCAGAATTCAGATGCTCGGCCACTGACTCATATTTATGGCGGTCTCAGCATCCCGGGGTCATGCAAACCCCCTTTTGCAACAAGCCAAGCCAATGATTCGCTTAACAATTGTGTCACTAACTTAACAACTGGGGCGCGAAAGACCGTAAAATGCGACAAAGCTCTCATTTCACACAAATGTCTCAGTTAGTAGCCACGAGATGTTTCGGGCTCAATGACGGTGCCAATAAAAGGAGAATGTTTGTAGCTCAGGGTTGAAATGAAGGGTCCTTGGTGCTCTCAGTTGGGGTCGTAAGTCGAGGCCTAGCTGTACATTCAGACTAATTTGCTCCTCATAAAAAAGATATTTAAAGACTTGTGTTCTGCCAGACGAGCACAACTCAAAGCGGACGGACGACGTCTCCTCGGATGGTGACGAAATGTTTGCAACCAAAATCACCAAAGCTCGGAGCTCAGACCAACATCTCAATGACCAACCCGAGCTACTCATATTTCAACTAGCTGTATTTGGCTGCCTCCTCCTTCCCCCCTCCCTTCGTGCCGTTGGACTTACATATTTCTTCGAATGGATGGAAGTCATCTACGGAGTGCCGTTAAAGGCATCACATCTATCGAGTGGTCTTGCAGGAGGTTTCATTAAGTCTAACATGATTTACGGGAGACAAGACGCATTGCTTCAAGATTTTTCTATCTCTGCAGGAAGTACTCCAGGGATATTTGGACCCACTTGGAATTGTTTTAGCTATGCTATTACCAGGGTTAAAATGGATGGCAACGTAGATCAATTCGATTGGAGCAATTTTGTATTTTTTTAAAAAAAAGGTTTCTGGACACATCCTAAGATGCTACGAGTTTGTATTTCTCTCTCTCTCTCTCCCTCTCCCTTCCTCTCTCCCTCTTCTCTTCCCTCCCTCTCTCCTCCCTCTCTCTCTCCCCCTCCCTCTCTCTCTACTACTTTCTCTCCCTCCCTCCCTCCCTCTCCCCCTCTCTCACTCCCCTCCTCTCCCTCTCCCCCTCCTTCCCACTCTCTCTCCCTCCTCTCTCTCTCATTTTTCTCCCTCCCTCTCTCCCTCCTTCCCTCTCCCTTCCTCTCTACCGCTCCTCCTCCCTCCCTCTCTCCTCCCTCTCTCTCCCTCCCTCTCTCTCTACAACTTTCTCTCCCTCCCTCCCTCCCTCTCCCCCTCTCTCTCACTCTCCCTCCACTCCCCCTACCTCTCCCCCTCCTTCCCTCTCTCTCTCCTCCCTCTCTCTCTCTCCCTCCCCCCCTTTCTCTCCCTTAATCCGGGAAAGGGATCTTAAAATAGAAGCGTAAGATCAACGGGAGCTTTCAAACTTCTGTTTCTTAGGATGCTGTTCAGAGTTGGCCAGGATTGAGATGGGCTCTGCAAATTGAAGAGATGGAGAGCCAGTCCTCAACTTACAGCAGTCTGTTTAGCGACCGTTCAAAGTTACAACGGGACCTATTTTCACGCCGACGACTGTTGCAGCATCCTCCCAGTCACGCGATCAAAATTTTGGGTGCTTGGGAACTGACTTGTATTTATGATGGTTGCAGTGTCACATGATCCCTTTTTGCAACCTTCTGTCAAGAAAAGTCAATGGGGGAGCTGGATTCACCGTGGGACTAACTGCAGTGGTTCGCTTAACAAACACGGCAAGAGAAGTCGTCAAATGGGGCAAAGATTCGCGGAACAAATGTCTTGCTTAGCAGCAGAAATCTGGGGCTTCAATCCTCTCCTTCGTTATTTTTTACAAAGAATGCAAGGGGGCGAACGTCTGCAAAACATGTTCCTCCTTCTATCTTCCCCGCAACAACAACTCTGTGAGGTGAATTGGGCTGAGAGAGAGAGAGAGAGAGAGAGAGAGAGGGGAGAGAGAGAGAGAGAGGCTGGCCCAAGGTTACCTAGATGGCTTTCATGCCTAAGGGAGAACTAGAACTCCCAGGCTCCTGGTGACTGGCCCAAAGCCACCCAGCTGGCTTTCATGCCTAAAGTGGGACTACAACTCTCTATCTCCTAGTGATTGGCCCAAAGCCACCCAACCAACTTTCCTGCCCAAGGCAGGACTAGAACTCTCAGTCTCCTAGTGATTGGCCACTCACCCAACCAGCTTTCATGCCTAAGACATGACTAGAACTCACAATCCACCTGGCGATAGGCCCAAAGTCGCTCAGCTGGCTTTCATGCCTAAGGTGGGACTACAACTCTCTATCTCCTAGTGATTGGCCCAAAGCCACCCAACCATCTTTCCTGCCCAAGGCAGGACTAGAACTCCCAGTCTCCTAGTGATTGGCCATTCACCCAACCAGCTTTCATGCCTAAGACATGACTAGAACTCACAATCCACCTGGCGATAGGCCCAAAGTCACTCAGCTGTCTTTCATGCCTATGGTGGGACTACAACTCTCTATCTCCTAGTGATTGGCCCAAAGCCACCCAACCATCTTTCCTGCCCAAGGCAGGACTAGAACTCCCAGTCTCCTAGTGATTGGCCATTCACCCAACCAGCTTTCATGCCTAAGACATGATTAGAACTCAGAATCACCTGGCGATAGGCCCAAAGTCGCTCAGCTGGCTTTCATGCCTAAAACAGGACTAGAACTCCCAGGCTCCTAGTGATTGGCCATTCACCCAAACAGCTTTCATGTCTAAAACATGACTAGAACTCACAATCACCTGGTGATAGGCCCAAAGTCACTCAGCTGGCTTTCATGCCTAAGGCAAGGCTAGAACTCACTGTCACCAAACTGGCTCTCTCATTAAAATGGCCACCTCCAGAACCTGCATTCTGGATGGTGCTGCAAGAAGAAATCCACAGAGTTGTTGGTTTCTTTAAAAAAAGAAAAGAAAGTAAATCTCTTCAAACCCACAAAATGAAGTAATTCAATAAGTCCTAACTAAACAATTGACTTTGCAAAACGCACAGCGTTTTTAACAAAGTATTTCAAAATCTCCTGCCCCAAAAATAAACCGAGGCACAAGAGAATCAAAACAATTTCTATTTTTTTTTTAATTGTACACGAATGTTACCTATTTCCAAGCCCAGGGAGCCAAAAATCAGCCGTTTAAAAAACTCTCTCTCTTTTTTAAAAAAATTCAAATCTTGCCCCTTTTAGCAACTCGGTTGCAACCTCTTTGCAACTGTTCGCCAGCCCTATAGTAAGCGGAGAAGAACCATCAACAGGGAGGAAGGGAACGGATCTCATTTGAGCAAAAGGGCCTGTGGTTTTTTTGCAGGGTTGCGTCTTTTCCCGCGTGCGTTTTGCGATGCAGCTACTCGAAAATTCATTATATGAAACATTTATCCCGTTATGAATAAATTAGAGGTTCTGCAATAGAGTGCAATAAAACTTCTCATTTTCGTCTTCTTGGGGTTGCAAGGATTTTCATGGGTAAAATAATGTATATATAAAAAAATAGTAATGTGAAATAGGATTCTCTTTAGACCAGAATAGTCTTTAAAAACTCTTTTTTAAAAAAATCAACCATGGACCAGGCTAATATTCTGAATGGTGCATGAACCAGAAGTCTCCCACACACACAAAGGTTTGAAGGACACGGCTCTGATATTTTTACTGCAGGTATGAGAAGAGCTCTAAATAATTCAGGAAATTGACTAGTGCAAACTCTACTGTTCAAGCATCTTAGTATATTTGCCCATGTAGTATGGCTGTATTACTTTTCTCTTTCTCATCTGTTCTTTTACCTTCTCTTATTGGCATCATTATTAGGATGATTATTACTTTGTTGTTTTGCATGTACACCGAGAACTTCTGTACTGGAGACAAATTCCTTGTGTGTCTAATCACACTTGGCCAATAAAGAATTCTGTTCTGTTCTGTTCTGTTGTTCTGTCCCATTCCGTCCCGTCCCGTCCCATCCCATCCCGTCCCATCCTGTCCCATCCCTTCCCATCCCACGCTATACATACTCTACTCTACTCTACTCTACTCTACTCTACTCTACTCTACTCTACTCTACTCTACTCTACTCTACTCTACTCTACCTCATCCCAATCTTTTCTTATGCTATCCTACTTCTATTCTATCCTACGCTATCCTACACAGTCTACTCTATTCTACTCTACTCTTCTTTACTCATCCAATCTCATTGTACACATGTTGTGCATTGACAATAAAGGTTTTTGAATTTACCTTATCCTATCCTATCCTATCCTATCCTATCCTATCCTATCCTATCCTATCCTATCCTATCCTATCCTATCCTATCCTATCCTATCCTATCCTATCCTATCCTATCCCATTCCAACCTTTTCTTATCCTATCCTATCGTACTTCTATTCTATCCTACGCTATCCTACACAGTCTACTCTATTCTACTCTACTCTTCTCTACTCATCCAATCTCATTGTATACATGTTGTGCATTGACAATAAAGGTTTTTGAATTTACCTTATCCTATCCTATCTTATCCTATCCCATTCCAACCTTTTCTTATCCCATCCTATCCTACTTCTATTCTATACTATGCTCTCCTATGCACTGTAGTGTAGTGTAGTGTAGTGTAGTGTAGGGTAGGGTAGGGTAGGGTAGGGTAGTGTAGGGTAGTGTAGTGTAGGGTAGGGTAGGGTAGGGTAGGGTAGTCTAGACTAGTCTAGTCTAGTCTAGTCTAGTCTAGTCTAGTCTACTCTACTCTACTCTACTCTACTCTACTCTTTGTTTTCTTTACGATAAAGGCTCACTCAGAATTGCAAGAGCCAGGTTCCAGGGAAAAAGGCTGAACTCAACAAACAAGGTGCTGTGAATGCGAAAGAGGCTGCAAAAGGTTACACATTTGAATTACGATGCCAGGCAGAGACTTTCACGGAGAGTTTCAAGTACTTCCACCTGTCTCCATCTCGGGAGAGTTGTAGATAATTCTGAAGCCATCCTTCACAGTCTCCCTTTCATAGCTGGAGCGTCCCCGTATTTATACCACCTCTGCTCGCACCGGGGGCTTTAATTTCCCTCCAGGCCCATATTTCTGCCACCTTCTCCCAGCCAACTAAAAGTCTCTCCTCTTGATTTTTCTCCCTCGTTCTCACAAAAGGGAAACTGAGCATGTTGGAAATTGACGAGAGCATTCCCTGGGAATGTCGGAAGAGGAAAAGCACTTCTGGAAAAGAAAATATGAAAAAGAAACGGAGAGCCAGAAGGTGGGGGGTACATTGCAGGAAGCTGAAGGAATCCACAGGGGGAAAAAATAAAAATATTTTGCACTTCACCGCTTCAAACAACACAGGGAAAAACGGCAGGTACAAACATAGAAAGGGCAATTTCAGAACAAATTTACTCAGGGTTTAATACCCTTTGTACGCTTCTTACAGAAATACAGTAATTTGCGTAATGGGCAATTAGGCGCATTAGAGAAATATGGATATCCTTTTGGCTTATGGTAGTTAATCATTAAGTAGTGTGAATATTTAGAAAGCTTTATGGTATTAAAGGTGAAAAAAAAAACACCTCTTTGCTTTGCTTTGCTTTGCACATAATGCAGAAAGCCTGGCTATAAGAGCCTTGGTGGCACAGCAGACTAAAGCACTGTTAAGTAACACCAGCTGCCTGCAATTACTGCAAGTTCAAATCTCACCAGGCTCAAGGTTGACTCAGCCTTCCATCCTTTCGAGGTAGGTAAAATGAGGACCCGGATTGTGGGGGCAATAAGCTGACTTTATATAAAAAATAACACTGCTTAGGGGGGCCCGAAAGCCCTACTAAGCAGGTATATACAAAAGTATGAAGGTTATTGCTTAACGCATTGTAAGCCACCCTGAGTCTCCGGAAAAGGGCGGCATATAAATTGAACCAATAAATAAATATTTTGGTGCGACATGAACCAAGAATGGAAATACGGGTGTACGTTTTGGGCTGTAAGTCTGTGTTTTATTTTTATTATTGGGTATTGCTTTATTTTATTTTATTTTTTCCTCTCCCAGGTTGTGAGCTGACAGTTTATTTACAATTGTGGCAGGATTACGCGGCATATTAAGAAGCAAACAGATGCCTATCTGGTATGGTTGTACTTGCGATGGCTGATGATAAAGTGTTCTGCCTCAGCTCCGGATCCCGAGGAGTGTGACACACACCAAGCTGCAAAAACTCCGTTTATTACAAACAGACCCTTTTCACAATGCAGGCTTTCAGTGCAAATGTCCTTATCAGCCTGCTATAAAGTACAAAGAATAACCAAAGTCCGACAAAGGTTGGCAACCAGCCCAGAAACCAAGATGTGATAAGAAACTCACTCTGCGTAATAATTAAACGTTGTTTCCAGCAACAATTGCTAACTGCGTGCGACTTAAATAGGCTAAGGGAGTGGCCAATTAGCCCCAAGCCTCCTCCTCCTGAGTAGCCACTCCTGCCTCTCGGCAGCCCTGCGTGCTCGAGCATTGAGGAGAGGCTCCTCCACTTCACTCTCTTCACTTGAAGGAGCCTCTCGAGGTTCTGAAGGCCCTGGCGGAGTCTCTGCCTCTGGCACCACATCCTCTTCAGTTTCCTTGCTGTCCGACGTGAGTGCCGGCTGCACGACACCACACCAGCCTCCTCGTCGTCGGGATCAGCCACAAGTCGCGCAGGCCGCTGGCGGGCCACAACATAAAGAGAAAACACGCGAGGCACTCTCGATCTGCGTTCGTAATGGAAGGGTAAAAGTATTCTGCTGTTTTTGCAGCCTTAATGGGCTCCAGAATTGGTCGGAGAAAGGGGCTAATGGTGCACGCAATAACAATTTCTGGATTGTGCTAATGCCTTGGTGATTGTGCTAACACCAGGCCTTCTTCCTTGGAGGATAAAAGTGAGAAATTGAGCATGTTTATGTTGCAAAGACTAAAGATCTTGCTAGTGGTTGTTTTTTTTAAAAAAATAAAAAATTAAAGCATGACTGGATTGGTTAAAAGATCATCTATTCATTAAGTCATCACACCACTCCTTTTGAGTGTGAAAGTTGCTGAGTTTTTTTTTTTTTTTTTTGTTACTACGAGGATGCCCTCATTCTCCAGCCTTTTGTAAAGCTGTTGAAAGACTAATTTGCATCTCATTTTATGGTGGGCTAGCGCCACCAATAACTTTTCAACCTGATCCAAGACGTTTCCTACTCTGACGTAATTGAGATCAGGGAGGAAACTCACAGATTTCACGCTGTATGATACATCGTTAGAGACCAGGAATTCCCAATCGATATTTTTGTAAGCTGTAATGTTCTTCTGTTATCCTTTTTTTCCCCTTAAACCAGAATTGTCTAAGCTTGGTAACTTTAAGACTTGTGGACTTTCAATAAATGCATTTGCATGTCTTCTAAAGAAACAAAAACAAAACCCAGATAGAATAGAGAACCGGAAAGACAATCAGAAATAACAGAACAACAGAATTGTAAGGGACTATGGAGGTCTTCTAATCCAACCGTCTACTCAAACAGGAGACCTTCTACCATTTCAGAGAAATGGTTGTCCAATCTCTTCTTAAAAACCTCCAGTGATGGAGCACCCATAACAGTGGTGGGATTAAAATTTTTTTTTACTACCGGTTCTGTGGGCATGGCTTGGTGGGCGTGGCATTGCTTGGTGGGCGTGGCTTGGTGGGCATGGCAGGGGAAGGTTACTGTAAAATCTCCATTCCCTCCCCACTCCAGGGGAAGGTTACTGCAAAATCCCCATTTCCTCCCGATCAGCTGGGACTCGGGAGGCAGAGAATAGATGGGGGTGGGGCCAGTCAGAATTTTTACTACCAGTTCTCCGAACTACGCAAAATTTCCACTACCGGTTCTCCAGAACTGGTCACAACCTATTGAATACAACCTCTGACCCACAACTTCTGAAGATATGCAAACATTGACCTGTGAAAGTCACTTCAGAGTTCAGTCCAGGGGTGAAATGCTCCTGGTTTGGACCGGATTGCCCAATCCGGTAGCGATGGAGGTGAATGGTTCGGAGAACCGGTAGCAAAAATCCCTGCCCCCCACCCCCCATTGCCCAGCTGAGCCACACAATCATCAGAGGCTTTTTTTTTTATTTTTAAAAGCATTTTTTCTACAACCTCTTCAGCGAAGAGGTTATAGAAAAAAATGCTTTTAAAAGTTAAAAAAAAAAGCCTCTGATGATCATGTGGCTCAACTGGGATCATCAGAGGCTTTTAAAAGCATTTTTTCTACAACCTCTTCAGCTGAAGAGGTATAGGAAAAATGTTTTTAAAAGGAAAAAAAGCCTCTGCCGATCAGGCAAGTCAGCTGGGATCGTCAGAGGCTTTTAAAAGCATTTTTTCTACAACCTCTTCAGCCATAAAAAAAAAAAAAGTTGGCCACGCCCACTCAGTCATATTACACACACACACACACACACACACACACACACACACACCAAGCCATGCCCACAGAACCGGTAGTAACAAATTTTACATTTTACCCCTGGTTCAGTCCATATCTATATAACAACAAAGAGAGGGAGGGAGGGAGGGAGGGAGGGAGAGAGAGAGAGAGAGAGAGAGAGAGAGAGAGAGAGAGAGAGAGAGATGGAGAAGGGGTGGAAAAATTTGGGATAGAAACATATTTTCTCCCTTAATTGGCCAATGTTGTCAGGTTGAACCTGTTCTATGATCCTTATCATTTTTTCCCCTTGCATCTCTTAAAAATAACCCCCTTCCCTTCTAAAACAACAACACCCCACAATACAATTCTGAACGGTGCAAAATTAGTTTCATTTTCTCCACGTGTCATTGGCTGCCTTTCCCCCAGTAATTGAGACATTAGGGTTCCCGTGTGTAAGGTGAGGAGGAGAGGAAAAAAACGCAAGAAAACTACATTAGTCTAATGGCTCAAAGCATGGGTTGGGAAGGGAGCCGAAAGGCGCTTGGGAAAAGAAAAAATAAAAACAAAAGAAAAAAAACAAACAAACCCAAGATTATTGAGAATCATCACTTGGTTGCCCGTCTTCCCTTTTAAACATTTCTGGAGCCTTTCATATTTTCTCCCTCCAGAAAATGGAAAAAAACAAAACAAAACAAAACAGAGGAAGAAAGCTATTTGGTGTTAACTGTTATTAAGTACACACCCATTCCTCCTTCATCAAAATGAGCGCATCGTGTGAGATCAACCGCCACCGCCAGCAGCCCAATTAGAGAACACGATGCTAAGGTGAGGGGAAATAAGCAACCAGCTCCCTCTTAATCCTCTATAAAACCTGACACCTTCCACCTGACTATAAATCACGGCGTCTGGCCGTGTCTCGCTGGGACTCCTCTCCAGACTTCCAGAGGTAGAAGGTAACAATGCCACCTTGTAATCCGAACACACCTGCTGGGGGGCTTATGGAGGGGGGGAAGAGAGTGGATCAGCAGTTAAACATGATGGAGAAGGGACTCCGCCGGTGACTTTTTAATTCCCCGGTAGGGATGGGCAAATCTGTCCGTTTCAGAATATGAAAATGAAATAGGGATGAGGCCATTATAACATAAGAACGGTAGAAATATACAAAATATAATACAAAGTTATACGACTACGAATGTTACCATATAAATATTTGAAAATAATTTTTATGAAAAGAGGGGAAAGCCATAGTTAAATGATTAATGAGGATTATACTACAAAGATACTTATTAGATTGGTAATATGAGAAATTAGATAATTAATAGTAATATGGTATATTAATAGTAATAAGGAATATGGTGAGGAAGCACAAAAGATTTGTAACCGACTGACACACTGTTTGCCATTGTAGGGATGATGGATTTATGTTTTATGTTTTGTTTTAAAAAATAAAAAAATTCTTTCAAAAGAAAAAAATCTGACCGTTTCAGATTCTCTCGTTTTCCCCATTTGTAAATGTGCTCCCTTCAGCTGAGGGAAGAAGGGGATTTAGAAGATATTTGGGTTAAAACGTGCATGTATTTTCGGGGCACATGGATGCACCATTAGAAGACCTGAAGGACAGGTTAAGGCAAACTGACATGGAGAAAATCTATCTAAAGAGGTAGTTGCTAACAGGTGAAACCAATATGATAACAATAGCACTTATATACCACTTCACACTGCTTTACAGCCCATTTTAAGCAGTTTACAGAGTCAGCCTGTTGCCCCCAACAATCTGGGTCTTCATTTTACCGACCTGGGAAGGATGGAAGGCTGAGTCAATCTTGAGCCAGTCAGGATTGAACTCCTGGCAATGGGCAGAGTTAGTCTGCAATACTGCATTCTAACCATTGGGAGGGAGGAAAGGAGGGAAGGAGGGAGGGAGGGAGGGAGGGAGGGAAGGAAGGAAGGAAGGAAGGAAGGAAGGAAGGAAGGAAGGAAGGAAGGAAGGAGGGAGGGAGGGAGGGAGGGAGGGAGGGAGGGAAATAACAACAGTCCCCTCTAAGTGCTTTACAGAGTCAGCCTCTTGCCCCCAACAATCTGGGTCCTCATTTTACTGACCTCGGAAGGATGGAAGGCTGAGTCAACCTTGAGCCGGGGAGAATCGAACTGCCGAACTGCAGGCAGCAGAAGTAGCCTGCAGTACTGTATTCTAACCATCGTGCCACCATGGCACAAATGGCACAAAATAGGTCAATTTTGGCGCAAGCTTCTCTGACTGCAAGCAACCACAACTTTTGTCTGCCTTAGAAGGTGGAGCAGAGTAAGAAACTGACTCCAGAAGAAGACTGAACTACACAATTTTGTAACACTTTGGTGAGACCACATTTGGAATATTGCATCCAGTTTTGATTTCCACAATATTAAAAAAAAAGATGTGTGGAGACTCCAGAAAGAGTGCAGAGAAGAGCAACCAAGATGATGAGGGGACTGGAGGATAAAACATACGAAGAATGGTTGCAGGAACTGGGCATGGCTTGTCTGGTGAAGAGAAGGAGTAGGGGAGACATGATAGCAGTGTTGCAATATCTCAGGGGTTGCCACAAAGAAGAGGGAGTCAAGCTATTCTCCAAAGCACCTGAAGGCAAAAGAAGAAGCAACGGATGGAAACTAATCAAGGAGAGAAGCAACCTAGAACTCAAGAGAAATTTCCTGACAAGTGAGAACAATTCATCAGTGGAATGACTTGCCTTCAGAAGTCGTGGGTGCTTCATCACTGGAGGTTTTTAAGAAGAGCTTGGACAACCATTTGTCTGACCCTGGTTAATTGTCCTCATTGTTAGGAAGTGTCTCCTTAATATCAGGTTGCTTCTCTCCATGATTAGTTTCCATCCATTGTTTCTTGTCTTGCCTTCTGGTGCTTTGGAACATAAGTTGACCCATCCTCTCTTCTTTGTGGCAGCCCCTCAAATCCTGGAACTCTGCTATCATGTCCCCCCTAGTCCTTCTTTTCTCTAGACTAGCCAAACCTAAATCCTGCAACCATTCTTCATGTGTTTTAGCCTCCTGGACTTTCAATTTCAATGATACCGTCCTGCCGTTATCGTTTTGAACCCTTCACTGCCTTTGCCCGGAATTCCTTAGCAAGGGAGCTTCCTGGCATAGCACATCTCAAGCCAATCCCTGCTAGCCAATATCCCACCAGATCAAGCGGGAGAAAGCTTGATTCCTCCTAGCCCACCATCTGGCCGTCGCTTTCTCTAGGAATGGCTTTTGAGGAATGCCAACTCCATTTGTTAAACAGTTGCAAACCGTGGTCATCCATGGTGGGCAAAACGCCACCCCAATTTCCATTTCATTACTTGGATTGGCTAGCGGTCTTCAAAAAATGGAAAGAAGAAAGGAGGGGGGGGAGTGAAAGGGAAAGAAGAGAAAGGGATCCCCGGTGCTTTTGTTTTCTACTTGGCAGAAATTCGCCCCGGGTTCCAACCGCCTTTGAGGCACACTTTTTAAGTGAATCCAATGCTGTGTATAAACATTGGCGGGCAGGCAGGAGGAAGGCTGGCCTTATTCCTCCCTCTCTTAATTTTAATGGGTAAAGAACGTCAGGGGGCTTAAGGACTCTCCTGGAGGAGTTTGGAGAGGCCTTTGCAAAGACGCGGTGGCTCAGCGGCTAAGACGCTGAGCTTGTCGATCGAAAGGTTGGCAGTTCAGCGGTTCGAATCCCCAGTGCCGCGTAACGGGGTGAGCTCCTGTGACTTGTCCCAGCTTCTGCCAACCTAGTGGTTCGAAAGCATGTAAAAAAAATGCAAGGAGAAAAATAGGGACCACCTTTGTTGGGAAGATAACAGCGTTCTGTGCACCTTTGGTGTTTAGTCACCCCGGCCACATGACCACGGAGACATCTTCGGACAGCGCTGGCTCTTCGGCTTTGAAACGGAGATGAGCACCGCCCCCTAGAGTCGGGAACGACTAGCACATACGTGCGAGGGGAACCTTTACTTTTACCTTGCAATGATTGTATCTTTGGCAAAGGCCTCCTTCGCCGCTCTTCGAAGGAAAATGAGAAATTGTGACCTGCTGCGATTCTTTCGCGACAACTCCAGACTTTCTGAGGTAAACCGTGGATGCCCTTTTCTAGGAAGAGACGGTTGTAAAAATGCGGCAAAGCTCACTTCACCAATGTCTCACTTTTGCGACCTTCCGACAAGCAAAGGCAGGTTCACTTAACAACCCTACGACCAATGTAACAACTGCAGCAATTCACTTAAGAATGATGGCAAGGAAGGGCCAAACTTCGCTTAACCAGTGTCTCACTTAGCCACAGAAATTCGGGGCTCCATTGTATGGTCGTAAGCCGAGGACTACCTATATTTCAAGAGAAAACCACAGCCAGCAAATCTCTATGGGGACTCGGACATGAACTTAAACTTCGGTCTATTCCTGACAGCTGGAATATCCAAAGCCAAAAGTCCATGAAAATGTACCGAAAGCAAATCGGGATCTAACTGAGTTAAGCATTGAAGGTGGCAGTTCTATTTTGATGCAAAATCTCAGATGCCTTTCAAACCTCCAGACCGATCATATTCAAAAGTGACAGGTCGTTTTGCATTTTTGGAAAGGTCAGGCCTGCCACTCAAGTCTTTTGCTGGTTTAAGAAAACTCATTCTCTCTCTCTCCCCCACCCCCGGTAGCCACAAAACAGCTCCCATTTCAGATCATTTGCAGTAAAAATAATGTTTGTCAGCTTCGTCTCAGAGGAAACAAAGGTGAAATAAATGACGAAGCCCAGTGGCAAAGCTGGAATACAGAATCCCTGCATTCCTAGAATGTAGATATTTGAGCCATGATTAAAAAGAAGAGAAGAGAAGAGAAGAGAAGAGAAGAGAAGAGAAGAGAAGAGAAGAGAAGAGAAGAGAAGAGAAGAGGAGGGAAAATATGGTACGGAATGAAAAAGAATGGAGTGGACTAGACGGGACTGGACTGGACTGGACTGGAATGGAATGGTAATATTCCATCTAGGTAATAACCATATTCTGTTTGATTCTGTTTAGCTTTGCAAAACCAAGGTCAACTCAAAAGGAAATAGAACCTTCTGAACCATTAACAAAATACACATTTCTTAAATTTACGTCCTGTCTATCATGCAAGAGCTCAAAGGCTTCAATGGAAACCTATCTTCATTTTTTCCCGTTGTTGCAAAGTTAAGAGATAGGGTGGACTGAGAAAGTATAACTAAGATGATTGGAAGCCCGGAGACTCCAGAAAGAGTGCAGAGAAGAGCAACCAAGATGATGAGGGGACTGGAGACTAAAACATATGAAGAACAGTTGCAGGAACTGGGTATGTCTAGTCTAGTGAAAAGAAGGACTCGGGGTGACATGGTAGCAGTGTTCCAATATTTGAGGAACTGCCCCAAGGAAGAGGGAGTCAAGCTATTCTCCAAAGCATCTGAAGGCAGGACAAGAAGCAATGGATGGAAACTAATCAAAGAGACAACCAACGTAGAAGTAAGGAGAAAATTCCAGGACAATTAGAACAATTAATGACAGCTTGCCTTCAGAAGTTGTGGGTGCTAAAGTCCCTTCCAACTCTTACTATTCTGTATTTCACTGTAGTTGACCAAAACTCCCACTGAATTTTCAAGGTGAAGCATGGAGTTGGGTCCTTGCAAAAAAACAAAACACACATATTGGTTCTCAATAGGCTTCCTTCCATCTTTAAATTCCACTATCATGGCCTTTTTATTGTTAACACATCTACGGCTTTCATGGATGCCAGAGTACCAGGGCGAAGAAGAACTAAACAAAGAGCACAGTTAGCACTGATGATCTGCCTTTAAGGAAGGCGTTGCGGAGATCCCATTTCACTCAACCTTTGAAATCTCCGTGGGTTGAAGAGCGTGGGGTCAACAGCTGGTTGTCCAACAGCCATTGTTCATAATGCCCAGGAATTGACTCCGAGGTGCCCTTTGGCTCAGCTGGAATTTGTCTGCAATTGCCTGCGATTGTTGAAAAACAAAACCCACCGTCTTAACTTATGCAGCAAGGGCAAAGGCCACGGGGGAAGTAATTATTTCACTGGGCAGCCAGGAGATCAGGCATCGATCACGATGGACCTGGCTTGGAAGACCAGGCCTCCAAGTGGTAGCTGCTCAAATTCCCTAGCTCCATTTTTTCTTCCATGTTTGCTTAAGGAATGGCAGGGTTTCTTTTTTTTTTGCAGCCCATCTCATTACCTGCTTGAAAGGAACAGATCGGAGGTGAAATCTACTTACCTTCCCCACTGGTTCAGAAGTGTGCATGCACGCACGGATCCTCTGCGCATGCACAAACCTTTCTGCACATGCGCAGAGGGTAAAAAACAGGTTGTAGAAATAATGGTTTTAAAAGTAAAAAAAAAAAATTGGCCACGCCCACCCAGTCACATTACCCCACCACCACCAAGCCACACCAGTGGTGGGTTCCTCCCGGTTCCGCCCGGTTCCGCTGAGCCGGTAGCGGTGACAATATGACGAACCGGTTCTGCCCCCACCTCCCGCGCCCCCTGCATTATTCTTACCTTTTATTTGGCCCCATCCCCAATCTATTGCTGCCTCCTGAGTCCCACCTGATCGGCTAGAGGGAAAAAAACTGTTTAAACTCTTGCCCTGGGTAGCTTCAAAGGGCCGCCCTACAGCTGATCAGTGTTAAAAGAAAACAAATGAGTAGACCGATGCCTGCAAAAATAAATGAGTAGACCAGTGCTTGGAAAAATAAATGGGTAGACCAGTGCCTGCAAAAATAAATGGGTAGACCAGTGCTTGGAAAAATAAATAGATAGACCAGTGCCTGCAAAAATAAATGGGTAGACCAGTGCTTGGAAAAATAAATAGATAGACCAGTGCCTGCAAAAATAAATGAGTAGACCAGTGCTTGGAAAAATAAATGGGTAGACCAGTGCCTGCAAAAATAAATGGGTAGACCAGTGCTTGGAAAAATAAATAGATAGACCAGTGCCTGCAAAAATAAATGGGTAGACCAGTGCTTGGAAAAATAAATAGATAGACCAGTGCCTGCAAAAATAAATGGGTAGACCAGTGCTTGCAAAAATAAATGGGTAGACCAGTGCCTGCAAAAATAAATGGGTAGACCAGTGCCTGCAAAAATAAATGGGTAGACCAATGCCTGCAAAAATAAATGAGTAGACCAGTGCCTGCAAAAATAAATGGGTAGACCAGTGCCTGCAAAAATAAATGAGTAGACCGGTACAGCTCTGCAAGCAGTTAAAAGACTGGTAGACCAATACCTCTGCTAAATCCTAAAGAATTGTCACATGATCATCAAGCCATGCCCACAAAATAAGCCACGCCCACAGAACTGGTAGTAAAAAACTTTAGAACCCACCCGTGAGCCACACCCACAGAACCGGTAGTAACAAATTTTAGATTTCACCACTGCAGCAAAGTCAACGGGCAAACCAAATTCCCTTAACAACCGTGTTCCTAACAATAAGTAAATAATAAGTAAGTAAATTGATAAATAATAACTTATCCACTGCAGTAATTCACTTAACGGTTGGAAAGGCCGTAAAATGGCTCAGTTAACAAATGTCTCACTTAACAGCAGAAACGTTGGGTTCCATTATGGCCGTGGGGCAAGGATTATCTGTAGTTACAGGGTCAGTTTGGGAGATTTCTGGCTTGTCATTTTGAGTTTCATTCTATAGCTCGTAGACACATAAACAAGGCAAAACACTAATAAGTATTTCCAGCAACAGAGAGTATCTAATGCACAGAATCTGGTTTAGTAGCGATTTATTCGGGACAGCCAATTTAGCATTTGTTTAGGCAAACCGTATAATTGGAAACTCTGCTCAGGCTAAATATTCTGTGTATAAATACTTTTGCCTAGTAGATAAATAGGGTTTTTATTTAGGCCTTATCACCTTCGTATTACATATTCATTGATTTCTAAACTGCTTTAAAACAGCTCAGTCGAGGCGAAACATTATGAATTCCATTTTGGCACCTTGGTATTAAATTTGCATATCAGGTCATGCTCCGCTTGACATACATTCAAAATTGCAGTGCAGCTATTTTATTACAGCTCACAAAAGATATTCGGGGAACTGCACACGCGGCATCAAAAATAAATTAAAGGGATAAAATACCCAACTGCGGGGTCACTTGCCATTCTTCAGGAGTGCCTGAAATAGTTTATTTGCGCCTGTCCGTAAATAAGAGTTAAAAGACTGGAGCATTTTTGGGATAATGTAGGGAGTCCAACCACAATGGATAGCAGAACTTCCTTCGCTAAGTGAATGCAGTTGTTAAGTGAATCAAGCTGGCTAAAAATAAATCACGATCGGTACGTGTTTCTAGTAGCAGTAGCTGACGTATCATCGGATCAGCTGGGTTCTGGATCTCTCCACATTCACACAACCTGTTGTTATCTACTAAGAGGCCTCCCCTGGAGCATACTGGTTTTATATTTAGGCACTCCAACTTTCAAACTATTCAGAGTCCTCTAAGTAGTATAAGGGAGGACAGATCCTTCAGCCATGTCCTCCTGTAACGTGATCCCTTCCTCAATTGGCTCCTTCCTCCATCTTTTAATTCGATTCTGTTCTTGTGTACCCTCAAGAATGTTTGTTGACTAGCAATGACTAGCACTGATGATATTATTGAGTTTGGGTAATGAAACATCTTAAAGAAACAACTAAGCAGCCCTCCTCCTCCTCCTCCTCCTCCTCCTCCGTACTTTCTTCTAGCACTGATGATGTTACCTAATTTGGGTAATGATACATCTGCAAGAAAAAAAATCAAGAGCACGAGGGATCCTACAGACCTACTCCTTCTCTCCTCCTTCTCCTATTCTCTGCAGACCCCATTCCCTTCTAGGACTGATCATGTTACCTAGTTTGGTTAATGAAACATCTGGAGGAAACAACCAAGCAGTCCTCCTCCTTTTCCTCCTCCTCCTCCTCTTTCATCTCCTCTTCTTCTTCCTCCTCCTCCTCCTCTTCTTCTCTCCAGAAACCTCACTCCCTTCTAGCACTGATCATGTCACCTAGTTGGGTCATGAAACATCTGGAGGAAGCAACCAAGCAGTCCTCCTCCTCCTTCTCCTCCTCCTCTTCTACCTCCTCTTCCACCTCCTCCTCTCCTCCTCTCCAGAAACCTCACTCCCTTCTAGCACTGATCATGTCACCTAGTTGGGTCATGAAACATCTGCAAGGAAACAACCAAGCAGTCCTCCTCCCCCTTCTCCTCCTCTTCCACCTCCTCTTCCACCTCCTCCTCCTCCTCTTCTCCTCTCCAGAAACCTCACTCCCTTCTAGCACTGATCATGTCACCTAGTTGGGTCATGAAACATCTGCAAGGAAACAACCAAGCAGTCCTCCTCCCCCTTCTCCTCCTCTTCCACCTCCTCTTCCACCTCCTCCTCCTCCTCTTCTCCTCTCCAGAAACCTCACTCCCTTCTAGCACTGATCATATCACCTAGTTGGGTCATGAAACATCTGCAAAGAAACAACCAAGCTCAGAGAGAGCACCAAGGAGCCCCTTGTTTCAACCTTGAGCTACAAATAATTCTCCTTTATTGGGACAGTGAAGTCTATCGCTGGAGGCCAATCGTGTGACATTATCACTTTCAACCTCCTGTGTGCACCAGTTCTCCGGAATCTCTACATGCCTAACAGATCTGGAGGATTGAGAGATTGCAAGTTAGTGCCAGGAGTGATTGTCGTCCAATGTGCATTGCGAGTCTGGTGTGTATCCACGTTCATCTGCATAATGCATTTTGATCAGCCTGACCTTATTTGCAGATGATCGGTAACAGGCATCCATGACAAACGATGACAAGGGAAATTCAAGCTCAGCCGCAGAATAATTTGGCCATTTAGGTTGATTAAGAACCTTCCTGTGCAGTTTAACTTCGAGGACATCAGAATGACCAGAAAGGGTTACAGATTATACAGCTGGAGGACATAAAATAAACATGGAGTTCTTGGGGGTCCCTGACCCTTTAAAAAATATGCTAATGGGAAGGCAAGCTTTTTGACAGTCACTTCAGTAAATCAAAAGGTCCATAACTGTGGAGGATACAAATTAAAAAAAAAAGATCATACCATATTTGGGATTTTATTTGTGACAATCATCTGCAATTGTTCAGTTTGTAAATGTCTTAGGGTCGGTGGAGATTTACGTTCTGAATTTCCGCTAGAAATGCAGCGTCAAAGGACAATGATGGTCTATATGCATTGCAGAAGTCATGGATAGCCCTCGATTTACGATCCCAACTGGAATTTTGGTCGTCAGCCCTTGCGGTCGTTAAGCAGGTCGCCACTGGACCTGACTCGAATTTACAACCGTTTTCACTAACAGACAAGTTGCCAAGGATGGGAAGGAATATATAAAGTCCTTTCCCAGAAGGTCGCATCAAGAATTTGTCTATTGGTTCTGCCAATAAAGAATTCTATTCTATTCTATTCTATTCTATTCTATTCTATTCTATTCTATTCTATTCTATTCTATTCCATTCTATATTCTATATTCTATATTCTATATTCTATATTCTATATTCTATATTCTATATTCTATATTCTATATTCTATCTATGCTATATTCTATATTCTATTCTGTTCTATATTTTATCCTATTCTATATTCTATATTCTATATACTATTTTATATTCTATTCTACTCTTTATATTCTATTCTATTCGACTCTACTCTACTTCTACTTCCATTCTACTTCTATTTCTATATTCTATTCTACTCTATTCTATTTCTAGTCTAGTCTAGTCTAGTCTACTCCATTCCATTCCATTCCATTCCATTCCATTCCATTCCATTCCATTCCATATTGTATTATTCTATTCTATTCTATTCTATTCTATTCTATTCTATTCTATTCTATTCTATTCTATTCTATTCTATTCTATTCTATTCTATTCTATTCTCCCAATTCCTAATTCAATTGTCTGCCTACAATGTGGTGATGAATTCCATTTCACATCTACCTTTGTTCTCTACCTCCATCAACACCTCCCTCAAACCAGTCCTATCAACTCCAACCTGTCCCGAAGCCAATGTATCATGTTAGTATTTCATAAGTAAGTTGAGGCATCCGTTTATCAAGGATTTTATTCCTGATTATATGTAAACAGAGATTGGATCTTTGCATACCAAACCTATCTGGGTAAAAAATAACAAGAACATGTCCTATATTTCCAATTATTATTATTATTTTGATAGGAAGCTAACTCTTCACTCTCTTAGCACTTGGTAAAAATGTTTAATTTATGTTTATGTATTCTTATTCAAAATGTTAGTTAACAGCCTGCAGGGACCCGGTAATAGGATCCTTTTCCAGTTCTTCTTTATGTTTATTAGCTACATTAATGACTGTTTCTGCAACTCTCTACAAAGGCTCATGCTAATGAACACCAATTAATTCCAAAATGATTTTAAACAAAGGGTGATGAGAATACCCAATCAACCGTAGCAGGGTAAAGAGCGAGTCAGTCACTCTGGCCTATTTTTTCTTTTCTTCCCGTGTTGCTCCTTTGCCAAAGGTTGACACCAGTATTCTTCTACCTCACCTGTACATTTCTTCGGAAAATAAGTTTTTCCGATAGACAGACACTCAAACATATGAACCCAGATCAACCTGGAGCTTCCTGATTTTGCTAAAGACAGAATCAGGAATGGGTTTCAAAAACTTTTACGGCCGGTTCTGTGCGTGTGGCTTGGTGGGCGTGGCAGGGGAAGGATACTGTAAAATCTCCATTCCCACCCCACTCCTGGGGGAAAGATATTGCAAAATCTCCATTCCCACCCCACTCTGGGGTCAGCCAGAGGTGATATTTGCCGGTTCTCTGAACTGTTCAAAATTTCTGCTACTGGTTCTTCAGAACCTGTCAGAACCTGCTGGATGATTTCACCCCTGCGTCTAAGACACTTGCAAGTTCAGAACAAGGTTCTGTGGACTTTTGGGCAGAGGAGAAACTGAATCTCTGAATCATCAGGATCATCAGAAGGTTGGGAGAGTCCCAGATTTCACGATACCTGTCCTTTATATGTAAAGACCTCCCGACTCCCCATCCCCCATCTGGGCACAAGGTTCCTGTGTTCACCCTTCTCTCTTAGGATGTTGTACATTTCTTGTGGTTCCCCCCACTTCCATGTATACGTGTATATCAGTGTTGGGTTTAAAAATTTTTTTTACTACCGGTTCTGTAGGTGTGGCTTGATGGGCGTGGCTTGGTATGCATGTCAGGGGAAGGATACTGTAAAATCTCCATTCCATCCCCAATCCAGGGGAAGGATACTGCAAAATCCCCATTTCCTCCCAATCAGCTGGGAATTGGGAGACAGAATAGATGGGGATGGGGCCAGTCAGACGTTTTACTATTGGTTCTCCGAACTACTCAAAATTTCCGCTACCGGTTCTCCAGAACTGGTCAGCACCTGCTGAAACCCACCTCTGGAAAGAATGTAAGCCGAGCCCTCCTTGCAATCCTGCCACATTATTATTATTATTTAATTATTATTATTATTAAGATGAATTATTATTAAGCACCTGAGGGCAGGGCAAGAAACTAATCAAGAAGAGAAGCAACCAAGAACTGAGGAGAAATTTCCTGACAGTGAGAACAATTAATCAGTGGAACAGCTTGCCTCCAGAAGTTGTAAATGCTCCAACACTGGAAGTTTTCAAGAAGATGTTGGATAACCATTTGTCTGAAGTGGTGTAGGGTTTCCTGCCTGAGCAGGGGGTTAGACTAGAAGACCTCCAAGGTCCCTTCCAACTTCTATTCTATTCTATTCTATTCTATTCTATTCTATTCTATTCTATTCTATTCTATTCTATTCTCTACTCTAAAATAAATAAATAAATAAATAAATAATTTTATTTCTATACCGCCCTTCTCCCGAAGGACTCAGGGCGGTGTACAGCCTATTTAAAATCACAGAAACAAAACAATAATTAAAATTTAAAATCATTAAATAGTTAGGCTCCAATTAAAAATCCCAGAAATTTAAAATACCCCAATTTAAAACGTTATGTTAATAGCCCGGCCTGGCGGAACAACAGGGTCTTCAGAGCGCAGCGAAACACCCGGAGGTCGGAGATCTTACGTATTTCCGGGGGCAGTTCATTCCACAGGGCTGGGGCTCCCACAGAGAAGGCCCTCCCCCTGGGTGTCACCAGCCGACATAACTTGGCTGATGGCACCCTGAGGAGACCCTCTCTGTGGGAGCGGACTCGTCGGTGGGAGGCTATTGGTGGCAGAAGTCGGTCTCGAAGGTACTCTACTCTACTCTACTCTACTCTACTCTACTCTACTCCTCATACCTATACACAAGAATCTAGTCAGTGTTCAGCATTAAATTGGTGTTAGATTAGACTCAAAGGAATTGATGTATTTATGGGAACGTAACTACTCTAGGCTGATTCCTCTCTTGACTCCACCACCAAGCTCTGCCTTAGAGCTCAGAAATTAGAGTTCAACAGTAGAGATTCAGACCCAGAAAACATGGACCACCAAAATCCAAGGATGCTACTTCCTGTGAGATCATCTCCAAAGCCCATGGGAGATCCTGAAGTGATCACCTTCTAATGATCCATAATGGGACAGAGTAAATGGAAGAATACAACGGGATGATCCCAAAGATGGCTTTCCAAAAGGCCATTGAGTTTCTTTCGTTTTTTTCCCCCATGAAAATGTTTTGCTTCTCATGAAGAACTGAAGGAGAGCTGGAGAAGCTTCTTGGATGAGAAGCAAAACGTTTTCAAGAAAGAAAAAAAATCCGCAAGATTGAGAATCTCCAGAGACAGAATGCAATGTGTCTCTTCTACCGTGTTTCCCCGAAAATAAGACCCTGTCTTATATTTTTGAATCCCAAAATAAGCGCTTGGCCTTATTTTCAGGGAGGTCTTATTATTTTGGGGCGTGTGGAGCAAGAGCTCCCCCCCGAGATACGGAGGATTCCAGATCTGCGTACCTTCCGTCGCACGCTTAAGACGTTTAAGACGTTCCTATTCCAGCAAGCCGGCCTGACCTAAACTTCTCCGCTTTTAAATGGGAATTTTAAATTTGGTTTTAAATTATTGGGGTTTTAAATATGGTTCAGCCAAATTTATTTAATTTGTTTTATCTCTATTTTAAATTTTGTATTTCTATGTTTTATTTTTATGGCTGTTCACCGCCCTGAGTCCTTCGGGAGTAGGGCGGTATACAAATTCAATAAAAAAAAAAAAAAAGAGGGGGCTCCTCTTGCCATCTTACCTGATTTTCAGCTCTGTCTCCCTAACCCTAACCAGAGGAAATGGCGGGGACTGGCTGCACATGTGTTTAAATATTTTTTGGGGTGGGGGCTTATTTTCAGGGAAGGCTTATTTTTGGGGGAGGGTTTATTATCCAGGGAGGTCTTATTTTCGGGGAAACATGGTATTATATATCATTCTGAGCTCTATAAGAAAGAGGCACCAAATAATACATAGGCATTCAGATCATTAATTCAACCCAACCCATGGCATCCTTTCCAAGATGTCCCTGTGTCTGCAGGTTATTATTTCTACCTGAAAAAGCTTCGTAACACCTGGTGGAGGAAAGGAAAACAAATGTTTCTTTTTAAACAATGCAAGATCTACCCCCACCCTCTTTCCCCAATAATTAAATTACATTTAGCCAGCAGCTATTATTATTCTACACCGGTCCCCCACCGAGGCAGCCACGGTGATACGATTTAAGCAGCAATCTAGGAGAGCACTTTTCATCGCCTGTGATTGTTGTGCTGAGTAAATTGGTTGCATCACGTTTGACTCTAATTTGGGTTTTTAGAACCGTTAATTTGAACTTAAGCACCTATGGAAATGTCATTATCAGGAGGTATCTGTGCTGGAACCCGGTTTGGAGTCGCTCTGTTTAAAACCAGCTGAGTATTGATAGCTCCCGTTGACATTTCTGATGCCCGATTTATCAGGCATTTATCAGGCAACGTCAAAGGGAAAAGGTTTTCCTACACACACCTGATTTGTTTTTTTATTTTTTTATTTTTTTGCAATGTAAATTTCATGGGAAACTCAATTCTGGAAGGATTTTGTTTTGTTTTTTTTAAAGTTCTCCAATCCTGAGCAAATATATGTTAAATAAGGGCAGTTCCACCAAACGGTTATTTACTCTGATTAGTCAAGTCCTTAACCACAGATGATTATGTACTATAACTTCAGTTCCCTGTAGAAAAGGAGGTAGTACGTTGATAACTCCGTTGTGCAACCTCACACTTGCACTGATGGTGTTACCTAATTGGGTAATGAAATGTCTACAAGAAAACAACCAAATTCAGAGCACCAAGGACCCCCACAGTCGTCTTCTTCCTCCTCCACTCCTCCTCTCCTCTCTCCCTCCCTCCCAGCACTGATGGTGTTACCTAGATGGGTAATGAAACATCTGTAAGAAAACAAGCCAGCTCAGAGAGCGCCAAGAACCCCACAGTTGCCTGCCGTTTTCCATGTGGGATTTTTGGAAAAAAAATAAAATAAAAATACAAACGAACTGGCAAACCAGAGAGAACGAACCCCTCAACTCCCCTATTTCACTCATCAGAACGTGAAATATACAGAGTTTTGTCTCTTTCCCATATTTCAAACCAGAGTGCTAGGAAAGTCCTTACACGACTAAAATGGATTTGCTAAGCCCCCAACCGCAATAGATGTTTCAAAAACCAAACATCGGTGGACATATCCATAGTTTATTTATGACTCCCGTGACAATCAATGCCGGGTTATGTGCTACAATGTTTGACAGATAAAAAGAATGATTTACAGAAGCCCCGTTAATTATGTATGAAAGTGGAAACGTTTCTAGCCTTTGCTAAGGCCTTGTTCATTTGTTCTTCTCAGGGCTGGTGGGGTTTTTTGGGGAGTGGGGGGGGGCAAGGACCGGATCATCGGGATGAACCATTATTTATTTATTGGTTCGATTTATATACTGCCCTTTTCCGGAGACTCAGGGCGGCTTACAATGCGTTAAGCAATAGCCTTCATACTTTTGTATATACCTGCTTAGTAGGGCTTTTTTGCCCCCCCCAAGCGGTATTCTTTTTTATACACAGTCAGCTTATTGCCCCCACAACCCAGGTCCTCATTTTACCTACCTCGAAAGGATGGAAGGCTGAGTCAACCTTGAATTATAAACGCTCCCTCTCATCTACTGTAGATGCCACTTCAATCCATTTAATCTCCACAATTTTAAGACTTGTGGATTTCTACGTCCAGAATCCCCCAGCCAGCAATGGTAACTGGGGGATTCTGGAAGTTGAAGTCCATATGTCTTAAAGTCACCAAGATTGAGAAACTCTTCCCTACCTGATAATTGAATCCAGTCGCAAGACGTCAGGACGATGTTCAAACCGAAATCAAGACATATCCAAGTTCTTAACAAGGCCATCTTGACTTCTAATCTTCCCCAGGTTGTTGTTTGTTTGTTTTTTAAATGCTGGTTAGAGGTCTCTTCCAGAATTTTGCTAGGTAATTAGTGAGAACGGGGAAAATGTGCGGGATTCTTAAACCAAACTTTTGGCATCTCTCTCTCTCTCTCTACTAGTCTTAGCCTATGTTCTTCATTAAGACGAACTGCAAAAGCACCACTTCTCACAATATTTACAAATATAAACCACATGGCCATATGTTCAGAATACAGCTTGAACATTGAGGGCTCCAGTTTGAGTTTTGGCTTCGGTGATTTTATTTAATTTTATTTGAAATATGAACCCGGCAAAAGAATTTCAGCCGAAATGCTTTTTTCCAGTCCATTATTTTTCACCCTCTGAAGTTGTGTGTGTGTGTTTTTTTTTTTAAAAAAGCAAAACTAAAAGACCTTTTTTTTTAAAAAAAAAAGGGAATGAAAGATCTACCCACGAAGAGAAAACCTCACATTTTGGCATACTGACATAAAACGAGGCATTAATTAATCTGGGTTTATTCTGTGCTTTCTCCCTCTTCTTTCCTTCCATTAAAAAAATGAAACAAAAACAATAAAGTACTTCTCCAAAATGCCCTTATTAAACTGACCGCACCGGTAAAATTTGATACATCTGATATAAAGCTGCTGGCATTTACTGCCCAGCTTGAGCTGATCAATATGGTTATCTACCTGTCAATTTTCTATACTCTTTAATCCAGAAAGAGTGCTGGCTCGTGCGCGGATAGATCTATCTCGCAGAGATAGGACTAATCAAAGCATTCTGTGATAGCAGAGTGATTTGTAAAGCATGTAACAAAAGCTTATCGTTTCCCTGTATACTGAGCCCGTCAAAATATTTTTCTTAGAAGGAACGCCAAGAGAAGCCGGCGTCCTTCATGCTTTAAGTGGGCGGCGACAAGCGAAGTAGATCTTCCATCGTTGCACAGTTGCAAACATTGGGTAGACAAGACCTGGGCATTTTAGGAGGGGGGGGTTTCCCCCGGGGCCACATTTGGCCCTTTGGCTGTCCCCGTCAGGCCCTGCTGAAATCAATCATAAATTAGAAATCAAAGGTAAATGATGTATACAAGCAATGCACTTGAATTGTTTTAATTTGGAAGGTGATTGCTATTTTTTTTCAATTTATGCCTATGTGTGCTATTTATCTATCTATCTATCTATCTATCTATCTATCTATCTATCCATCCATCCATCATCTATCTATCTATCTATCTATCTATCTATCTATCTATCTATCTATCTATCTGTCTATCATCTAGCTAGCCAGCTAACTATTACTAGCTAGCTATTAGCTAGCTAGCTAGCTAGCCATCCATCCATCCATCATCTATCTAATTATCAATCAATCCATCCATCCATCCATCCATCCACCCACCCACCCACCCATCCATCCTTACCTTAAAAGACACATGTCATCCCCATCACTTTCATTTAGAAAGCTAATAACAAACATTCTTATCCACATATCATAATCTCATCTCATAACCTTCCAATATTCAGGCTACAGAAATATGTTGGTTAGCTACGTCTTCCTGTGTACAAAACAGAAACCATGATCAAAACCACAATCTATCTCTCATCATATATTTATCATCTGTCTGTCTGTCTGTCTGTCTGTCTGTCTGTCTGTCTGTCTGTCTGTCTGTCTATTCTCTGTCTATCATCATCTATCACCTATCTATGGATGAGAAACCAGAGTGATCTGTTTGTCATCTGTCTGCCTGTCTGTCTGTCTGTCTGTCCTCTGTCTATCATCATCTATCACCTACAGTATCTCTGGATAAGAAACCAGAGTGATCTGTTTGTCATCTGTCTGTCTGTCTGTCTAATTTATACAACAGCCCATATTGCAATGCAATTTAAACTCTGGTGTGTATTCAAGGATGTAGATTGAGAATTAAGTTGCAGTGACAAGGTAGAACGGATCCTGGATGAAAAGCATTGCAATCTTTTCTTTGAATCAGGGGGTCCTATGTTGAACTTCTCTGCAGATGCTTAACACACATTTGAGGGGCTGCCACAGAGAGGAGGAAGGGGGTCAAGCTATTTTCCAAAGCACCTGAAGGCCAGGCAAGGAATAATGAATGCAAACTGAACAAGGAGAGATTCAACCTGGAAATAAGGAGAAATTTTCTGACAATGAGAGCCACCAAACCATGGAACAAAAGTTGCCTTCAGAAGTTGTGGGAGCTTCATCACTGGAGGCTTTCGAGAAGAGATTGGACTGCCATTTGTCAGAAATGATGTAGGGCCTCCTGCTTGAATGGGGGGTTGGACTAGATGACCTATAAGGTCCCTTCCAACTCTGTTAATCTGTATTTTTCAAATCTATTTACCGCATGGATCTATTTTCTTCCTCTGTTCAAGGGATCTGGGATCCAGCCCATGATACTGTCATTAACCTCAGTTATACCCATGCAGGGAACACCCTTCAACACTCTGTTCCGACTTCAATTTTCATGTTCAATTTTTTTTTAATGGGTCTGGGATTTTATTATTGTTTTTTGTAATAGACAAGTGGAGCAAACAGTTCCTTCTGCTTTTGCAATCTCATTATTTCCTTTGCATGCAATTATTTCCTTGCCAAACAATAGCAGTGACAAATTGACACAGAATCCTGCAGCAGATTTTTCACCCAAGGTAAAAATAAACAGAAACATCTGTATGGCAATCGCGTACGAAGCTACGTTCATTAACAAATACATTTTTCTAATAAAACCGCCATCTGCAAGTAACCCTCAGCCTCGACTTGATAGAAATAGGCCTCTTCCCCGCCCCCACCAAATTTTCCGAGGCTGTTCCCAGAACGTTTTCCAAACTTTCCTGCAAAACACATCTGTCTTCGTTGTTCTTTGGAATGTGAACAAATAATGGTGACGGATTTCCCCCACCCCTTCGCCTTCTCCTTTAAATCCATCAGACAAATTACAGACTCAAAACAATCATTTCCAGAGGTGATAGGAGAGCTGACGTCAGCTAGGAGACACCTGTGGAATATACCTTTGCTTATATTTAAATATATATATATATATTGTTGGCACTGAAACCAAGATTTGAGGAATTCTGGATCAGTTCTATTGTTTTGTTCCACTTTTGATCCGCCAATGATCTCTCAAAAGCTAAATACCTCCTCCCCCACCTCTCCGGATTCACTTTGGACCAGGTATTGAGAGGCAGTTTGGTTTAGTGGTTAAGCCAGATTGTGAGTTCTAATCCTGCCTTCGGTTAGGGTTAGCGTTAAGGTTAGGCATGAAAGCTAGCTGGGTGACTTTGGGCCAATCACCAGGAGATGGTGAGTTCTAGCCACACCTTAGCCTTGTGGGGACAATAGAAGGAGGATATGTTTGCTGCCATGAGTTATTTGTAAAAATGATGGAATGGAATGGAATGGAATGGAATGGAAGAGAAGGGAAGGGAAGGGAAGGGAAGGGGAAAAAAGGGAAGGAAGGGAAAAAGAGAGAGAAGGAGTGAGGAAAGGAAAGGAAAGAAGAGAGGGAGGGAGAGAGGGAAGGGAAAGGAAAGGAAAGAAAGGGAAGAAGAGAGAGAGGGAGAGAGGGAAGGGAAAGGAAGAAGAGAGAGAGGGAGAGAGGGAAGGGAAGGGAAGAAGAGAGGGAGGGAGAGAGGGAAGGGAAGGGAAGGGAAGGGAAGAGGAGAGGAGAGGAGAAGGGAAGGGAAGGGAAGGGAAGGGAAGGGAAGGGAAGAGAAGAGAAGAGAAGAGAAGAGAAGAGAAGAGAAGAGAAGAGAAGAGAAGAGAAGAGAAGAGAAAATCTGGGCAGATGTGAGGAAAAACTAGGATTTGCCCCACAGCAATCCAATTTCCAAGGGAAAAAATCTATCTACACCTTGGCAAGTTTTTATTTGTTTGGTCCTAGGATGGAAAAAGAATTGTGTATGTTGACCTCTGAGCTTAACCATCAGGGATCCTTCAGCAACCCTTGGAATTGTTCAAATATTTGCTAACCAAGGCAGGATTGGAGGGCAATCCCATCGAATGGGGGAATTAAATTCCCGCATCAAAATAGTGATTGGAATCACCAAATCAAAACCAACCCCCTCTGAGCGCATTCGAAAGGATGAGAAGTTTCTGCCCAGATCCCAAAAGAGCATTCCCCAAATCAGAATGGAATCATGCATTAACTGTCCCCTAAAGATCCTCCAGTGGGAGTTGTTCGTGAGTAAATATACACCAGGTCGGTTCTCGGTTTCTCCTCCACAGATCTGCAAAACGTTGCTATATTTCACATGGCTTCATATATTCCCACCCCCACCCCCCAAGTTGTCTATTCATTCATTATTTCTAATACCATTCATCTCATAAATCCTATTTTTTGCCTTCACAACAACAACAACAGAAACAACAAAAAAAGAAATGCTCTCTTTAATTAGAAAGCCAAACGCACTGATTGCCAACAAAGCCTCTTTGGATTACACAAGAAGACTAAGATATAGTGTACAGCCCAACACACACACACACACACAGAGAGACAGACACACACACAGAGAGAAAAGACTGTGCAAAACTAACCAACGACCTCCACCAGCACAATCTTCCTTTTAGCTGATAGGTTGCCAAACGGGAAGCAGATAGCAAGGTGTTTTTGGACATTCGCGTAGGTCAATTTTTGAAAGCCTGTGCAGACTGACACATAATATCTCAAGCTCCTTAAGCATCTGTAATCCCTTGTCTTTATTTTATTTTTTTTCAGAGAGGCAACACCTTGACTTAAGGTCAAACACCCGCGATATTTGCAAATGGAAAGAAACGCGCCTTCGTAACACCCTGGTTCACCATTAATTCTCCAGCTGTCCACTATCACACGTAGTTCTTACCTTTCGGTGGTAAACAGGGTATTCTTTGGTTCTGTGAGAACATTTTGATTCCCCGTGGATCTAAAGCCAAAACCAACGTCTTGGATTCTGCCACAGCCTATATTACAAATGATTTTAAGTCTATCCTTTTGCTTTGGGCCACATCTGTTCTCCCCACTTTTCTTTCTTGCAAACGCTCAGAACGAGGTTCTGAAAAGTCATGCTGGCTATGAATCACGAGAGTTAGGGAAAAGAAAATCAGTTTGAAGAGCAAAGAAATCACCACAAAGAGTCCCGTTGAGCACCTCAGTCCTTGCTAAGTTGACTCAACTTCCAATGATCCAACGTCGTGCCAAAAGGGCACGCGATTTTATTCCATGGAAAGGCCACAGTGACTCCATCTGGATCAAGGCCACAACATGCGAGGATAGCTGTGGGTGTGTAGGTGTTTTGTATACCACCCGACCCGACAAAGACGCTTGTGTTATTCTTTTTAAGAAAACTGCCATGAGTGCCAACAGAGGACTTAAGGGACTCGTTTCTGTGCAAGAAGGACAGCGGATTGTCTAGGGAGGCTCTTGGCCATGGTTGCCCCAAAGAGACTTTCTTCAAAAGGCAACTGGACTTTGTTTTCCCCTTGAAGACGTTTTGCTTCTCATCCAAGGAGCTTCTTGAGTTCTAAAGGAGAATTGAAGAAGCTTCTTGGGTGAGAAATGAGACGTCTTCACAGCGCAGCAGTGGGTAGTGCATCAAGTAGGTATCGCAGCGAGGTCAAATCAAGATTTGTATTGACTGTTTCCCTATGACTATCATTAAGTGTTGTACCTTATGATTCTTGACAAATGTACCTTTTATGTACACCGAGAGCGTATGCACCAAGACAAATTCCTTGTGTGTCCAATCCCACTTGGCCAATGAAGAATTCTATTCTATTCTATTCTATTCTATTCTATTCTATTCTATTCTATTCTATTCTATTCTATTCTATTCTATTCTATTCTATTCTATTCTATTCTATTCTTTGTATCATATTGTATCGTATTGTATTGTATTGTATTGTATTGTATTGTATTGTATTGTATTGTATTGTATTGTATTCTATTCTATTCTATTCTATTCTATTCTATTCTATTCTATTCTATTCTATTCTATTCTATTCTATTCTATTCTATTCCATTCCATTCCATTCCATTCCATTCCATTCCATTCCATTCTATCATTGTATTGTATTGTATTGTATTGTATTGTATTGTATTGTATTGTATTGTATTGTATTGTATTGTATTCTATTCTATTCTATTCTATTCTATTCTATTCTATTCTATTCTATTCTATTCTTTGTATTGTATTGTATTGTATTGTATTGTATTGTATTGTATTGTATTGTATTCTATTCTATTCTATTCTATTCTATTCTATTCTTTGTATTTTATTGTATTGTATTGTATTGTATTGTATTGTATTGTATTCTATTCTATTCTATTCTATTCTATTCTATTCTATTCTTTGTATTGTATTGTATTGTATTGTATTGTATTGTATTGTATTGTATTGTATTGTATTGTATTGTATTCTATTCTATTCTATTCTATTCTATTCTATTCTATTCTATTCTTTGTATTGTATTGTATTGTATTGTATTGTATTGTATTGTATTGTATTCTATTCTATTGTATTCTATTGTATTCTATTGTATTCTATTGTATTCTATTCTATTCTTTGTATTGTATTGTATTCTATTCTATTCTATTCCCTCCTATATTTATTCTATTCTATTCTATTCTATTCTATTCTATTCTATTCTATTCTATTCTATTCTATTCTATTCCATTCCATTCCATTCCATTCCATTCCATTCCATTCCATTCCATTCCATTCCATTCCATTCTATTCTATTCTATTCTATTCTATTCTATTCTATTCTATTCTATTCTATTCTATTCTATTCTATTCTATTCTATTCATACACTGAGTAAGTATTACTACATTATCATATATTGTATATACTCAATCATTGAGTATATACCTACCATGGTAACAATAGCATTGAGTATATACTAAATGCTGTTATTATTATTAATTATTATTAATTAATTATTAATTATTATCTATGACTGGAGAGCCATTTTTCTGAAATGGTATAGGGTCTCCTGCTTGAGCAGAGGGCTGGACTAGAAGGCCTCCAAGGTCCTTGTATTCTAAAAACAAAGTCCAGTTGCCTTTTGAGAAAAAAAAAACACCTTTGGTATAAAGACAGCTGGTAAGACAAAACAAACCAGAGACTGGACAAACCCACCAATACATTGGCAATAAATCAATAAAAACAGGAAATGTGTTTTCCACTTGGCTTTGTCCTATAAAGCCAATGCAAAAGAAAAAATGCAAAAGATGATATATCGGAAAGACAAGAGTACCAGGAAAAAGAGAAAGAGAGAGAGGAGAGAGAGGGAGGGAGAGAGGGAGAGAGAGAGAGGAGGGAGAGAGAGAGGAGGGAGAGAGAAAGGGAGAGAGGAGAGAGAGAAGGAGGGAGAAAGGAAGGAGGGAGAGGGGGAGAGAGAGAGAGGAGGGAAAGAAAGAGGAGGGAGGGAGGGAGAGAGAGAGAGAGAGAGAGCGGGAAAAAAGAAGGAAAGAAAGAAAGAAAAGCTAACACTTACTTCATTCATTTGAGGAATGGTAAGCTTTGGTAGTTTATTCTTAGAACTGGATCCGGTGGTTTTCCCTTCCAGTAGACTTCCAAAGGATTGGTTTCCATAGACCCCCTCAGTTTCTATGGGTGGTTTTAATTCTGGGGAGTCATTCGGGACTTGATCCTGGCCATCCATGGGCCTAACGTAAGCGGTGGGCTTCTGCTGGATCATACTGCTTTTACAGTGGAGTCCAGGAGGAAAGTTCTGGTTGGAAAGATTGTTAGCGGCGGATAGCAAAGATGTAGAAGGAAGAGGAGATCCGTGACTCAGAAAATCAAGATCCACCGGAGACTTCGAGTGGGTAGTTTCTTTGTAGGAGTGCTCGGCCGCAGTGGATTTGGAGTGATTGTGCCTCCTTGAATGTGAAGATGAAGGTGGGGTGTTGAGTTCCTCCCCTCCTCCAGTTTTCTGTGGCTCATTCTGGCAGGGATAAAGGTCCTCATATCGGCCTTGGGTTGGCTCATGAGAAGAGCTATGTTTGGTCCGATTGGGCTGGCTACTGGCTTGGTTCGACTGGCCACCGCTAGAGCTGTGGTTGCTACGGGACCACTCCGTCCTGGATTTCCTGCTGCTCTGGTGGCCATTCAGCAAACTTGGATTGGACAACAGGGAAGATGGGGGAGGCATAGCCGTTGAGGTGTTCCCACCCATCTGGTGGGGCGCGACCATCCGGTTCCTTTGCTCGGGGAAAAAGCTCGGCTCATTTTTGTCTACTGGGGTTTGCGGCACAGGATTCTTTGGGATGCCGACAAGGTGGCTCTGGTTAGAATGGTTGGTGAGCAGGTCCTTCATCTCATCGTAGTTCCCCAAAGTGTTCTGCACACGGTTGGCAAGAGCGTCACCTTTGCTGGTCTAAAACATCAAAAGAAACCAAGGTTAAGAAAGGTGAGCCACGAACAGAGATGGGGCAAAGCAAGAAAGGAGAAGATCTGACTTTTCTCAGTCCATAATATCTTAAATTGAGGTTGCCCACCCTTGGCAACTTTAAGATTTGGGGACTTCAACTCCTAGAAGTCCCCAGGCGGTCCTTCACGCATCTGCACACTGCAGGCACTACCGCACAGTGCTGAAAAAGAAGGCTTAAGAAACCTTTTCTAAGGTAAGTAGAACAGTGAGGGGCGGGGGAACAGCTGTGCCGCACAATTTAGATTCGTTAGATTCTAGCGAAGCTAAACTGTGCGGCACAGCTGGTCGTCGGAAATACCAATTCGTCCAAATTTGTAGCATTTTTTTACTACTGGTTCACCCGAACCGGTAGATTTTATTACTACCGATTCGGGCGAACCGGTCCGAACCAGTAATGTTTCACCCCTGGACTTGATGTTTAAACATGGAGACGTCACTCATTGAACATGCCATTTTGGCCCCAGCTTCAACCAGCCAATCAGCCTGAAATAGGTGAAATGATCACCTATTTCCCAACAGGTAAGGGCTGCCTACCAGCTCACCAAGAACCTTTGAGTTATCAACTAAGAAGGAAGAGACAATTGCCGGGAAACGGTACAGAGCGCTCTATTCTGTAAAAACAGTGGGGGGTCAAAGTAATTGCCAACCAACTTATGCTACCGCATTGTGATGAATAACAGTTTCAAGTGTCCTTTTTTTGTATTGTTCTGAGTTGCCCCGGACTACTAAAGATTTGATTCTGGGTGCTTTTTTTTTTGGCCTGCGTCCAGCTTGGTTACTTCATAATTTCTTTCAAAATGAGCATTCAGGAGAGCTTTTTTTAAAAAAAAAAGAATCAAAGAGGAGATATAAATACAGTTGTCAGCTGTATTTGCAAAATTCAGTCGCCTTTATTTTCTGGAACCACACAGCATGTGTTTTTGCAAATCAATGATTCACAGTTACTTTCTGTAAAGCACGGCAATTATTAGGCAAATTCTGACTCATTTTTGGCATTATTGTGTTTTCATCCTCTGTGTACTTCTTACTCAATTGCCTGGATTTTATCTGTGGCTTCTCTCTTTTTTTTTCCCCCCTCTCCTTTTCTGAAAGGCCATTTAAAAGATGGGACGTTGGTCTACGGATTATACCTGTAGTACAGGGTGAGTGTTCAGATGAGCAAGGAAACTACATCTGAGCAATTGGTAGAACTATGATGGTTAAAGAAAGCTGATTGTTTACCAGAAGAGTTCTGAGAGTTGGTGGAAGGAAAAAGGAAACCAGCCTTCCAAAACTATTTGATACCATCAGATAAATAGGTTCCTACAAGTACGATCCAAATATATCTTATGCATGTTTATTTGTCCTTGTAAACAAGGAACACAAGATAATTAGACGCAAAGGTGGTTTTTTTCAGGCGGCAACTGGACTTTTCTTGTTTTTTTCTTTTGAAGGCGTTTCGCTTCTCATCCAAGAAGCTTCTTCAGCTCTGACTGGACGGTGGGGAATGGAAAGATTTCTATTCCTTGCAGGCAGCTACTCATTTGCATCCACTTGAAGGTTTATCTATGTCCTCAGGGTCACCTGAGTAGCGCTCCTGGTTCCTGTAGTCTGCAATTTTTCCTCTCTGGAAATCCATTCCTACTCCCACCCCATTCCGAGGGTGTCCATCCCAAATTGTATAGCTAAAAGTCTGTAGTCATGGATAAGAAGGGAAACATCTTCAAAGAAAAAAAACAGAAAGTCCAGTTGCCTCTTGAAAAAAGACTTCTGGGACAACCAAGACCTGGATGACTGAGAATCTCCATATACAGTGGGCCGTAAAGCAATATGAAGCGGTATACAAATCTAAGTGCTATTGCTATTGCTATCTTCTCTCAAGATGCTGGAGAATAATGCCTAGTTGCGGATCTTGTAAAACGATTCAACCCCTTTTGGGCTTCTGGTGAGGATTCATGGAGAACTAGATGTCCCTCAAGGAGTTTTGTGATGGAGATCAGCAGCTGGACAGTAATCTCTGGCCAACGCTATCTCTCCAGATAAAGGAGAGATGCTGAGATTGCCCATCTGCACTCCGGATAGCTGCTCCTCATAAGTAGACTACAAGAACTGAGGTTTCTGTAGTCGGTTCATGAGTTGCATGAAAAAAAAAAAAACACACCACTGCTTTGCTTGGTCTCAACTCGGATGTTCATCAGGATGATTAGAAAATCCTTTTGTTTGGAGTTGTATATTTTATTTTATTTTTTATTTTGATTTATATGCCGCCCTTCTCCGGAAACTCAGGGCGGCTTACAGTGCGTTAAGCAATAGCCTTCATACTTTTGTAGATTTTATACAAAGTCAGCTTATTGCCCCCACAAACCGGGTCCTCATTTTACCTACCTTAGAAAGGATGGAAGGCTGAGTCAACCTTGAACCTGGTGAGAATTGAACTTGCAGTAATTGCAGGCAGCTGGAAGCTATATACTACCTTTTAACAGTAGCATTAGTCTGCTGCGCCACTCAGGCTCTTATTGTTTGCACCGCAATGTTTCTGTTGGAGTATAAAGTTTTGGAAAGGAGATGATGGGAGTGGATTGGAGGTGGAAACATGATATCTGTATGTCATTTAAAAAAAGAAAGAAAGAAATGCTTCCTTTCTAAATATTTGGAAACTATTTAGCAATTTAATCAATTGTGTAGAGCGAAGACTCATACTGTATGAAGAAACAGTGTTTTCTTTGGTGTATATGGGTGGTTGTATTTCTTTTTTTGTTAAAAAAAGAAAAGCTTAAGGAGGACATTTTGGGGGGCCAAAAAAAGGACGTCCCATTTCAGCCAAGAATCAAGTCTTTGTAGTGAGCCCACCTTCGTCAACCCAACGCACAATGAACAATGACCCAACCCAGCTTTGACACACTCCCCCTCCTCACTTAACACAAGGAGAACTCATTGTGTCAAGGGAAGTGGGGTAGGGAGTGAGGAGTTGGGAGGCCAAACACTCGTTCGCTTGTTCTTCTCTTCTCCTCTCCAGCTGGCCTTGCAGAAATGCTGAGGCAGCACTTGTGCAAAAGAGGCTGGACAGGTGGTTTGCGACTCAGGACCTTCTTCTCTGAAGAACCTCATTACCTTTGCAGGTTTTCAACTGACTGGGCTTTCTGGAAAGAGGAAAGAAATGGGAAAGCGTCCAATTTAGCCTGGCGGCATCATTGCTATCATAAAGGACAAGAGGAAAGAAGAAGCAGGGCCGAATCTTTATCCGATGTAGAGCAAACTACATGAAGGTTTGGTTCCAGGGGTGGGCTCCGAAGACTTTCCTAGAGCCTCCAAGAGGGTGAAAACGGCCTCCCCAGACTCCGGAGGCCCTCTGGAGGCTGGAAACAGGATCAGACATAAGTCACTTTTTTCAGTATCGTTGTAATGTCAAAACGTTGCTACACAAATGGTTGTAACTTCAAGGACTGCCTGTAATTTAGGCAGTGTTTCTCAACCTTGGCAGCTTTCAGATGTGTGGGCGCCAGCTCTCAAAATTCACCAGAGTTGAAGTCCACACACCTCAAGGTTGACACAAGGTTGACAAAAATACTGATGTATACAGAGGGCAGGATATTATTATCTAATAATGTGAATGTGAACATAGACATAAGGCTGGTCTCTTGAAATCTTCCCATTTTTCTCAGCTCACGTACTCATCATGGATGTCCAACATCATTGAAGACCTCAAGTTGGAGAAAGCAATCTCTCAACAGCCACCTTTGCCTGTTCCTTGCAGGATGATCTTCCCCATGGGGGCTGAGGTGCAAGGAACACGTAGAAGAAGGAAGAAGTTGCTTGTGCAACTCAATGAATGTCAAACTTGTCAACTCCCAGCGTTGACTTACCTTGTACGGTTCTCCAAAGAGATTAAAGCCAGATGCAAAGAGGTCTTCATCTTGCTGGATTTCTTGATTTTCTCCGCTCCCATTCCTTCCTCTTAAGGGCGTTCCGATCTTGTTCATAGTGACTGCAATTTTTTTTTTTTTAAAAAGAGATAAATAAGCATTTACTTAAAAAATAAGAAAATGTCTGTTCGCTCTTAAAACTGTAAAGAAAGAAAGCAGTCCATGAAAGATTTTGAATGTTTGAGAAATTTAAAGATAAGAGCAGTCTGATTCTAGAAGGCTTCCACACACACACACACACACACACACCACAAATAAGAAAACAAAAATAATGGCCCAATAGTTTTCCAACTCAGATGTCCGTCTTAGTGCCATTAGAATATCCTCAAATTATTTATTGCAGCCATTGGGAAAATGTGGAGGTTGCACTGCAACTCGACTCTCTTCTTGTGTCGCTCAACGCACTGAGCCAAATTCAACGTGGAGGTCTAGAAGTTCACTGCCTCTCGTGCTGTTTATGCTGGCGACATTTCTCAGGTTATCCAAGGCTGAAATGCTCTGCCAAGTCTTTTTACTCCTTCCCTTCCTTCTAAGGAAAGACACAGAGAATCAGGGATAAGGAGGAATGGCCAACTGTTGTGGTTCGCCAGCAGCCTGTGGAGCTGGCAGCGGAGTCGGACAGCGATGAGGCTGAGGAAGAACATGGGCCGGTCCTGGAGGCTGGGGGAAGGCCCAGATGAGGGCTCTGTGTCGGAGGCAGAGATGGGGCCAGGATCATCAGGGAGTAAGGTGTGGACTCCAGAGGCTGACAGTAGAGAGGAAGAGGAACAGGAGGAGCCTGTTCCTAGTGCACATATGAGAAGAGCTGTCAGAAGGCAAGAGCAGCTAAAGCAAAGAGGACGACTCGGGAGTAAGGCCAGGAGATGATTGGCCCCTCCCATAAGGCTTAAAAGACCAACAACGGCTCTTCGCCTCTTTGTCGGAAAATAATGTTGATAGACTTGTTCTTGTCTTGTTGCACTTATCCCTGGTCGGTGTCTTCTGCTTCTGAATTTTTGCCAAGAGACGCCTTTGGCAGTTTGCTTAATTATACCAAGGTTGGTGATTAGACTGAAGAATTTGTGTTATGAAGAGTTATGAAGCCCCACAAAGTTCAGAAACAGGAGACGCTGACTGGAAAACAGATTTAGCAATGTTGCTTTCCTACAAAGAGCCCAAGAGCCTTTGCTGCTCTTTTAAGCCTTATGGGAAGAGCCAATCATCTCCTGGCCTTACTCCAGAGTCATCCTTTTTGCTTTAGCTGCTCTTGCCTTCTGACAGCTCTGCTCATGTGTGCACTAGGAACAGGCTCCTCCTGTTCCTCTGCCTCTCTGCTGTCCGACTCTGGAGGCTCTGGAGTCTGTACATCACTCCCAGATGGCCATGGCCCCATTTCTGCCTCCGACGCAGAGGCCTCGTCCAGGCCTTTCGCAGACTCCAGGACTGGCCCATGGTCCTCCCCAGCCTCCTCACTGTCCAAGTCTGCTGCTAGGTCCGCGGGCTGCTGGCAGACCACAACATTCAGTGGTGAGAAAATTAAAGTTCTTCTGCACTTAGATGCACCGAGACAAGATAGGCAGTCCTTGGCTTAACAGTGAACGGGTCTTGGCATCCTGGTGGTCAACCATTTTAGTGTGAGCCAGTGGTGTGTTACAGCTGCCAAAAACATGAGAATGCAGTCCTAAGGTTGCATTGACAGAGAGATAGCATCAAGAACACAATAAACGATAGTACCAGTACCACTCTCTACTGCATTGGTGAGGCCACATTTGGAATCCTGTGTCCCGTTTTGGTCACCATGATGCAAAAGAGATGGTGAAGCCCTAGAAAGAGCGCAGAGAAGAGCCACAAAGATGATCAGGAGTCTGGAAGCTAAATGATGGCTAATATCAAGAGCCACGGTGGCACAGTAGTTAAGAGTGCAGGCTACTTCTGCTGATCACCGGCTGCCAGCAGTTTGGCAGATCGAATCTCACCAGGCTATTTTCTTTCTTTCTTCCTTTCTTTCTTTCTTCCTTTCTTTCTTTCTTTCTTCTTTCTTTCTTTCTTTCTTTCTTTCTTTCTTTCTTTCTTTCTTTCTTTCTTTCTTTCTTTCTTCTTTCTTCCTTCCTTCCTTCCTCTCCTTCCTTCCTTCCTTCCTTCCTTTCCTTTCCTTTCCTTCCTTCCTTCCTTCCTTCCTTCCTTCCTTCCTCCCTCCCTCCTTCCCTCCCTCCTTTCCTTCCTCCCTCCCTCCCCTCCCTCCCTCCCTCCCCTCCCTTCCTTCCTTCCTTCCTTCCTTCCTTCCTTCCTTCCTTCCCCCTTCCTTCCTTCCTTCCTTCCTTCCTTCCTTCCTTCCTTCCTTCCTTCCCTCCCTCCCTCCCTCCCACCCACAAAGATGATCAGGGGTCTGGAAGCTAAATGATGGCTAATATCAAGAGCCAACCTCTGGTTGGCCCCAGAGTGGGGTGGGAATGGGGATTTTGCAGTATCCTACCCCTGGAGTGGGGAGGGAATGGGGATTTTGCAGTATCCTACCCCTGGAGTGGGGAGGGAATGGAGATTTTACAGTATCCTTCCCCTGCCACGCCCACCCAGCCACACCCACAGAACCAGTAGTAAAAATTTTTGAAACGCACCACTGAGTTGAATGTATCTGTAACAGCAGGACGGGAGGCTGTGTGTAGATGAGACATTTTAATAAGAGAAATTTATTTATCTAGAATGTTTTAAACAGTTTGGCTTTAATTTTTATTTTTATATTAAAAAAAAAAATCCTTTCTACTGCTGTTTCCATGTTTAATTAAATCCCACCACCCTAATGCAGCCTGACATTACTCATTACTAAAACATAATTATATAGTAAACAAGCAATATAGCATTTACTATTTCCTAGTAAGTTTTTTTAAAAGGATTAATAAAAGCGAAGCTCTGTAATTGCTCAAATCAATGCGGGTAATTATAATCTGCCCTTCTAGGTGACGCAGAAATATAGTAAATAGGATACCAATGGCTGTAGCTGTAAATCAGTATTTTTTTGGGGGAAAAACGATTTGTGTCGAAAACGGGTCTGAGAGTTTTTGTCTAGGAGAAGAAAATCAATGGGTAACTTGATTTCAAAATGTTATCTTCTCCTTTCTCCCTATCAAAACAGGGCTTACCTAAATAGTCTTGGAAACTTCAGGTCCGCCCCATGTCTTTTAATAACTAATTTACTAACTTTTAACAGTTAGTATATCCCATTCCCCCGCCCCAATATTTCTCTTCATCAGACTAGACACACCTAGTTCCCTCAATCGTTGATTGTACAGTTTAGCCTCCCTTATCAAATAGAATAGAAATAGAATAACAGCGTTGGAAGGGACCTTGGAGGTCTTTTAGTCCAACCCCCCTGCCCAGGCAGGAAACCCTACACCACTTCAGACAAATGGTTATCCAACATCTTCTTAAAAACTTCCAGTGTTGGAGCATTCACAACTTCTGGAGGCAAGTTGTTCCACTGATTAATTCTTCTCACTGTCAGGAAATTTCTCCTTAGTTCTAAGTTGTTTTTCTCCTTGATTAGTTTTCACTAACTTGACTCTATCTTCTTTGGGGCAACCCCTGAGATATCGGAACACTGCTATCATGTCTCCCGTAGTCCTTCTTTTCATCAAACTAGACAGACCCAGGTCCCTACCCCTGATCATCTTTATTGCTCTTCTCTGCACCCTTTCTAGGACCTTAGGCATATATGCATATTCTTTCTAGGCAGGTTTTTACCTACGTAAGCTAAGATGTTATACAGCCCTGGTTCTGTGAAATCTCATTCACGAACGTTTTCTGGGTTTTTTTGTTTCTTGCCTGACAGACAGCAGACTCTGTGCTGCCCCTTTGGGATATATATATATATATATATATATATATATATATATATATATATATATATATATATATATATATATATATTAATATATATATTTCTGAGGTTTTCGCGGGTATTTGTATATAGGTCTTTGGTTATTCGGGTTTTCTCCCGCGTAAAATTGGAAGTGTCTTGGCAACATTTCGACGAAGTCTCATTCGTCATCTTCAGGCTGGTGTTTTCGGCTTCGTGCTTCTAACATTGCTCTTAGAAGCACGAAGCCGAAAACACCAGCCTGAAGATGACGAATGAGACTTCGTCGAAACGTCAGGTCTTCCTGAGAACCATGGCTCCTGATGTGGCCTACCCAAAGAGTTGACACAGGTGAGAAGAATTTAGGGTCTGACCAACAATATAAATAACTGTATCAAATGGATCACAGCCTGAGCCAAAGAAAACAAACTTGCAGCCAAGAATAAAATACCCCCAAGGAATGATGAAGCACTTAAACTTTCCTGACTTCCTGATCCCCAACTCTGGGCAATCAGCCAGGGTCTTAAGCACTTTCCGGAAGACCAGAAGAGTTGGGGGCCAATCAAATCTCAAGTGGAAAATCTTTTTTTAAAAAAAATATTCATATGGCCTTAGTTACTTGGTCGTTGTTTGTTACACCTATGGGTTGTTTTTTTTCTAGGAGTTCTGCGATGGCTTCTGTCCAACAACATTCTTGTGAAGTAGGCCGAGCCAAGAGAGAGAGAGAGAGAGAAAAAAAAGAGAGAGAGATCTTGATTCATGGCTGGATTTAATTCACCTTCTAGATACGGCCACATGTAGGTAGCAAAGAACAATATATCCTCGCGTCTCTGCTGGGGATGAATTTAATCTCATTCCAGCCCTTTTTTTTTTTTTTGCCCAAAGAAAATAACCGTATCTCAACACCAGTCTTTTCAGCTCAGCAGGCCAACCTACTGAAGGATTCACACAGCGAGCTATAATGAGGAATAAGCCACACAGCCATTGGGCTTTTGCAGCGGTACAGAGTCACCGGTTTCTCACAGAAGCCGCAATTACTAATTTGAAGTGCTGTCTAATTAAAACCACAGCTATGTATTTAGCCTCTTGTTATGCCCCCTGCCGCTTTCTAATTACAGAGAACTCTTTATCTGCACAGCACAACTTCTTCGGAACGGATGGAGACAAGCTCGAATGCCAACCCAGGAGCCCCCTCAAGGGCAGAGGGCAACCAAAGTCAAGTCCTTGAGGGCTCCTGAGAGAGGTACTCTCTACCGCGGAACCAAAAACGGGAGTGTCTACGGAGATTCTCAGTCATCCAAGTCATGGTTGTCCCAACGATGCATTTCCCCCCCCCCAAGATGGTGGGGAAATGGAAGGTGGGGAATGGATGGCAGTCAGAGCTGAAGAAGCTTTTTGGATGAGAAGCAAAATGTCTTCAAAGAAAAACATGAAAGTCCAGTCGCCTCTTGAACCTAGGAAGGATCAAAGGAATGCTGGAGGAACATCTCGTGGAATAACTCAAGTTGAGTGTGGTGCCAAAGACAACTCAGTTTCAATTAGATACACCTAACTTGGCACCGTCCAGATCTGAAAGGACTGTTCTGACCTAGGCTTCCTGAGTCAGGAAAACACATGAGTAGTCCGAAAAACCTGTTTTATTTCAACAGCTGTGAATTCTGTTCATTCACAGATGAGTCCCCAATAGTTGTAAAGAGTCCTTCGGGATAAGGCTAATAATCACCCACCTTTATCTCCCTTGACACGCTGCCAAAGACCTAATTGGCAAAGCCGCACGGAATCCAGAATCAAACAGAGCTTCAGACTTTAAACTGCACAGAATTAACAATGTTGCTTCCTGCAAAGGCCCATGTGCCTTTGCTCCCCTTTTAAGTCTTATGGGAGGGGCCAATCATCTCCAAGCCCTACTTCTGAGTTGTCCCTTTTGTTTTAACTGTTCTTGTCTTCTTGCAGCTCTGCGCTAGCACACACTGGGAACAGGCTCCCCCTGTTCCTCTGCCTCGCTGAGGACCGACTCTGGAGGCTCCGGAGGCAGCACGTACTTCCCAGATGGCCCTTTCTCTGCCTCTGATGCAGAGCCCTCATCTGAGCCTTCCCCAGACTCCACGTCTGGCCCATGGTCCTTCCTTCTTCCATAGAATTCTGGGAGTTGAAGTCCTCCAGGCTTAAAGTTGCCAAGTTTGGAGACCCCTGGACTTGAAATGGAGAACTCCTGACTCATTGCTTGTTCACATCTTAGATACATGTCATTGTTACGCCGACTTAAGTAGAATGTGCGCTTGGAATGCCACGAAGACCCTGAGAATAATGTTCAGCCTCCAACCAACAATCTAGACATCGCACCCTATAAGATAAGCACTTCAAGTGACTCTGATTTGTTCCTTTCGGTTTCTTTTAAGAGCTGTCCTCTCGTGGATCTGTGGACCACAAAGACCATTTACGGAGAATACAGGATGTACTCAGAAGAGTCCTATGAAAAGATATTTCGATACGGTGTCTGCTTTCAAAACAGGAATCTTCCCCTTGTCTAGTTCAAACAGACCCAGGCGGGCGAAATGAGTATACCATGTTCCGCCTAATGTTTTTATTCAGCTCAAACAGAAGAAGCACCATAATGACTATTGAAAGCAAATTTTGTCTCTTTAAAGCTAACCTTCAGAACAAGAGAGAGAGAGAGAGAGAGGAGAGAGAGGAGAGAGAGAGAGGAGAGAGAGAGAGAGAGAGAGAGAGAGAGAGAGAGAGAGAGAGAACAAAAACAAAAAAAATTCCTTAAGCGAGAAATGACTCTTTTATATTACATTTAATAGATATCACAGAGCTCTGGGGGAGGGGGGGGAAACATATTTCGAATTTCTAGATGGAAAAACCAGATCCTTTGGAGGCCATTTGATTTTTTTTTTTTTAAGCCTGGTTGCAAAAGCTTTGGCCACCTCTAGCAAACCAGAGGAAGAAAGAGAGAGGTTGCAGAAAGCTTTCTATGCCACCGACTTTAAGGGATGGGACACGTGCATCTTTATCGTCCACATTATTATTCTAAGAGTCCATTCTGTTACTCATTCATTCGGAGTGATACTGACAATTCAGAATGATTTGATGGGTTTCCTCCGGGCCACCATCATTCCTCTACCAGAAAGTTGAACACAGAAAACTGGGTATATCTAGTTTAATGAAAAGAAGGATTAGGGGGAGACATGATAGCAGTGTTTCCAGTATCTCAGGGGCTGCCCCAAAGAAGAGGGAGTCAAGCTATTCTATTTTCCAAAACACCTGAAGGCAGGACAAGAAGCAATGAGTAGAAAGTAATCAAGGAGAGAAGCAACCTAGAAACTAAGGAGAAATTTCCTGACAGTGAGAACAATTAATCAGTGGAACAATTTGCCTCCAGAAGTTGTGACTGCTCCAACATTGGAAGTTTTTAAGAAGATGTTGGATAACCTTTTGTCTGAAATGGTGGAGGGTTTCCTGCCTAGGCAGGGGGTTGGACTAGAAGACCTCCAAGGTCCCTTCCAACTCTGTTATTCTATTAAATATTCTAATATAAATATAAAGATAAATATAAAATAAAATATAAAATAAAATATTCTAATAATTTCTTTTTTTATTTATTTATATGCCACCCTTCTCCGGAGACTCAGGGCGGCTTACAGTGCGTTAAGCAATAGCCTTCATACTTTGTATATTTATACAAAGTCAGCTTATTGCCCCCACAAACTGGGTCCTCAATTTACCTACCTTAGAAAGGATGGAAGGCTGAGTCAACCTTGAGCCTGGCGAGATTTGATCTTACTTTAATTGCAGACAGCTGGTGTTAAATTACAGTGCTTCTGTCTGTTGAGCTATCCAGGCTCTTGGATATTAAATAGCTTAATAGAAAGCTTTTTCTCTAGGCACGTCATCCATAGGTCTGATTTTATTTTATGATTTTTCCCTAGCTCAGCTTTCCTAAATACGAGTCACAGCAACGACTATATACTCGCTGCCTAAAAATGGAAAAAGACGTGTGGTTTATATCCCACAAAACTACCAGTTAGAATAATGCTCTGGGGCATCCCTTTTCTTTTCAAAAGGCCAGAAACTCGCTTCAAAAGAAAACAAACGACCATAAAAACTTAAAAGTTCTTAGCTTAGGTCCAAAATGGGTACACCAAGTTCACTTCTCTTGCAGAGGCTAATGTCGGGCTTCCAAATAGCACCCCCAACAAAAGAAGACTCCGAGATTTATTATTTTTGTAGGCTTTCTGAGAGTTGATTTGTCCTCCGATCTGGGCCAGCTGAAGGCATGTCCTTCTCCAGAATGGAGAAACAAAAGACAGGTCTGGTCTCCAAAATAGATTAGAAATCTCTCTTCCAAAGCTAACGTGATACATCAAATCAGAGGTGGGCTGTTGAGGGTTCGTAGGGGTTCGGGAGAACCTCTAGCTAAGATTCTGTGCAGTTCGAAGAACCCCCAAATTCCACTCCTGGCTGGCCCCACCCACCCCTCCCTGCCCCCTCTCAGGAGTCCCCACGCGGTCCATTTTGGATGTAGGTAAGTGCAGGGCGCGTGCAGAGGCTCAGGGAGGATGAAAAATAGGCCTACCGGAAGTTTGGGAAGGGCCTCCGGATGGCCTCTGGAGCCTGGGGAGGCCGTTTTTCGTCCTCCCATAGGCTCAAGGAAAACCTCCAGAGTCCGGGGAGGGCAAAATCGCCCCTCCCACCACCATCGTGCAGGAGGCTGACTAGACCACGCCCACCCAGCAATTGGGCAGAGAACCCCGTGCTAAAATTTTTGAGGCCCACCCTTGCCTCAAACCCCAATGTTCATCCCTTCCAGATAGTAGAAGTCAGGAAGTATAGTCAAATATTTCAGTACTTCATCACTACTCGGCTATTGGCTAACATCGAGGGTAGCTATTCCACAACATCCCTTAGTTGTGACTCCTGGTTCCCCAGGTCTCCTTTGAAGAGTGTTGGGTTGTGGTTCCTTGTGGTGGTTTCTTCTTTCTTTCTTTCTTTCTTTCTTTCTTTCTTTCTTTCTTTCTTTCTTTCTTTCTTTCTTTCTTTCTTTCTTTCTTTCTTTCTTAAGCCCAAACAACACTTTCATTTATAGGATTGTGTTTCTCCATCATAAAAATACTCGGATCGAGATGGATATATAGAATAGAATAACAGAGTTGGAAGGGACCTTGGAGGTCTTCTAGTCCAACCCCCTGCCTAGGCAGGAAATCCTACACCACTTCAGACAAATGGTTATCCAACCTCTTCTTAAAAACATCCAGTGTTAGAGCATTCACAACTTCTGGTGGCAGGTTGTTCCACGGATTAATTGTTCTAACCGTCGGGAATATGGAAAAGACGAGAACTCTCCTGTTGTTCGCCAAATCTATTCATCTTTTTTCAAAGCTGAGAAATGCAGGCCCACAGCTCAAATTTCATCTCTCTTCCTCCTAACCCCTCCCCACCCCCCAAACAGCCCTCACATTCTCCTTAAGAGTCACAGCAGGGTGCCTATCTAACACAGCCTCTTAATACTCATCCTTTATCTTGGATGTAATTTATCTGGTGCCAAGACTTCCTAATGAATTTCACACATGTGTACTTAAATTTGTTACAGCTTACCAGTTGAGTATGATAAGCAGTAAGTGGAGCGCTGAATTCGGAGCTGTCTCCCAACAGACGCATAAAGGGGCTTTGCTATCCGCCGAAGGAGGGAAGACCGGGGGTGTGTGTGTGTGAGGAGGGGAGGAAAGGAAGGGATAAAGTTTAAATTGCAAATCCAGCAAAATGCAAAGTAGGGAGGAGGTGGAGTTGGGTTTTGGAGAAAGTCAAGGCAGGCACGGTGGATCGGAGGTGGCCAATTTCATTGCTGGCGTAACTGTTACTTTATTATTGTTCCGTTTGATTGATGTGACACATACAATACGGCAGGGGATCTGAATAGTTAGGTCAGATAGCCTGCCTGGGTGTCCGTCGTTTTAAGAACGCAATGTCAGATACAAAGAATAGAATAGAGAATAGAAGCTGGAAGGGACCTTGGAGGTCTTCTAGTCCAGCCCCTCTTCTCAAGCAGGAGAACCTATACCATTTCTGAGCCACGATGGCGTAGTGGTTAGAGTGCAGTACTGCAGGCTACCCCTGCTGACTGCCCGGCTGCCTGCAATTTGGCAGTTCGAATCTTACCAGGCTCAAGGTTGACTCCGCTTTCCATCCTTCTGAGGTCGGTAAAATGAGGACCCAGAATGTTGGAGGCAAGAGGCTGACTCTGTAAACCGCTTAGAGAGGGCTGTAAAACACTGTAAACATCTCAACATCTTTTAAGTAGTATGGATCAAGACCATATGTTAGGTTGCAGTTCAAATGCTCAAGCTAAGAAATGAGTCAACCACAAGTTTTCAACACTAAATTGGCATCGGATAAGGGTCGATGGAATTCAAGAGGGGTTGAGCTTAGACGTTTGTGGCAATGCAATGACTCTAGACTGATGACACCCTTAACTCTGCCCTCTAGCTCTGCCTCCTCTTCTCCTACATCTAATGAAGATTGAATGTTGTGATAGCAATAGCACTCAGATTTATATACCGCTTTACAGTGCTTTACAATCCTCTCTAAGTGGTTTACAGAGTCAGCCTCTTGCCCCCAACAATCTGGGTCCTCATTTTACCCACCTCAGAAGGATGGAAGGCTGAGTCAACCTTGAGCCTGGTGAGATTCGAACTGCCAAATTGCAGGCAGCCGGCAAATCAGCAGAAGTAGCCTGCAGTACTGCACTCTAACCACTGCACCACCGAGGCTCTTCTCTTGGTGATGGCCAAAATGTATTGTGAGCTGCCCTGGGTCAACCTTGAACCAGTGACAATCAAATTCCTGGCAGTGGGCAGTGTTAGCAATAGCAATAGCAATAGCACTTAGACTTATATACAGCTTCACAGGGCTTTTACAATCCTCTCTAAGTGGTTTACAGAGTCAACCTATTGCCCCCAACAATCTGGGTCCTCATTTTACCCACCTCAGAAGGATGGAAGGCTGAGTCAACCTTGAGCCTGGTGAGATTCGAACTGCCAAATTGCAGGCAGCCGGCAAATCAATACATTTTGGTGATGGCCAAAATGTATTGTGAGCCGCCCTGGGTCTTCAGAGAGAGGCAGCATATACATTAAATTAAATTAAATAATTAAATTAAATTAAATTAAATTAAATTAATTAAATTAAATTAAATTAAATGTTTCTTTTTTAAAAAAAATTATTAATGTATTCTATACACCAATACACAAATAAAATATAATGTTTCTAATGTTCTTTCCGGAGCAGTTGTGAAAATGTAAAGTTAACCGAAAGGAAGAGTGCCGAATTTTGCACTCAAACTGGGACTGTCAGCAGGGTTTTGGGTTTTTTTTTCCCCCCTGTGGCACATTAATGTTCACGGTGACGCTATTCGTTTTTATTTTCTTAAATAAAACCTGATGCATTCATGTTTATCTATCATATGTTTAATGGGACTATTCTGATTACGGAGTGATTGGGCTGTGATTTACGCCACCATTACCTGTGTTGTGGGAAATTTCTGCCTTCCAGGTCTGACATCAAGGCGGGCAGAAGCTCATAAAACTTCTCACTTCCTCGCAATTCTTGATAACTCAGAGCAATAACTAATCGTTTTGAGAAACAATATACTGTGAAACAGTAAGCGAGCCAATTTTTATAATTAGCACCATGGTTGTGTACTTTTCTCTTCCCCATCAATAGGACTATTGTCAAGCAGGTTAAAATATGCCCTTTGCTACAGAAACTCTGGCAAGGTTTTGCCCTGTTTGAGGTCTCAAAGAAACCCTTATCAGAAATCTCAACCATTTAAGCCCCACTCGGGTTGAAATCTCCATCAGTTTGACTGTTTATTAACTATATTTATAGACTGTCCTTCAGTCGTAAATGCTCCCCGAAGTGGTTTTGCCATGAAGCAAATGAAAATAACTCACCAATAAAACGGAAGAGTAAATTTAAAAATAAAATAAAGTTTTTTTTAAAAAAATGAAATGAAATATGAAATGAAATAGGCAAATGTTTTCCCTCCCCCAGTCAAAGAAAAAAAGTCGGAATAATGATTCTACTCCAGAGTCCTATAGATGCAAATACAGGCCCAGACTTGCTAAATTATGACTTAGTTAATGATAGTTTACTGTCGGGGGCCACAAAATGCCTTGATTCACAGAACCTATGAAAACAGAGCACGCGGTTTCAAATCACAGAGAATTGCTGGGAGACAGGCGGTATACAAATTTAAATAATTGTAATCCCAACAAGAATGTAACATTTGGAAAATTGGTACCACAAAGGGCTGGGTCATACGTGTTCCTTCCACACGCCAAGAAATTTCATCATGGCGATGTTTGAATGTAAATCCTTCCTCAAATGTGGTCTTTTCAACCCAGGGAAATTGAAGCCGCGAGGACTTCAATTCCCATCATTCCCGAGTCAGCCATGTTTATCAAATTAATTCAGCTGACAAGAAAAATGACAAGGCTTGAGCCAAAGGACTGGTTCATCTAATTTCACAGCACTGCTGAGAATTAAGCTTTCTTTTTAATCATTTGAAACATCTAAAGTAGTGGTGGAATTCAATTTTTTTTTTACGGTGGGTGTGGCTTGGTGGGCATGGTGTTGCTTTGTGGGAGTGGCTTGGTGGGTGTGGCAGGGGAAGGATACTGCAAAATCTCCATTTCCACCCCACTCCAGAGGAAGGATATTGCAAAATCTCCATTCCCACCCTACTCCAGAGGAAGGATATTGCAAAATCTCCATTCCCACCCCACTCCAGGGGAAGGATACTGCAAAATCTCCATTACGTCCCCACTCCTGGGGGGAAGGATATTGCAAAATCTCCATTCCCAACCCACTCTTGGGGGAAAGATATTACAAAATCTCCATTCCCACCCCACCCTGAGGATTTGCTGGTTCTCCAAACTACTCAAAATTTCTACTACCGGTTCTCCAGAGCCTGTCAGAACCTGCTGAATTTCACCCCCGATTAAAGATGATTCTAATGAATTATATGACAGCTTTGAAAAAAAAAAAGATCAATAGAGTATTTTGGGGTGGTTACAATTCCTAAGAGAGCCGAGGTGGTGCAGTGGTTAGAGTGCAGTACTGCAGCTACTTCAGCTGACTGCTAATTCAGCAGATCAGCGGATCAAATCTCACTGGCTCAAGGTTGACTCAGCCTTCCATCCTTCCGAGGTGGGTAAAATGAGGACCCAGATTGTTGGGGGCAATATGCTATTTAATATATTGTCTTTGGTGTAAGCCGCCCAGAGTCCTCGGAGAGTGGGTGGCATAGAAATATGACTAATAAATAAATAAATAAATAAATAAATAAATAAATAAATAAATAACAATTATGTGAACATTTGACTGCATTTGGATAAAAAAGGGGAAGGTTGATCTTGGATCGTCACATGTCTAATGGGGAGCAGCTTCCCAGATCTGCGTTAAGTCAATGCAGATAATATTGGGTTGGGTGTCTGAAGGTTGTCTGAAGTTGACTCATTGCAACTGGATTATCTTCTTCTTGTTTAAAACTTCGGACAACCTTCAGATATCTCCATCTGGACGATTGAGAAATTGGGTTAGGTCAGTGGTGAAATCCTCCGTGGAGTGACACCAGTTCGCTGCCCTCACATTTGGTCTGCACTGCATGTGCATGCACATTGCGGACCAAATGCCTGCTCGTGTCGAAAAAGGAAGTTTAACAAGGTAAGTAGAACAGTGAGGGGGAGGGAACAGGTGTTGCCGTGCGATTTTGATTGGCTAGAAAGCAGGATTTTCTACAAATATAAATCGTACGGCACAGCTGATCGTCATAAATACCAGTTTGGACGAACTGGTTTTTTTTTTTACTACTTTTATCACTACTGATTTGCTCGAACCGGTGCAAACCTGGTAGCATTTCACCTCTGGGTTAGGTCAGGGGTCTGCAACCTTAAACACTCAACGAGCCATTTGGATCTGTTTCCCACAGAAAAGAAAACACCGGGAGCCACAAAACCTGGTGTGGGCGTGGCCAACTCGATGTCACTCATTTCCACCGGGTTAGGTGATTAACAGGAATGATTGAGGAGCAGACAACTTCATATATATATATATATATATATATATATATATATATATATATATATATATATATATATATATATGTAGGTCTTTGGTTATTCGGGTTTTCTCCCATGTAAAATTGGAGGTGTCTTGGCAACGTTTCGACGAAGTCTCATTCGTCATCTTCAGGCTGGTGTTCTCGGCTTCGTGCTTCTAGGAGCAATGTGTGTGATCGCTAGAAGCACGAAGCCGAGAACACCAGCCTGAAGATGACGAATGAGACTTCGTCGAAATGTTGCCAAGACACTGTTATCTATGAAAGAGAATGCTATCTCCTTGACTTCTCCACCAGGAATTTAACTTAATATACAGTGCAGTCGTTGTTATTTTTCATTCCAAAGCCAGTGGATTCGGTGGCTCTAAGTGACTCAACGGCTGTTACAACAATTTGCATTTCATTAGCTTCCACCCTTGCAGAGTCACGTTTTTCCCCTCTATCATTTCTCTATTTTAATGATTTCAATGTTTTAATTCATGATTTCTGCTCATGTCAAGTCAGGAGGTCAGTCCCGGGCAAAACTCTCCAGTGGCAAAACAGATGCAGAAGGCATTAGGATGGAAACCTAAAGAAGGAAACAGAACTTGCCACATTAACCTATAAGGGAAGGAAGAGCAAAGGATGCTGTAAGTGACTTTACAGAATCTTTTTTCCCCCCTTCTTCTTTTCCTTCTTCCCAGGAACATAGTAACAAGGAAGGCTTGAAGTCGGAAGCCTAAGCAGAAAGCAGAAGAATCTCTGTCTCTTAAGGATGCTTCCAGTTATTAAAAGTAAGGTTTGAAGATCAATGAGATAATTGACAGCATGCAATCATCTCAACATATTGCTAGTGCGGAAGTGTTTCTCGCCACCGTGCTGTATGGGCTTTTGAGTCACTGACAGTTAAATGGGTCTGCTGGGACTAGTACAGGGTGATGCAAGAAGAGAGGGGAAAAAAGAAAGGAAGGGAGGGGAGGGAGGGAGGAAAAGAGAGGAGCAAGGTAGGGAGGATGGGAGGAAGGAAAAGAGAAGAGGGAGGAATGGAGAGAGGAAAGAAGAAAAAGAGGAGGAGGGAGGGAGGAAGAAAGGAAAGAAAAGGGGGGAGGGAGGGAGAAAAGAAGGAAAAGAGAAGCGGGAGGAAGGAAGGAAAAGAGAGGAGGGAGGAGGAAGGAAGGAAAAGATAGAAGGAAGGAAGGAAGGAAGGAAGGAAGGAAGGAAGGAAAAGAGAGGAGGGAGGAAGGGAGGAAGGAAAAGAGAGGAGGAAGGTAGGGAGGATGGGAGGAAGGAAAAGAGAAGAGGGAGGAATGTAGAGAGGAAAGAAGAAAAAGAGGAAGAAGGGAGGGAGGAAGAAAGGAAAGAAAAGGGGGGGAGGGAGAAAAGAAGGAAAAGAGAAGCGGGGAGGAATGAAGGAAAAGAGAAGAGGGAGGGAGGAAGGAAAAGATAGAAGGAAGGAAGGAAGGGAGGGAGGGAGGGAGGGGAGGAAGGAAGGAAAAGAGAGGAGGGAGGGAGGAAGGAAAGAAAAGATAGAAGGAAGGAAGGAAAAGAGGAGAGGGAGAAATTTGGTTTAATTTTTACAGAAGATAGTTCCATATATTTACCATCCATTCCCATTTTAAAATTGTGGAAGACTTTCATTTTTAACAGGCTGTATGCTATGCCTTATGCGATCCTTCTTGGACGTTTTGAGGGTACTCCTATGCATTTTTGGCATTGTCCAACAGAAACTTTAGGCCATCTGCTATTATATTGTTCCCGATATAAGCACTCTAGGACAGACCCTTATATATCCCGAAATATTAATCCATTTCCAGGTAGGGACGGCGATTTCTATTCAATGCTACAACACTCAAGACAAGGACTCAAAACTAAGCTCTCAAGTTGTCCATTTCTAGGCTACCATTTGTACCATACTCCCCTCCCCTTACTTAGAATGGGGAAATCTCCTCATATTTTATTTGGGTTTATTTTAGGAAGTATATTCATAATTATTGTTAGAGAGTGGTGCGGTGGCCTAGAGGTGGAGCTCTCGCCTCACAATCAGGAGGGCTGCGAGTTCGATCCTAGGTAGAGGCAGATATTTCTCTCTCTGGCCACGATGAGAATAGATCTGCTGAATATAACTCCGCATTGGTGACAGGAAGGGCATCCGGCCAGTAAACACTCAGCTCCGTCCAGTTGCCCAGACTCCACCCCACAAGAGATTATGGGGTCATTAAATGAGGATGATAATGATGTTGATTCATAATTATCGTTAGACTCGATTATTAATGTTCTTCTCTTATAGACACATACAGACACAAGGATGTAATGCTCATTTTTAGTCAATATTTTCTTTGTATCTGACCTTAGGGCTGAAACGGAACTGAATTGACTTGAGGTTGGTTATCAGTCAAGGTTAGCTCAATCGTACCGCAGGGGGGATCTCGGCAACCTCCTTGTACTGTATTTTGTGTCGCTGCTAAAAATGCGTTATTATGCAGCTCACGGTTTTATCATCTCAGAATGACGCTTAACGCCGTCTAATACAAAACAAGACTTTAAGCCCCAAATCATAATTTAGCGGAGCAACCCCTTATCTCTCTCTCTCTCCCTCTTTCGATAGCGAATCTTGAGTAGCAACTACTACTTGTTATTGCGTCTTTAGGAATTGACATCTTGCGCGAACGTGCTGATTTCCTCTTCAAGGCCCGGGCAATTGGCATTTTATTCGGGAGGAACACTTAAGTCAACAATAGCTCTTATCAGGATGAGATATTCTGGAAATTGCTGATGTGGATTTCATTCTGTACTCCCCCTGCTTCCACCAATGCTCCATTTTCGCACATCGACTGCAAGCAGGCTTCCTTTTAAAATATAAATCACACACACAAACCCACAACCCATCAGCATGGAAATACAAATGAGATGGCTTCATTCATCTGCCTTCGCTTATCAAAAAGATTGAAGAAACAAGTCAAAACAAAGATTTGTAATGCCATCAGAAGGGAGGCGAACAAAGACTGCGCAAAAGGAAATAGCACGAGGAAATGTCTTGGATACTATTCTTCTGACACATTGAAAGCTGGTTCTATGGCAGCCTGGGTATCTGGAGTCTGTGATTTTGAAGGACCACTCAGGAATGGATTTCAAAGGCTAAGCTTTAGAAAAGAAAGGAGTTGGTCTCTCAACGATCCTTAAATCAATTCCGCCAGATGTGTTTGGCATTCTCAGCAAGAACCTTTTTAACGGTGGGGTCCTTGATGCTTCCCTGAGCTTGGTTGTTTTCTTGCAGATGTTTCATTACTCGACTAGATTGCATCATGGATGATATTCCCTAGTTGGGTCATGAAACGT
>NW_027256891.1:25810016-25857516 GCF_029215685.1 Pituophis catenifer annectens
GGGGTGAAATCCAGCAGGTTCTGACAGGTTCTGGAGAACCTGTAGCAGAAATTTTGAGCAATTTGGAGAACCGGTAGCGAAAATTTTGAGTAGTTCGGAGAACCGGCAAATACCACCTCTGGCTGGCCCCAGAGTGGGGTTGGAATGGAGATTTTACAATATCCTTTCCCCAGGAGTAGAGTGGGAATGGAGATTTTGCAGTATCCTTTTCCCAGGGTGGAAATGGAGACGTCATAGAGCCGGGGCAGGTGGGTGGGCCCACTCACGATCTCTGCTACCGGTTCGCACAAACCGGTATGAACCGGCTGAATTCTACCTCTGATCCTAACCAAACCTATTCCTAACTGTTCTAGAGATATTATTCTATGAAAAGCCAAAGAGAAAGAAAGACCACAGAGATGGCTGTTCACCCAGAAGCCATTAAATTAAAATATAAGTATCTGGGAAAACCTTGGATTCCAATCCTGAGGTGATGTTCCCAAGGCAGAGGTCAGGACAACACAAGAGATTTAGGGACCAAAGACAAGATTCTGTTCCCTGGGTAAACTTCCTTTTAAAAGATAAAAGTAAAGGTTCCCCTCGCACATATGTGCTAGTCGTTCCCGACTCTAGGGGGCGGTGCTCATCTCCATTTCAAAGCCGAAGAGCCCAGCGCTGTCCGAAGACGTCTCCGTGGTCATGTGGCCGGCATGACTCAACGCCAAAGGCGCATGGAACGCTGTTTCCTTCCCACCAAAGGTGGTACCTATTTTTCTACTTGCATCTTTTATGTGCTTTCGAACTGCTAGGTTGGCAGAAGCTGGGACAAGTAACAGGAGCTCACACCGTTACCCAGCATTAGGGATTCGAACCGCTGAACTGCCGATTTTTCGATCGACAAGCTCAGTGTCTTAGCCACCGAGCCACCGCATCCCTATAAACTTCCTTTTAATGGAGAAGAAAAGAAAAAAAGGGGGGAAGGAGGAAAAAAAAGAGAGAAGTTAATGGATTGGGCCAAGAGGACGAAAACAGATGCAGCGGCCTATATTTTCTTTCCATCCGACCGAGAGACAACGCTCGACGAAGTGAGCCGGGTTGGGCTATATTCCCCACGAAATCATTTGTTACTGACAGTCTGTTGTGCAAAGTTATGGCTTGTAGATCTGCATTGCCCAGGGCGAGTCATGAAAGAGCCTCCAGCGCTCTATAATTTAAAATTCAGCTCCGCTCCATCAGGTAGCCTTCGGCTGGGTTTGTTTATCGATTTTTCCAGTCACCGACCCTCACACCTCTTCAAGCACAGCAAAACAATAAAAACAAGAAGAACTGCCTCTTTTCAAGAGGTTGGGAGAAAAGAGAGGATCGGGGAACCGATGGCATGTTTCTGCATTTCAGAATCTGCATCCCGCATATACCGTATTTTTCGGAGTATAAGGCGCACCTTTTCCCCCCCTAAAAGGGGGTGGAAAATTTAGGTGTGTCTTATACACCGAATGTAGCCACGCCCACTCACTGGCCCCCACCCTTTGGCCTCTGCCTCCCAGCAGTTACCTCCTTGCAGCAAGCAGCAAGAAGAAACAGCTCCTTTCAGCTTCAGCACAGCCTAATTAGCACATGGCCTCCCGACTCTCAGCTGTTTTGCTCTGAGCTGTTTTGCGTGGGCCTCTGCTGCTTGCTGCAAGGAGGTAAATTGCTGGGAGCAGATTTTTTTTTTTTTCTTGTGCTAATCAAGCTATACTGAAAATGAAAATGAAAGTAAAGCAGGTTGTTTGCTGTTTGCTGCAACGAGGCAGAAGCAGATTTCTTTTTCTTGTTTTCCTCCCCAAAAAAGGTAGGTGCATCTTATACTCCGAAAAACACAGTACAGCAAAATTTGTCAGACGGGTCTGCCGGACTCCCCAAGATGAAAGAAAGATGACGTTAAACAACACTGAAGATCTTATTGTATAAACAGAGGCATAGAATCAAGATCATGTGAAGTACAGTAGTGGCCAAATCTGTAGAAACCTTTTGGGAAAAGTGCGTTTTTGAGGTTTGATGGCTAATAATGCCACTTTTTTTTTTTTTTTTTTTTTTTTTTTGGAGCTTCAAGATAATCCTATTCCACTGCTGGAATGGCCTGCGAATAGCATAGACCTTAACCCAACTGAAAATCTACAGAGCCAACTGAAGAAACCTGCTAGTCAAAAGCGACCCAGCAATAAAACCCAGTTAATAGAAGCCATCATTCAATCTTGGTTTCACATTAGAACAGCTGCAGAACTAAAAGACTTGGTTCACTCCATGGGAAGACGTTGTAAGGCCGTCATTCATGCTAAAGGTTACCCAACGAAGTATTAACTGACATGGTGATAATTTTTGTGTATCTCGTTTTTTCTACGTGTTTCACTTTTCTTCTTCACAATGTAACTGCTATTCTAATAGCAAATCCTTCATAAAAGTTATTGCGTTACATTCTTGATTAAATTATCTTTCCGTTGATATATAATTTTATGGTACTACTTCAAAAAAAAGTGGAGCTTTTTTTATTAGCTAGTTTTAGAAAATACACTTTTCCCAAAAGGTTTCCACAATTTTGGCCAATACTGTATGAGTACCGCTTTATGAAACCCTAGTAAGACCACATCTGGAATACTGCAACTGATTTTGGTCACCATACTACACAAAAGATGTTGAGACTTTGGAAAAAGTTCAGAGAAGAGCAAAGGAGACGGGAGACTAAAACATATGAAGAACGACTGCAGGATTTGGGTCTGGCTAGTCTAAAGAAAAGAAGAATTAGGGGCGACATGATAGCAGTATTTCCAGTATTTGAGGGGCTGCCACAAAGAAGAGGGGATCAAATTATTCTCCAAAGCACCTGAAGGCAGGACAAGAAACAATGGTTGGAAATTAACCAAAGACAGAAGCAATCTAGAACTAAGGAGGAATTTCCTGACAGTGAGAACAATTAACCAGTGGAACAACTTGCCTCCAGAAGTTGTGAATGCTCCAACACTGGAAGTTTTTAAGAAGAGATTGGAGAACTATTTGTCTGACATGGTATAGGGTTTCCTGCATCAGTAGAGGGTTGGATTAGAAAACCTCCAAGGTCCCTTCTCTTCTCTTCTCTTCTCTTCTCTTCTCTTCTCTTCTCTTCTCTTCTCTTCTCTTCTCTTCTCTTCTCTTCTCTTCTCTTCTCTTCTCTTCTCTTCTCTTCTCTTCTCTTCTCTTCTGGGGTGAAATCCAGCAGGTTCTGACAGTTTCTGGAGAACCGGGTAGCAGAAATTTTTAGTTGTTCGGAGAGCCAGCAAATCTCCGAACTGGCCCCAGAGTGGGGTGGGAATGGAGATTTTGCAATATCTTTCCTCCACGAATAGTGAGGGAATGGGGATTTTGCAGTAACCTTTCCCTGCCATGCCCACCAAGTCACGCCCACCAAGCCATGCCCACAGAACCAGTAGTAAAAAAAAATTGGATTTCACCACTGATTCTATTCTATTCTATTCTATTCTATTCTATTCTATTCTATTCTATTCTATTCTATTCTATTCTATTCTATTCTATTCTATTCTATTCTATTCTAAAACAGAATACCTTCTATTCAAGATGTACTTTCCAGAGCCCATCCATTGCATCCAGTATAATTTAGTTTTTACATCTACTCATGGTTAGCGGGTGAGTTAAAAATATATTAAATCGATAGGCTACGTCCAGATGGTTCTTTACGGTAGCACAGCACGCTAAGGTTTTATGGCATGTTTTAAAAGCTGTCTTTATTAAGCATCTACAGGAATCGAGTGGTACCCATTTCTGCTTGGTCTGCAGATGGAGGGTTTAGTTCTCAGCATCTCTCTTTAGCAGGATCAAGCAGGCCTTGAGGAGAAAAAGAGAAATCTTGGAAAGCGTAAGACGGAGGAGGAGAGAATATTGAATTGGCAATGCAAACTCTTAAGCCAATAGAAGGAAATGGCCTGATGTTTTCAAGCCAATTTAAGTCGAATTATTATTGCTTATGTTTTCAGGCAGGAATGCTTTCGAGTTCAGCTACCTGATAAAACTTTTATAAAATGTATGATTGCCACGAGCTTCCCAGCTTTAAATATCCATATGCAATGTATAATGCATACCAGCTTTGCGAGGGTCATAGAAAAGCAATTCTTTAAAGTAGCTTCACAAAACCACATACCTCGCGCTGCAAAAAGAAGTCTCTTCACAAGGCAAAATGGGACACTCCTGCAGATTCACAAATCTCCTGCCATTCACACAGGTTGCTAAGGCAAAAACAAGATTGCTTTGATCTGGGCCCTCCTGGTTCACCTGGCAAGTTTCTGCATGCCTCGCCGAATAGAGTTTATTCGGCGTCACCCAAACTCTACCGCAGATCAGAGGTGATATTCAGCAGGTTCTGACCAGTTCTGGAGAACTGGTAGTGGAAATTTTGAGTAGTTCGGAGAACTGGTAGCGGAAATTTTGAGTAGTTCGGAGAACTGGTAGCGGAAATTTTGAGTAGTTCGGAGAACTGGTAGCGGAAATTTTGAGTAGTTCGGAGAACTGGTAGCGGAAATTTTGAGTAGTTCGGAGAACTGGTAGCGGAAATTTTGAGTAGTTCGGAGAACTGGTAGTGGAAATTTTGAGTAGTTCGGAGAACTGGTAGCGGAAATTTTGAGTAGTTCGGAGAACTGGTAGCGGAAATTTTGAGTAGTTCGGAGAACTGGTAGCGGAAATTTTGAGTAGTTCGGAGAACTGGTAGCGGAAATTTTGAGTAGTTCGGAGAACTGGTAGCGGAAATTTTGAGTAGTTTGGAGAACCAGTAAATACCACCTCTGGCTGGCCCCACCCCCATCTATTCTCTGTCTCCCAAGTCCCAGCTGATTGGGAGGAAATGGAGATTTTACAGTAACCTTCCCCTGCCATGCCCACCAAGCCATGCCATGCCCACCAAGCCCCACGCCCACAGAACCGGTAGTAAAAAATTTTGAAACCCACCCCTGCCGCAGATGCATCGTTTCATTTTTAAAAAATGGGAACAAATTGGTTCGGTATCAATCCATTTAGGAAACAAACAAACAAACAAAAAAGTAACAACTCAGTTTACAGCATTGTTTTATCCTCAGTTCAAGTTCATCCTGTCCCCATGAATTTGGCACATACAGTCCAAAAGCTTCATCATGACCATAAGGCATGCCTTCTTTGCCATCCATTCTTCATTTGTTCCTCTACCGCCTAATCTGCCACCCATATTTTGTCAACGGTAGAGGGGACCGAATGCCGTAGACACAACCCAATCTCTCCCTTTAGGGTTTCCTAGCTCCTCTCTGCTCTCCTTCGAGTTACCCTAAAGTCACATGTCTTCTCCTGGCCTGCTCAACAGTCAATCTTGATATGTATTTACACTCTAAAATTATCCCATCTCTCAGTTGCCATGGCGATGTATAAAGTAGAACAGTGCTTAAGAGCTGGGGTGGTACAATGTCCAGCCAGCACTGAGCTTCACAACGTCAGCAATTGTCTTCACTGGCAGATGCAACCACAGCTTCCGAGCTGTTCCAAGAAATTTCTGGCTGCTTCCTCGGTGGAGGACAGAATATTTGAACTATGCATTGGGATTCTTTCTTTTTTTTTTTTTTTTCCTGAGCTCGTAAAATACTCCGTTGCTTCAGCTACGGTCAAAAGCACAACTGTGTCAGTGATCTAAGGTTCCTCTGACCAGCTCAGTTTCTAAAAATCGAGGGGGAAAGAATTCTCATTTTTAGAAGAATGCTGACCATGTAATTCTGCAAATTATGAGGCCACCTCCAAGATCTCAACCAATGGAGAACCTCATATGTCTTGTCACAAAGCCCAGAAAACCATTTTCCATTAATGTATCACATCAATATAAGCCTGTTGAACCTACAACCCATTGGATGCTACGGAACTACAGTTTCCAATAGACCTAGCTAATATAGCCAGGAGGGAGGGGTTCTGGGAATTGTAGTTCAGCAGAGTCTGGAGAACCAAGGGCAGGGGTGAAATCCAGCAGGTTCTAACAGGTTCTGGAGAACCGGTAGCGGAAATTTTAAGTAGTTCGGAGAACTGGTAGCGGAAATTTTGAGTAGTTTGGAGAACAGGCAAATGCCACCTCTGAGTGGGGTGGGAATGGTGATTTGGCAGTATCCTTCCCCTGGAGTGGGGTGGGAATGGGGATTTGGCAGTATCCTTCCCCTGCTACGCCCACCAAGCCACATCACGCCCACCAAGCCACGCCCACAGAACCGGTAGTAAAAAAAATTGGATTTCACCACTAACCAAAGGTTCTCTTCCTCTCAATTCAAGTCAATTCAAAACTGAATCTTCTTGAGAACAAGAGGGGCTGATTTCCTGACAAGCTTTACACCCCCTCCCCTTACTTCTTCCTGTAAAACTAACTCAATCCTCAAGCATGGCAGTGCCAACATCTCTTCCTGGACCTCTGGATCAAATCACAGACAAGAATGAGGAACACTCACTGAGTTCAAAGCACTAAAGAGTTTGTTATTGCTACTAATACATCAGAAGTTGCAATGGATGGCTGTGAAAGTTGGACCATAAGGAACGCTGGAGAAGACTCCTGCGAGTCCCTTGGACTGCAAGGCAATCAAACTGGTCAGTCCTGGAGGAGATCAGCCCTGACTGCTCTTTAGAAGGCCAGATCTTGAAGATGAAATTCAAATACTTTGGCCTCCTAATGAGAAGGAAGGACTCACTGGAGAAGAGCCTAATGCTGGGAACGATTGAGGGCAAAAGAAGAAGGGGACGGCAGAGAACGAGGTAGCTGGATGGAGTACTGAAGCAGTCGGCATGAGCTTAAATGGACTCCAGGGGATGGTAGAGGACAGGAAGGCTTGGAGGAATATTGTCCATGGGGTCGCGATGGGTCGGACACGACTTCGCAACTCACAACAACAACATCAGAATCTGGTCGACAGTTGAAGCTAAATTAGCACCAGGTAAGAGTCAATGGAATTCATGGAGAGCTGGACTTAAGTCTCTTGTGGGAATGCAAAGATTCTAAACTGATGACAAGTTTAACCCCACCTTCCAGCTCAGCCTGCACATTTCCTACATACAACCCTATTGTGGTTTTGCTTGGGTGAACACAGCCTTTATCGTTGGTAAACCATTGCAACAGAATGCAAGAAAGAAGATGATGAATAAAGATCACTGCATCACTCCCGTTCTTTGGTCAACCACCTGACCAGCTTCTGACCAGCTCAGCTGCTCCAATATCAACTTGTTCTTTGGATAGTTTACCCACAAATGCTTCCCCCCCACCCCCGAGTCAGCAAAGTATGAAACAACGAATGCATTAAGACGATAGCAAATGATTAGTATAATGAAAACGCTGGCTGTTTTTAATTAATGCCTCATCTTTAAATGCAAAAAAGGAAGGATGACAGCATAAACGACAAATCCTTTTAAGCACTTCTGGTATGCATTTTTTAGAAGTTGTCGGGTTTTTGCTTTTGGTTACGAAGTCCTTTTAGCTCCACTACTTAAGGGTAATTTAGCTAATAACTGATGCTTCTCGTGGTACCCATCTCTACATGACAGATTTAACATAGTACTTTGTGTCAGACAACTTTGGGGGAATTCTCCTTCACTACGTGGACTGAGAACTGGTAGAAAACATCCAGGATAAATTTTGGGGAAGGGGCATTTCATTCAGGCAGGGGCTCTGATAACATAGAGCCTGTGATAGCAAAGGATGTTTAATATCCATATTTATTTATTTATTTTGCTTTAATTTATATGCCGCCCTTCTCCGGAGACTCAGGGCGGCTTACAATGCGTTAAACAATAGCCTTCATACTTTTGTATATTTATACAAAGTCATCTTATTGCCCCCACAATCTGGGTCCTCAATTTACCTACCTTTGAAAGGATGGAAGGCTGAGTCAACCTTGAGCCTGGGGAGATTCGATCTTACTTTAATTGCAGACAGCTGGTGTTAATAACAGTGCTTTAGTCCACTGTACTACAGGCTCTTTCAAGTAGGACATCCACTAGAGGAGAATCTCTGTAGCTCAGGGTTGAACTATGGAGTCCTTGGTGCTCTCTGAATTTGGTGGTTTTCTTGGAGACGTTTCATTACCTTACTAGGTAACCTGAGCAGGGAAAAAACATTCCCTCCCGATCAGCTGGGACTTGGGAGGCAGAGAATAGAAGGGGGCAGGGCCAGTCAGAATTTTTACTACCGGTTCTCCGAACTACTCAAAATTCCTGCTCCCGGTTCTCCAGAACTGGTCAGAAGCTGCTGAAACCCACCTCCGACTGACTCGCTGCAGTTGTTAAGTTAGTAGGACCAGTTGTTCAGTGGTTTCCCCATTGATTTTGCTTGCCCGAAGGTTGCAAAACGGGGATCACATGAGCTATGCTCAGATGCCACTTTGAGACATCTTTGCTAATCGTGAGAATGGCAGGCCACCAAAAAAGCTGGAAGGCAGGAGAGTCATGAAAAGAACAACGGTCCAACATGCAAATCAGTTAACAGCTGGGAGGTTTTGTTCTGAGCAAACTACGGGCCAAGCTAACCAAATCTTCTCCTCCTTACAAAAGGTCAGGGATTTGATCATCGAAAGCCTTAGTGATGTTTGACGAGAAGAACCGAGATTGAAATTAACCGTGGTAAGAGCTGAAACCTAAGTTTGGGGGTTCTCAAACCTTGGGACCCCATTATCATTATGAAACCCATTCTTGGAAGGGAGCAAGCCGAAACTACACTGTTTAACAGATGCCCTCCTTGGGAGGCAAAATAGAAACTGAAAGGGCAGATGGCAGCGATGAGTGGAAACTGGCAAGCAAGGCAACGAAGCAAGACGACGTGACTTCGTTTTACAAAATCAAGGTTTGAGATTCTACAGACTCAAAATACCTAGAAATAGGCTCAAAATTCTTGGTGGGTTGGCCTGATGGCCTAATGAACTCATTCGCTGACCGGAAGCGATGGATTTCCTGTCATTAGTTATGACTTGAAGATCTTCTCTGGATCTCCCTACATTAGAAGTCTAATGGATAATGGATCGAGCAAGAAACTTGGTGCAATTGTCTTCTTGGAAAAGCCAACTCTGGGATATTGTTTGAACTTTTCCGCTCCTCTTTAACCGAAAACCAAAACTCTACTTTTCAAAACAGGAATTCCTCGATGTCATTTCAAAAATGGAATTTAGCCTGTTTTTTGCTGTCCCCAGCCTCCAGAGCCTTTCTAGAAGTCTGGGGAAGGCGAAAACGGCCTCCCCTCCCCCCGGAGGCCCTTCGGAGGCCAGAAACAGCCCATTTATCAACTTCCAGTGGGACCAGAAGTTGGCAAACAGGCCGTTTTTTGGTCTCCGGAGGGCCTCCGGGTGGGTAGGGAAGGCTGTTTTTGCCCTCCCCAGACTCCTAGAAAGGCTCTGGAGGCTGGGGAGAGCAAAAAACGGGCCTACCGTGCCATCGCATGCCAGGAGCATGGGAGGGGGGGGTGTCACGCGTGCATGCATGGGGACAGGGCGCATAGAATTAGGGGGGTGGGCACGCGCCCACGTGACATCCCCAACCCCCCACTCCTGGCACGTGACAGCAAAAAGGTTAGCCATCACTGGTATAGGGTCTCCTGCTTCTACAGGAGGTTGAACCAGAAAACCTCTAAGGATCCTTCCAGATCTGTTATTCTATATTCTATTCAACTATGCACCAAAGACAAATTCCTTGTGCGTCCAATCACACTTGGCCAACAAAGAATTCTATTCTGTTCTATTCAACTCCTGACAAATTCCTCTTTCACAAAAAAAAAACCAGGATGCCACCTTCAGAAACATGATATCAAGTATCATTTCAAAGATAGAATTTGACTGCTCGATGCATAACAATGTTGTTAGCCTCTTGTTCTATCTGCTCTTTTTGTGGTTGCTGTTGTCGCTGCGCAAGGATGTTCACACTGGGAAGTGATGCAGGCATTAAAAACACAAAATTCAGACCCCAAATGGAGATTTCATGGCATTTCCTCGGTGGGTGAAATTTCCTCCTGATAGTGATTTAATCTCGTCCCTCACCAGCCACATAAAACTCGGTGGTGTCTTACTGCTTAATTAGCGCCTGGATGAAATGCAAGTTTCTTCCTCGTCAACTGGGTTTAATTGCACAGATTTGTTTTTATATGAAAAAAGAAGGGGGAAAAAAAACCTACAGGAAACTATGAAACATGGGTTAGTAAGAGAAAGGATAGGCGTGTGACAGTGCCATCCATCTATGCAATCTGATTAATCACCCCCACCCCGTGTCATTAAAGGATTAAAGCGAAACCATTTTCCTCCGACTGATCGTGTTTGGCAATTTTAGAATTATTTTATGATTCCCGATCAATGTAATTAATGAGAACGACAGTTAATTAGTTACACTGGCAGGTGGGCGAGACGAGAAACTGCTGAATAGCAGGCAGTGTCAGGTTTCATTTTTATTCTATGATAGATAGATAGATAGATAGATAGATAGATAGATAGATAGATAGATAGATGATAGATAGATAGATAGATGATAGATAGATAGACAGACAGACAGACAGACAGACAGACAGATGATAGAGATATAGAGATGGATGGATGGATGGATTTATGGATGGATGATATAGATAAAGAGAGATAGATAGAGATAGATAGATAGATAGATAGATAGATAGATAGATAGATAGATAGATAGATAAATAGATAGATAGATAGATAGATGATATATAGAGATGGATGGATGGATGGATGGATGGATGGATGGATGGATGGATGATATAGATATAGATAGATATATATATAGAGAGAGAGAGAGGGAGGGGGAGGGAGAGAGAGACAGATGATAGAGATATAGAGATGGCTGGATGGATGATAGAGATAGAGATAGAGATAGATAGTTGATAGATAGATAGATAGATAGATAGATAGATAGATAGATAGATAGATAGATAGATAGATAGATAGATAGATAGATGATATATAGAGATGGATGGATGGATGGATGGATGGATGGATGATATAGATATATAGGGATAGAGATGAGAAAGAGAGAGAGAGACAGACAGACAGACAGACAGACAGACAGACAGACACAGACAGACAGACAGATGATAGATATATAGAGATGGATGGATGGATGGATGGATGGATGGATGGATGGATGATAGAGATAGAGATAGAGATAGAGACAGAGACGGAGACGGAGACGGAGACGGAGATAGATAGATGATATGGAAATAGATAGAGAGGGGGGGGGGGATAGGGAGAGAGAAAGAGAGAGTGATCCTCCGTCTATCACCAACACCACTAAAGGAAACTGGATAATTCTAGACGAGGTTCTTTTGCTAATAAAAAAATCCTTTGCCAAAGCCATCGGGAGATTTAAGGGGGTGGAGGAGGAAATCCAGTTGGGTTATAATTTCATTTTTGACTTAAAATAAAAGTTCCATCACCTCCCCCGGCTCTCTGCCAGCCCCCCTGTTTTAGGAAGCCAGTTCTGTTATTACTAAGTAACGGGAGTGTCACAAACAACACCTTGTCACCTGGCTCTTTCGAGTGTTTTTTTTTTTTCCTTCCCTCCTGGCACCTGAGAAGAAAAGCTTTTGAAGGGAAGACCCCCCCTTGGGAACAAGCTGGAGATAGATGCAAAGTGTTAACCGCTTTCTGATATTGTGTACCTAATTAGCAACACGAAGAATTTAATGGCGGTTATCAGTGTCGAGGGACTGACATGCCTCTCCCCAGGGAGGAGGGTGAAGGCAGGTTGAGCGAGAGGTTGGATTTCTTGTGGGTCTGGAAGGGTGGTAAGCTTTGCAGAGTTCTAGTCCTTTTCTCAAATGCTGTCGGTCACCTTGGACCTTTCTTCTCCCTCGGTGACGATTCTCCTTCTCCCTCTTGAAAAAACAGTCCATTGTCCTCCTCTCCCTCTCTGTCTCCTTCCTCTCCTCCTCCTCCTCTCTTTCTCCTCCTCCTCCCTCTCCTCCTCCTCCTTCTTGAAAAAATAGTCCCCATGTCCTCCTCTCCCTCTCTGTCTCCTTCCTCTCCTCCTCCTCCTCTTTCTTCTTCTTCTCCTCCTCCCTCTCCTCCTCCTTCCTCTCGAAAAATAGTCCATTCTCCCCCTCCTCCCCTACTCCTTCTCCTCCCTCTACTCCTCCTCTCTCTCTTTTCCTTTCCTTCTCCTCCTTCTCCTCTTCCTCTCTCTCTCTTTCTCCTTCTCCTCCTCCTCCCTCTCCTCCTCCTCCTTCTTGAAAAACAGTCCATTCTCCCCCTCCTCCCCCACTCCTTCTCCTCCCTCTCCTCTTCCTTCTCTCTTTTTCTTCCTCTGCTTCTCCTTCTCCTCCTTCTCCTCGTTCTTGAAAAAAGCAGTCCATTTCCCTCCTCCTCTCCCTCTCTTTCTCCTTCTCCTTCCTCTCCTTCTTCTCCTCCTTCTTGAAAAACAGTCCATTCTTCTCCACCTCCCCCACTCCTTCTCCTCCCTCTCCTCTTCCTTCTCTCTTTTTCTTCCTCTCCTTCTCCTTCTCCTCGTTCTTGAAATAAGCAGTCCATTTACCTCTTCCTCTCCCTCTCTTTCTCCTTCTTCTTCCTCTCCTTCTTCTCCTCCTTCTTGAAAAACAGTCCATTCTTCTCCTCCTCCTCTCTGTCTCCTTTTCTCCTTCTCCTCCTCCTCCTTCTTGAAAAACAGTACATTCTCCTCCTCCTCCTCCTCCTCTCCCTTTTTCTTTCTCTCCTTTTCCTCCTTCTCCTCCTCTCCTTCTCCTTCTCCTCCCTCTCCTCCTCCTCCTTGAAAAAAAACAGTCCATTTTCCTCCTCCTCCTCTCCCTCTCTTTTTCCTCCTCTCCTTCTCCTTCTTCTCCTCCTTCTTGAAAAACAATCCATTCTCCTCCTCCTCCTCGCTCTCTCATTCTCTTTCTCCTTCTCCTACCTCTCCTCCTTCTCTCCTCCTTCTTGAAAAAAAAAACAGTCCATTTTTCTCCTCCTCCTTCTCCCCCTCTTTCTATGGTCAATGTCTGATCTAAAGTTGCATTCTGTTCCGCAATGGTCAGCCTGGCCAACTGATTCTAGGAACTCCACCAACAGAACCTGATGGCAGCCGTTTTCCTCCCTGGGAGTCAAACCCTATTCTCAACATGATGGCCTGCCCAGTGAATGATCGAAACCATATGTCATCCACCAGACGAGGCTCCTGACCTCCAAAGGTTCTACCGTTGGGAAAAAGAAAAAAGAAACTAGCTTTCCTTTCCCTGAATTCTTGCAGGATTGCACAAGTTACATCTGATGAGAAAGAGTCGTGTGTAGAGACTCTTTGTGTAATAGCCCAGCTGTTGTGCCGGGGGTACATAAGGGTCGTTTTCTTGCAGGGAAGGATTCTGAGATTCTGGACTCTCTTTCTGCCCACCCAGGTTGACAATTGGCTCTTTTCAACTGGAAGGATTTGAAAGGCATCTTCTGGGCTTCAAACGTTGCTGGCTTCCAATCCCAGCTTGTTGCTTGGCTATGTAAGAGCTTCTTGGCTTGGTCTCTTGGCTCAGACTCAAGGGCAGTTTTCAGTTCAGCTACGAACACACACACACAAAAATACCGGTAAAAACTTCCCTGGAGCTCTGCAAAGGGCAGTTGTGTGAGCTGCAGGGCACAATCTGGTGGTTTACAAGTGGGTTACAAAACATACGATGAACGGTTGCAGGAACTGGGCATGGCTACTCTAGTGAAGAGAAGGACCAGGACAGACAGGATAGTAGCCTTCCAATATTTGAGGGGCTGCCCCAGAGAGGAAGGGGTCAAGCTATTTTCCAAAGCACCCGAAAGCCAGATAAGGAATAATGCATGGAAACTGATCAAGGAGAGATTCAACCTGTAAATAAGGAAACATTTTCTGACAGTGAGAACCATCAACCGATGGAACAGAAGTTGCCTTCAGAAGTTCTGAGAGCTTCATCGCTGGAAGCTTTCAAGAAGAGACTGGACTGCCCTCTGTCAGAAATGGTGTAGGGTCTCCTGCTTAGGCGGAGACCCCCAAGGTCCCTTCCAATCCCCAACAGACCCTTTCTGTTACAAGTTGTGTAGGGTAAGCTTCATCTTGGAATACGGATTGGTAGGAAAAAGCATCTTTTTCTCGCTTAACCTGCTTTAAATCAGCGGTCCAGGTGAGGCAGTCCAGTGACACCAAAGCCATGAAAATCTCTCACATAAAAGGACAACAGTGTGGCTGTGTTGATTTAACTATTTAAATAAAGGTTTGGTTCACAAATATTTAATTCCGTGGCTATGTTTATTGACACATGGGTTGGCTGAATCCTTAGTAGCCTTTGAAAATCCTGCTAAGCCCTGAATGATGGATTCTCACTTTATGCTGAAGCACAGACCAAAAAGAGAGAGACACACAGAGAGAGAGAACATTTTGGGGTTTAGCAGCACGCATGTATCCAGCCCGTGTGATTTATAGGATTGCAAATAGTTTTAGCTTGACATTGTGTTTGGCCAGGCCTGAGCTAAACCATGAGACATCAAGCCTAATGCAGCTTCTCGGTTGTGGTCCATCACTTTTTGTAACCTCTTTGGATTTTGCTGTTGCTTGTAGGCCAGCAGTAAAATAAGGAGGTGATTATACTCATAATGGGCCATGATCCATGGAGGGTGGACCTTCAACCTGGCAGACATCATGGCTTTATGATCATCAGAAGAGCTTTTATTGCAAAGTTCAAGTATTGCTCTGAGCTACTTTAAATGCTTAGAGAAAGCATTCCATTCCTTCTTTTCTGGGCTGTCTCTCTCCTTCCTTCCTTCCTTCCTTCCTTCCTTCCTTCCTTCCTTCCTTCCTTCCTTCCTTCCTCCCTCCCTCCCTCCCTCCCTCCCTTCCCTTCCCTTCCCTTCATCTCTCCTACCCCTTCCTTCCTTCCTTCCTTCCTTCCTTCCTTCCTTCCTTCCTTCCTTCCTTCTGTCCCTCCCTCCCTCCCTCCCCATCCTTCCTTTCTTCCCTCTCTCCTTCCCTTCCTCTCCTTCTTTCCTTTCTTTCTTCCCTCCCCCTTCCTTCCATCCATCTCTCCTTCCTTCTCTCCTTCTTTCCTTCCTTCCCTCTCCTTCCTTCCATCCATCCATCTGTCCTTCCTTCTCTCCTTCCCTCCCTTCCTCCCCGTCCTTCCTTCCTTCCCTCTCTCCTTCCCTCCCTCTCCTTCTTTCCTTCCTTCCTTCCCTCTCCTTCCTTCCTTCCCTCCCTCTCTCCTTCCATCCCTCCCTTCCTTCCTTCTCTGTAGACTTTATAGCCAGAATCTGTTGTGGCCTACCAACAGCCAGAAGATCTGGCAGCAGATTCAGATAGTGAGGAGGTTGGGGAGGAACACGGGCCAGTCCTGGAGTCTGGGGAAGGCTCTGATGAGGGCTCTGCGTTGGAGGCAGAGAGGGGGCCAGGGCCGGATGCCAGTTATCTACTGCCTTCGGAATCAGACAACAGTGAGGCAGACAAACAGCTGGAGCCTGTTCCCAGTGTGCGCATGCACAGAGTTGCCAGATGAAGGGAACAGCTAAAGAACAAGAGTCGACTCAGGAGTAAAGCCACAGGTGGACGGTGAAGGGCCCCTCCCATAGGGAATAAAAGAGGAGCAAAAGGGGAGTGGAGTTTGCAGGAGACAATTCGTTCATTCCTGCATTCTTGCCAAGTATTGCGGCGTCTGAAAGATATCGGCCTGGCCACTCTCCAAGCCTGATAAAGGTCAGTAATTGTGAACTATCTGGAAAGACTGTGGGAGAGGAAAGACTTGGCTGGAGAGGAATTCACTGTAAATTAAATAAAAGGAGTTTATCAGGACGAGGACTCAGCTTCGTGCTGTTGGGGAAGCCTAGGCCAGAACAGAATCATCCCTCCGATCTCAGAATCCGTGAAAACAGAACTGAGCTGAACTCATTAAGGGTCATTTAGTCAACCACCAAGCTGGGACAACCTGTCTTCAACCAGGCTGTCAAAGATACGTTTAACACAGGCTAGTTTAATGATTGTTTAGTTTAAAAACAGGGGTGTTTAAGAGATATATTTACGGGAGTGGAGGAAATGGATAGAGTCGGATAAATGTTAAATTAGGATTTATTATATAGCTTTATAGGGGAAGGCTGCTTTGAAATCTTATATTAATATACACAAAAGATTAAATGTTAAATTAGGATTTATTATATAGTCTTAAAGTGGAAGGTTGTTTTGAAATGTTATATTAATATATAGATATATGTATGGGGGAGGAGAAAAAGGGCAGATTATTGCTAAATTGGGATAATATTACTATGCTAAATTAGAAGTTATTATACAATGTTATAGTAGAATGTTATTTTGAAATGTATGGTAAAAGGGGGATGTAATAATATTATTAGAAAGAAAGGGTCAGTATTTGGGGGATGGAGTAAGGGGATGGTAAAATATTATATTATAATCTGTTATGAATTAGGATTTTACTTTGAAGAAGTCACAGGGGGATGGGTGGTGAGGGGGGGTTAGGGAGGAGGGGGGAGAAAAAAGGGGGGAAAATTTGTATTTGAAAAACTTTTTCAATAAAAAAAAAAAGATACGTTTAACAAAAAGGGACTGCGAGTCCTCCTTTCTGTCTTGTGGGGACCATCATCCCTTGACGGTGGGCCGGTAAAGACGACTGAGAAGTCTTTTTGGGCTTTTCTTTTCCTGGGATGGTGCCATGCGTCGTTTATCGGAAACATGCTGACCCACATAGGGCGTGAAGGAAAGCACTTGGCCACCAGGGTTAAACAAGAAAGCTTTCTCCCCCAGCAGCTCTGTCAACCGTTCCTGAGGCAATGTGGCAAAAAAAAAACACAACCCGTTCCTGTTTGTTGTGAGTAAAGAACCTCCTGCTGTGACCAAGCTCCCAATCAATTTGGAGACATGGCAGGTCAAGTCTGTAGATACGAACAACATTGTTTGCAGAAAGATTTCCAGTTATTAGAGCCAAGCAGGGAGGTGAAAAGGAGCTCCTTCCCCTCAGAAATAGGCCAGGATGTTAGCAAGAAAGGAGGCCAAGGAAGAGGAAGGACTTTAACCTGATCTGGAGTCTGTTTTCACCAGGGAATCAGACCGATTAAAGATAAAAGGTAAAGGTTCCCCTCGTACATATGTGCTAGTCGTTACCGACTCTAGGGGGCGGTGCTCATCTCCGTTTCAAAGCCGAAGAGCCAGCGCTGTCCAAAGACGTCTCCGTGGTCATGTGGCCGGCATGACTAAATGCCAAAGGCGCACGGAACGCTGTTCCCTTCCCACCAAAGATGGTCCTTATTTTTCTACTTGAATTTTTTACGTGCTTTCATAAACTGCTAGGTTGGCAGAAACTAGGACAAGTAATGGGAGCTCACCCCCCATTAAACGGCGCTAGGGATTCGAACCGCTGAACGGTCGGCCTTTTGATCGACAAGCTCAGAGTCTTAGCCACTGAGCCACCGCGTCCCTCCTTCAGACTGATTATTTGATGATAAACAGCTTGGAAGGAATGTCTGTGGAGATTCTCCATCATCCAAGTCATGGTTGTCTCAAAGGTGTTTTTTTCCAAAAAGGCAAACTGGACTTTACTTGGTTGTTTGTTTGCTTTTTGCTGGAAAATGTTTCGCTTCTCATTTGAGAAGCTTCCTCAGTTCTGAACTGAACCCTGAACTGAAGAAGCTTCTTGGATGAGAAGTGAAATGTTTTCAAAGAAAAAACAAAACAAAGTCTAGTTGCATTTTGGAGCTGCCTTCGGGAGCTCCAAAGAAAACACCTCCATAACTTACTGCTGGGATGCACCTAGTCTTTCAGGGAGAAGGGATGAACACAGAGTTAGCCTGGAGTTATTGCACAATCACAAAAAAGGCTAGGACTGACCCTTTGTAAGTTCCCTGCAGCCTTATCTAATTGTTGCTAAGAGTAGGTTGCCGTACGGGAAGATTCCTGTATTATAGGCCAAACATAATAAAGTAGCTAGCCTGAACTTTGCAATATGTGCAGTGGTGGGTTGCTCCTGGTTCGGTAGTAAAAGCAGCGGGAGGTTCCCACGTCATCATGGGTGATCTGCACATGCGCAAAAGCGTGCATGCACGCACACGTGAAGCGAGCACGCACACACACTCCCATTGCAAACCGATAGTAAAGGTAAGTAGAACCCACCCCCTGAATATGTTGGTCTTGTTATTCATGCCTGACACTTACTCAGCCACAGAACTACTACTGGGGATAACCGCTGAATAGAACAGCTAACAGCAATGCTGTCTAAAGTCTTCCATGTTTTTTTTATTATTATTATTATTTTTAATTTGATTTATATGCCGCCCTTCTCCGAAGACTCAGGGCGGCTTACAATGCGTTAAGCAATAGCCTTCATCCTTTTGTATATTTATACAAAGTCAGCTTATTGCCCCCACAAACTGAGTCCTCATTTCACCTACCTTAGAAAGGATGGAAGGCTGAGTCAACCTTGAGCCTGGCGAGATTCGAACCTGCAGTAATTGCAGGCAGCTGGTCTTAATAACCAGCTTAATAACAGGGTGCCTTAAACCCCTGTACTACCAAGGCTCTTGTTTGCTTACTTGGTGGCCAATGCCTTCCTTCCTTCATGCAAAAAAAAAAAAAAAAAAAACCTAGATTAAAAACTGTCTCGGTGCTCCCCCAATTGGCGGCCTTAGGATGGTTGAATCTTCTTACAACACTCCCAGTGAGTTTGTTCACGGTTTATAAAAGAAAACCGTGTTGCGTGAGAAGTTTAGTGGGGAAGCAAAGAGAAAGGCGGGGAGAAGCAGAGAAGATCAAGGGTATCTGGAAGAGGACCACAGATGAAAACAGGCAGAGGAAGGAGAAGCAAAATGGGGTGCCCATCTGATGTGCCCAAGAGGTCCTTGAAGCATGGTGTTACACTGCATGTAAAAGACTGACTGCCGCTGGCATGCTTAGCTCAGAAGCTGGTGGCTCCGATTTCCTATTTGTTGATACTGCTTGAGGAAACAAAAGACACGGAGCTGTCAAGCTGCTAATGACAGAACAGAAACAGTTTGGCCTTCAGTCAAGCAGAGTCACTCATGCCGAAGGATAAGAACAGGTACAGTGTCTGCCTTTCAGATCCTAGGTGGACCTACTGGGGTCTCTTTGTGTCCCTTGGGTTCAGACACTTCAAAATAAACCAATCTAGGCCATTCGTAAAACGTTCCTGAAAAAGGACATGGCCCAAATGTGGACAACTGGGAAGGACGATTAAAGGATAATGATGGTAATGAGAATGAAAGGACTTTGGAGGCGAATTACTCCCATGCTGATGATTAAAACACCAACCTCTGAAAAACAGGCTGAAACTGCCTGCTTTTCCCTATTACGAAGTTTGGAAGTAGCTGTGTTTCTGATAGATAGAAAGAAAGGGAAGGGAAGGGAAGGGAAGGGAGGGAGGGAGGGAGGAAGGAAGGAAGGAAGGAAGGAAGGAAGGAAGGAAGGAAGGAAGGAAGAAAGGAGGAAGAAAGGGAGGGAGGGAGGGAGGGAGGGAGGGAGGAAGGAAGGAAGGAAGGAAGGAAGGAAGGAGGAAAGGAGGAAGAAAGGGAGGGAGGGAGGGAGGAAGGAAGGAAGGAAGGAAGGAAGGAAGGAAGGAGGAAAGGAGGAAGAAAGGGAGGGAGGGAGGAAGGAAGGAAGGAAGGAAGGAAGGAGGAAAGGAGGAAGAAAGGGAGGGAGGGAGGGAGGGAGGGAGGGAGGAAGGAAGGAAGGAAGGAAGGAAGGAAGGAAGGAAGGAAGGAAGGAAGGAAGGAAGGAAGGAAGGATGGATTTTTACACCTGGACATTTTCATCTTGTTTCTCCTTCTTTTCTTTTAGTTTTTTTTTTATTATTATTATTATTTGTTTTGAAGGATACTACGAAGCCAACATTATTTTGCCTGCATTACAGATGACAAAGATTCCCGATGAATCCGAAAACTTGCTCACCACCTGGCACATGCTTTCTCTATTATACTGATGACTTGTTTTGGCAAACCACACCAGAACAAGCGAAGGATTGTAGAACCGGGCTGCCTCTTCCCTTCCCTGCATTTATATCTCGCAGCTGTGCTCTGTTAATATATTTTTCACAGCTTTACTTTCTGTCTTCGGCGCGGTGTTAATAAGATTGGTAGTTAGAACATACCTGCTTCAGTTTGCATCATGACTTTGTATCATCGGCAAGAAGAATCTGGGGAACATTTTCCGCCAGCATAAATATGTGCCCTGGAGCTTTGCTATATTTTGCTTTATTTTTAGGATATTTTATTCTTGTTTTTGCAAAAGCACTAAATGACAAACATTCGCGGCTCTTCCGCGAAGCCCATGTGCTGGGTGCATCGCAGGACTTACCCACCTCACACCCGACACGGTGTTACCTGCACCAGAATGTATTTAGCACCATATTTTAAAGTTTTTGCAACACGCCAACATGCAAATTAAATTCTCCGGCTCCAAATGTCAACAGAGAAGTGATTTCCTGCCACCTGGAGCATCGTTTTCCTGAAGCAGGGAAAGTTATGCAGTCAATCTTATCTTATCTCCCTCCTTTCCCAAACGCAACACACATCATCCTCGACCACACGTGGTACCCCAACTCCCGCGGGGGGCTCCCGCGTCTTTTGTGATTCATATTCCAAACTCTCTGTTAACAGCTGCAGCTTGCTAGGATTGGAGTGGAGAGAAAGGTATATGAATGGAGACAGGTTCCTGTGTCAAAGCTGCCTGTTTAGTTAGAGAAACAAGAGTTCTGTCAGTTGTGTAGCAGTTTTTAATTTGGAAGAGTAAACCCCACTGCTATCAACAACCTTGAAAGGATGTCACATTATCACTTGAAAGAGCAAAAGGAAGTCGCTATATTACAGTGACAATCCTGGGCAGACTCCGGCAGGAAGATAGCTTAATGAAGCTTGGTGGGACTTGGTTCAGAACAGAATTTGTGAAGTAGGGAAACCTTACACATACACACACCATTATGGAAATCAGGCAGCGTTCGCCAAAGGAGGGAGTGTCCAACCTTCACAGGACTTCGGCTCCCAGAATTCCAGATTCCCACTGAATTTTATTAACACGGCAAAATGCTTTAGGCAGCTTTCTTTTCAAAACATGAATGCTTTCAGTAAGTGTGGGTGAGGTGATTTGGCGGGAGGTAGGCCAATCAAGGATGAAAAAAGGAACCGAAAGCATAAGATGGTGGCACTTTAGAGCAGAAAGTGGCAGGCGGTATAATAAGTGGCGTTCCAGCTAGAAGCTGTGAAGGGGTTGGAGAGTCCTCCAGATTGGTGAATCTGAAAACTTTTACAATCCTAAATCTCCCATTTGGGAATATTTTATTCACTAGATTGGCGTCTCTCAAGCTCAGCAACCTTAAACTGCATGGACTTCAACTCCCAGCATGCTGGCTGGGGGAATTCTGGGAGTTGAAGTCCACAGGGCCAAGGTTGGTCACGCCTGAGCTAAATTCTTGTAAAGGAAGAGAGAATAGGAGAACAGGACCTTGGAGAGCTCCTTCAGGTTTGCCTTGTAATTCTAACAGGATGTTGTCCCAGCTATGCTCTGAAGCATAGAGAGGCTTCATGTGAGGAACCACAGTCTGGGGTATGCACAACTACATCACCTTTACGGATGCAGTTGGGACTTTTAAAGGGGCTCATCCTAATTTTGGATCAGAGTTTTACGGGGCTGGAAAGCAACGACTTCTCCCAGTGTTTTATTTTATCTATTCATTTACTTACTGGATTGGTATCCCGCCTTTATTACTTTAAAAGTAAATCAAGGTGGCGAACGTACATAACACTCCATCCTCCTCCTATTTTCCCAAGAACAACCCCTGGGTGGGTTGGACCAAGAGAGAAAGAGAGGGACTCACCCAAAATCACCCAGCTGACTTTTTGTGCCTAAGTTGGGACTAGAACTCACAGTCTCTTGGTGATTGGCACAAAGTCGCCCAGCTGGCTTTCATGCCTAAGGCAGCACTGGAACTCACAGTCTCCTGGTGACTGGCCTGAAGTCATCCAGCTTGGTTTCATGCCTAGGTTGGGACTAGAACTCACAGTCACCTGGTGATTGGCCCAAAGTCACCCAACCGGCTTTCATGCTTAAGGTGAGACTAGAACTCACAGTCTCCTGGTGATTGGCCCGAAGTCACCCAACCAGCTTTCATGCTTAAGGTGAGACTAGAACTCACAGTCTCCTGGTGATTGGCCCAAAGTCACCCAGCCTGCTTTCCTGCCTAAGGCAAGACTACAGCTTCTTTCTTAAACACCTCTGCAGTTAAGATTTGGTGCAGTTGTTTGCAAACTCACAACTGCCTTTTCTTTTCTCTGTACTTTGACTAATTTATTTGCATGCTAAGGATTTGGGTTCTATCTTTCTATTAGCTTCAATCTTCAAGCTGGCTGATCACAAGAAGGAAAAGGTGTACAGAAGCAATTAAGAAGCTAGTGACCTTGGCTAAAAATAAACACACACTTCGGTGACTGCAAGTATTGTAATAACCACAACAATCTTCTTTTGTATTTATTTCCACGGGAAAATCTCATTTCCTGCTTCCTATCTCCTTCTCCAGAAGTTCCAGGTTTTTTTTAAAAAAAATTGACTATCACTGCCACATAATCCTGTGAACTGGACACTGTAGATATAAAATTGGGAATATCATAGATTTGCTCACTCATTAAGCAATAGCCCCTTTCCAGAGTTGGCTAAAGAAATACTTTTGCAAAAGGCAGATGCCAAACAGATAAGATGTCTAGCCTTTGAATCTTGTATCCACTCTAGATATCAAATGATTGGGGAGGAGAGGAAGATCCGAGAAGCCAATGAAGGAACAATCATCCAATAATAGTTATCTTTCAAATTTGTTGTTGTTGTTAGTTGCGAAGTCAAGTCCGACTCATCGCGACCCCATGAACAACGTTCCTCCAGGCCTTCCTGTCCTCTACCATCCCCCAGAGTCCATTTAAGCTCACGCCGACTGCTTCAGTGACTCCATCCAGCCACCTCCTTCTCTGCCGTCCCCTTCTTCTTTTGCCCTCAATTGTTCCCAGCATTGGGCTCTTCTCCAGCGAGTCCTTCCTTCTCATTAGGTGGCCAAAGTATTTGAGTTTCCTCTTCAGGATCTGGCCTTCTAAAGAGCAGTCAAGGTTGATCTCCTCTAGGACTGACCGGTTGGATCATCTTGCAGTCCAAAGGACTCGCAGGAGTCTTCTCCAGCACCAGAGTTCAAAGGCCTCAATTCTTTGGTGCTCAGCCTTTCTTACGGTCCAACTTTCACAGCCATACATTGCAACTGGGAAAACCATCGCCTTGACTATACGCACTTTTGTTGGCAGGGTGATGTCTCTGCTTTTTACTATGCTTTCTAGCTTTGCTATAGCTTTCCTCCACAGGAGCAAGCATTTTTAATTACTTGGCTGCAGTCCCCATCTGCGGTGATCTTGGAATCTTTCGAATTAAGGGCATATTATAACAACTAGCCAAACATTCACAAAAATGCCTTCTGTTTTCATAATTTTTCACAGTTAAAATGAGCTAAGCTTATTAACCAAGTACAATAATCCCCACCTCAGCCATTTTAAACTGTGTAGACTTCAATTCCCAGAATTCCCCCAGTCAACATGCTGGGAGTTGAAGTCCATGCAGCTCAAGGTTGCTGAGGTTGAGAGACACCGATCTAGTGAATAAAATATTCTCGGATGGGAGATTTAGGATTTAAAAGCTTTCAGATTCACCAATCTGAAGGACTCCAACCACTTCACAGCTTCTAGTTGAAATACCACTTAAATACCGCCTGCCACTTTCTACTCTAAATTGCCACAATCTTTTTTTGCTTTCGATTCATTTTCATCCATTCTCTGGCCATGAATGGCCCACCTCGCCAAATCATCTCACACACACTTAACGAAAAGCATTTATGTTTTTAAAAGGCCAGAGAAAGCCGCCTCAAGCGTCCTGCCATTTTAATAAAATTGCAATGAATGAATCTGTACAAACATTTTCAATGCAAATGTCCATGGAGATCCTCAGTCATGCAGATCGTACTTTTTCAAAAGGGAACTGGGCTTTGTTTTTTCCTTGAAAACATTTCGCTTCTCATCCAAGGAGCTTCTTCAATTGTCTGTCTGACTGTCTGTCTATTGACCTGCCTGCCTCCTTGCCTGCCTGCCTGCTTGCCCGCCCGCCCATCTATCTATCTATCTGTCTGTCTGTCTGTCTATCTGTCATCTATCTATCTATCTATCTATCTATCTATCTATCTATCTATCATCTATCTATCTATCTATCATCTGTCTGTCTGTCTATCTGTCTGTCTGTCTATCATCTATCTATCTATCTATCTATCTATCTATCTATCTATCTATATCTATCTTCTATTTATCATCTGTCTATCTCTATCCATCCATCCATCCATCTATCACCTACTATCTATCATTGTCTATGTATCTGTCTGTCTGTCTGTCTCTCTATCATCTATCTATCTATCTATCTATCTATCTATCTATCATCTATCTTCTATTTATCATCTGTCTATCTCTATCTATCCATCCATCCATCACCTACTATCTATCATTGTCTATGTGTCTGTCTGTCTGTCTGTCTGTCTGTCTGTCTGTCTGTCTGTCTGTCTGTCTATCTATCTATCTATCTATCTATCTATCTATCTATCTATCTATCCATTTATCTATCTATCTTCAGTACTGAAGAAGATTCTTCAGTTGCCTTTTGAAAAAGGACCTTTGGGGTTTTCAACACAGAAACCATCTTCCAGGAATGATCCTTTCTATAAAACCCCCAAAATATATCTTCTCCAGGCCACTTTATCTGATACCTACAATGGTCCTGGCTTTCTAGAACACTGTCCCAACCAACGGGGTGTGTAATGGCATCGCTGCACCAACTAGTCAATTACATCTGGCATTCTAACACTGTCATTGACGGAAAAATATAGTCAATTTCGGTTCAGACTAATGCTTCCAGAATTAAATTCCTTGCAGTCTGGGAAGCAAAAGAAATTTTTGTCAGATGGAAGAGGGGGGGGGAATAGTGGGTTAGTTCCTTGAGACGATAGATGGCACTTCACCAACCCAGCCTTAAATATTTTCCCCCTAGAAATTCAAATCTCATTCCTTAAAACGTTCAACTGGCATTCTGGCCGGAACAGGCATTGTTGGAGAATATACCATATTAGAAAGCTTTGAGTGATGCACGCTTTGAAAAAAATGTGGTTTTCAAGGAATTAAAACGAGCCCAGATGGAAGGAGAGAGAGAGAGAGAGAGAGAGAGAGAGAGAGAGAGAGAGAGAGAGAGAGAGAGAGAGAGAGAGAACAGCTAAAGAGAATGAGAATAAGCGAGGGGAGAGGGGGAAAAAAATTAAAGAAAGGAACAAGTTCACTCAGGCAAGTGCCTCTTTTTATGTTAATAAATTGCTACTTTACTCTCTGATTAATTTCCCTGTTCAAACAGCCAGGAAATCAAAAGAAGAGATTTTTAGAGCACCTGATGAACTCTGCGGAGACTTGGACAAATAATAGCATAAAATGGTTTATGAAACCAGAGGGTTTACGGTCTATAAATAACTCCCCGAGTCATTTTTATTCTTTACACGTACCGGCATTACAGAAGACTGGATGATAGCTTTTCACAGCCGCTTGGCTCAGCTCCTATGGTTCCACATGTTTTGAAACCGTTGGGTGAGACACACGCATACACAAACATATACACTGTGTAAACACACACACACACATACACACGCTTAAAAAGGCTTAAAACAATGGTTTTTAATAAGGGAGAGATTTAATCAGGGTTTGCTGTTTTTTATTCCTGCAAAGAATGTTTCTCCGAAATGCCACTCAATTCATATACAGTTGTTCCACACAATACTATCTTTAGGATATTGCATCTATATATTTATGGCTTCAGAGGTGGGAGCTGCCCGCACAGAGAGAGGGATCTGAGAATGACTTGAATTTATGGAGACCTTGGGATGAGGGCTTGCAAACCTCTCCAAGAAAACAAGGAAAAAAACGAGAAAGGAAATTCATCAAACCACCACACCTCCCCCCCCTTCTTCTTTTTCTTTAGGATGTAAGAATGAGCAGCTTGGAGATTTGGGGGAACCAAACCCCAGCGTGATGGCATGGCTTGGGTTTCCATGGCTACTGTTTTGAGAAGGAAGGTTATTTATTAAGACACTGATGCCATTCCAATGGTGTACCTTCTAGGAAAGAAAAAAAATATCACTTCCCTTTATTCTCCAAAGCACCAGAAGGCCAAAATCAAGAAGCAAATGGATGGAAACTAACCAAGGAGAGAAGCAACCTAGAACTATGGAGGAATTTCCTGACCGGGAGAAACAATTAACTGGTGGAATGACTTGCCACCAGAAGTTGTGGGTGCTCCATCACTGGAGGCTTTTAAGAAGCCTCCAGTGATAGACAGTGATGGACAGCTGTTTGTCTGAAATGATGTAGGGTCTCCTGCTTGAGCAAAGGATTGAACCAAAAGACCTCCAAGATCCCCCCCCTTTCCAACTCTGATGATGATGATGATGGTGTTGGGACAAAGAGTTATTTAAAGGATATGGTGACTAGCTTCATCATATCTGTCTGTCTGTCTGTCTCTCTCTCTCTCTATCATTATCTATCATCGTATCTATATCTATCTATATATATATATATATCATCAGATCTATCATTGTCTGTCTGTCTGTCTGTCTATCTATCTATCATCAGATCTATCTATTTCTCTATCTTATCTATCTATCTATCTATCTATCTATCTATCTATCTATCTATCTATCATCTATCTATCTATCTATCTATCTATCTATCTATCTATCTTCAGATCTATCTATTTATCTATCTATCTATCTATCTATCTATCTATCTATCTATCTACCATCATATCTATCATTGTCTGTCTATCATCTATCATCAGATCTATCTATTTCTCTATCTATCTATCTATCCTATCTATCTATCCTATCTATCTATCTATCTATCTATCTATCTATCTATCTATCATCATATCTATCTGTCTATCTATCTATCTATCTATCTATCTATCTATCTATCTATCTATCCATCCATCCATCCATCCATCCATCCATCCATCCATCCATCCATCCCAGGGTTTTTTGCAAACAATGCCCATGAGAAATTGCATAGTCATTTTGCCCAAAACCCGAACTAATCACCTACAACTAAGTGGACTCAGCTCATCTTTGCCACCAACGTGACCTTGGATATATTCCCAAAAATTCTAAATCCATTACGGAGGATATATAGCTTAAGGAAAGGGTAGCTGGAGCTTTGAAGAGACACACTGCTTTAATTCAGCATGCGTCTTCAAAGAGACACTTGGAACAAATCACTGCTGAATCAAAACACTCCTTTGAAGCTCCAAAAGAGCCCTAAGTGGGTCTTTTCTGATTACAGAGCTGTTTTAAGGACACAGCAAACTTCTTTATAGCATTAGTCCATGTAGCGCAGTGCTGTTTATAGAGTAAGGAGGTTGGAAGAGATCACGAGGGACATCTAATCCAACCCTTTGCAACCTGGAGGAAAAGCAATTAAATCAACCTTGAAATACGGTTGTCCACCCTCTCCTGCAAAAGAGCCGAGGTGGCGCAGTGGTTAGAGTGCAGTACTGCAGCTCCTTCAGCTGACTGCTAGTTCAGCAGATCAGTGGATCAAATCTCACCGGCTCAAGCTTTACCTGGTCCTTATCTACCAACTGCTAACCAAGTCCACCTACGGTTTAATAGATTGAACAGACTAACAGAGTTGGAAGGGATCTCATAGATCCCCCCACCCCCACAAAGCAGGAGGCTCTGATTAAAGGCTGCCGATCTTTACTATGACAAGAACTTAATATATGGATCAGTGGTGGAATTCAAATTTTTTTACTACCGGTTCTGTGGGCGTGGCTTTGTGGGCATGGTGTGGCTTGGTGGGCGTGGCTTGATGGGCGTGGCAGGGGAAGGATACTGCAAAATCTCCATTCCCTCCCCACTCCTGGGGAAGGATACTGCAAAATCCCCATTCCCACCCCACTCTGGGGCCAGCCAGAGGTGGTATTTGCTGGTTCTCCGAACTACTCAAAATTTCCGCTACCGGTTCTCCAGAACCTGTCAGAACCTTCTGAATAGCACCCTTAATATGGATCACACCAGAGGGTGGGTTCATCAGGTTCTGACCAGTTCTGGAGAACCGGTAGCAGAAATTTTGAGTAGTTCAGAGAACCAATAAATACCACCTCTGACTGGCCCCGCCCCCATCTATTCTCTGCCTCCTGAGTCCCAGCTGATCAGGAGGAAATGGGGATTTTGCAGTAATCTTCCCCTGGAATGGGGAGGGAATGGAGATTTTACAGTATCCTTCCCCTGCCACGCCCACCAAGCCATACTACACCCACCAACCCATGCCCATGGAAACGGTAGCAAAAATTTTGAATCCCATCACTGGATCACATCAAAGGTTCTGCAAAATCAGAATGCTTAATCTCCATTGCACGGGCCCTATGGGTTAAGCACACTCCTTTGCAGTGGGGCCAACATTTATCAAATCATGGTTCCATTAGAGACTTTCCTTGAATGTATGCACCATATGACGCCTTCTATCCATCATGATGATGGGTATTTGCTAACCTAAGATAAACAGCATAGGCTGGGTAGAAAAGTGTCAGCAGAGCTTTAAAACTGTGAGTATTTCACCTTTATGTTCTCAATGTTTGTCAGTTTATGACATCTCTCAGTGGCCCAGAATGCCTTTTTTTTTTTCCTTCCACTATTCCGGAATATATGCTAAAGAAACAATGCAAGGAAACAGAAAGGAAGGGGAGGGTGAAGCTGATTTATTGCCCCACTGAATTAAATTAATGAGCTTTGATCACTGCCAGCTTCACAAATTTCCCCACTTAATGAAAGGTTGCAAGCGAACTTTCCTTAAATCTCGTCAAACGCAAACTAGAAAGGCGAGTATAAACCAGCATTTTCCAGTTAGTTTTTCCTTTTTTTTTTTTTTTTTTGCAGAAATAACATGTTATTTATTTATTTTTTTCCCAGACAGAGGAGCGGTTGGGCTCTCTCTTTACGAGACTGTGCCCCTACTGTTTTATTTATGCTGTAAAGCAAAAGATGTAGACAATATGCCAATCTTCCATGGAAGAAACCGAGGGCTGCGCAGTCAATGCGAAGAACCCTAGGGCAGCGTAGCGAGGTCATTTTCTCCAAAATGTAAATCTCCTTCAGATCTTCCAACGTCTTGCCGGCTGTGTCTCCAGCCTTCTGGTGTGCAAGCTCACCATATTTATTTCAGGAGAAGCGAAGAATTCTTCGTAGCCTGGCATTGAAACACAGGCGCTGTCAAACAGGGATCAATGCAGCTGGATAGGACAGGGGTGAAATGTAAAATTTGTTACTACCGGTTCTGTGGGCGTGGCTTGGTGGGGAAGTAATATGACGGAGTGGGCGTGGCCAACTTTTTTTTTTTTTTAACTTTTAAAACCATTTTTTCTACAACCTCTTTGGCTGAAGAAGTTGGGTGGCATCACCATATTATAAGCAAGTTACCCCTGTCCAGATTTTGTACAATTCTTTGAATCTAAAGCCAAAAACAAACAAGATATATGAACCTCCTCCTGTTTTCAATAATGGTTTATGGCTTAGCCTCTGGAGTAAACAATAGCAATAGCAATATTATAATACCAATAGCATTTAGACTTATGTACCGCTTCACAGTGCTTTTCAGCCCTCTCTAAGCAATTTAAAGAGCCAGCATATTGCACCCCAAACAATTTGGCTCCTAATTTTACTCACCTCGGAAGGATGGAAGGCTGAGTCCAACCTTGCGCCTGGTGAGATTTGAACTGCCCAAATTGCAGGCAGCCGGCAGGCAGCAGAAGTAGCCTGCAGTACTGCACTCTAACCACTAAACCAGAGATAGGTTTCACACATAGTTTTACCACCAACTCGCCACGCACCGAAAATGTGAGCATGTGCGCAGCTTAGAAAACGTGGCTTAAATAGGACGGCATAGCTCCGGGGCAGGTCACCACTACCGGTTCGCCAAAGAGCCTTGGTAGTACAGGGGTTTAAGGCACCCTGTTATTAAGCTTATTAAGACCAGCTGCCTGCAATTACTGCAGGGTTCGAATCTCGCCAAGGCTCAAGGTTGACTCAGCCTTCCATCCTTTCTAAGGTAGGTGAAATGAGGACCCAGTTTGTGGGGGCAATAAGCTGACTTTGTATAAATATACAAAAGGATGAAGGCTATTGCTGAGCACATTGTAAGCCGCCCTGAGTCTTCGGAGAAGGGCGGCATATAAATCAAATTAAAAAATAAAATAAAATAAACCAGTCCGAACCGGCTGAAAACCACCACTGCACTGTGCCACCATGACTCAACAAGTCCACTACATCATGCTAAACCATGGCTTAGTTGAAGTCTAATTCTACTCCGAATAGGCAGATGGAGAGGGAGACTAGAAGCTAAGAGAGACTTAAATTTTATGAGGAAAAAGTTTCTCCTCAGGGAAGGATGGATGGAGCATTGGCTTCAAAACACAGTAACTTTACAAGCCACAATCGTGCCTTTCAGAAGTAGCTTTTTCTAAAATCAGAAGATGATGTAATTCAAAGTGACATTAAAACCGGGCCCAAGGAGGATCCCTCTTCTGAATCTCCTTAAGGTGCTTTGAACCCCGGCCTGATGCGCTGAAGCTCAGAAAATTACATTTTTTTTTACACTCGTTATTTTTCCCCTCTATCTCGAGAGGGAAAAAAAGACCTATTTATTTTTTTCACATATCACAAGACTTGACTTAAAAAAGGGAAAAAAAAAAAAAGAAGAGAAAGATTAGCTCACTACTCATTCAGGGTGCACTTCTGACCGGGACCAAGAAACACCATAATTTTCTTGACAGCAAAGAATAGGTTGAGCATATTTAACGGTACACCATATCATAAACTGTACGATGTGACAATAAAAATTGCAAGAGGGGAAAAAAAAAAAACCCAGTAAAGATTATTCAGCGCGAGAAGACGAAGGTGAAGGAGGAACTTGAAAAGCAGCCTTCCCGTTCTCAATTATATACTAAGGAAATAAAAGAAACATGTTATTTGCTAATTAAAGTGCACTCTAACGTACCCAGGAAATGCCATAAATTATACCAACATTTAATTTTTGGACTGTTTTAAACAACAGTTTATGGCTGCCTTATCAAGTAAAATGCAGGAGAAAAAAGCTAGCAGAATTTTGCAGGGATAGGCAATATCTTCCCCTCCGCTATTTTCTTGGGATTAAGCGCATTCGATCATCCTTAACACACTGGTTAGTTCATTTCAAAGAAGGAAATGAACCAGGGCTGAAAGGAAAAATTTTGTGGCCGGGAATTTCTAAATAATATACGATGAAGTGGCCTGCTTGTACTCCTATGATATGACTATCATTAAGTGTTGTACCATATGATTCTTGGATCTTTTCTTTTATGTACACTGAGAGCATATGCACCAAAGACAAAGCCCTATGAAAATTTTTGATGCATAAAACAAATGTTTCATGTACGGAGGTGAAATGCCCACCTTAAAGATGCAGCAAACTGAAATTTGGGGGTGCAGTTCAATGGGCCTTTTGCAAAGCAAAGACACAATATGTAGACCAGGCGTTGTCATTTGAACTGAATGCAATGGGTGGACCCGCATGGGTGGGGCTTCTCAGGGATGGGCTTCAAAAAATTTTTAGCAAAGGGTTCTCTGCCCGGTGGCTGGGTGGGCATGGCCATGGTGGGCGTGGCCTAGTCGGCCTCTTGCACCATGGTAGGGGGGACGTTTTTGCCCTCCCTGGGCTCCGGAGGCTTTTCTTGAGCCTCCGAGAGGGCAAAAATGGTCTCGCAAGGCTCCGGAGTCCCTCTGGAGGCCAGAAATGGGCCCAAACATCCGGTAGGCCCATTTTTCACCCTGCCCGAGCCTCCATGTGCACCCAGCACTTACCTGCATTCAAAACAGGCCGCGTGGGGACTCCTGGGAGGGGAGGGGTGGGCGGGGCCAGCCAGGAGTGGGATTTGGGGGTTCTCCGAACAGCACAGAATCTTAGCTAGAGGTTCTCCTGAACCCCTGCGAACCCCCAGCAGCCGACCCCTGGGGCTTCTGCTTCAGAATAGTACTTAAGAATCCATACATCTGTGTGTCAACCTGGCATTCAAAAAGTTAAAAAGTCTGCAGAGCACTGAACAGCTCGATTTATTGAGGTAGCTCCCTGAAGTCAGCAGGACTGCGACAGCCCTTCTTAAAGCCACACACAAAATCTGTGGGGTTCAGTCTGACTTAGGAGCAGAAACCCAGATTCAGAAGTTGACCGACTTTGAACCATGAAACAACAGAGTTAGAAGGGGCTTCAAAGGGCTTTGCTAATTCTCATAATTAGATGGTAGTCCGCTGACCGATTTGCTCGGATGCACAGATCTGAGCATAAAGAACAGACAGGAGGGAGAGAGGGAGGGAGAGGAAGAGAGGGGAAGAGGAGAGAGACAGAGACAGAGAGAGAGAGGGAAACAGAGAGAGATAAGATAGATAGACAGACAGAGAGAGACAGAGAGAGAGACAGAGAGACAGATATAAAGAGAGACAGAAAGGGAGGGAGGGAGGGAGAAAAGATAGACAGAGACAGACAGACACACAGAGAGAGACACACACAGAGAGACAGAGAAACAGAGAGAGATAGAGAGACAGACACACAGAGAGAGAGAAAGGGAGGGAGGGAGAGAGATAAAGGAAGGAGAGGAGGAGAGAGGGAGGGAGAGGGAGGGAGGCAGAGAGGAAAGAGAGAGGAGAGAGAGAGAAAGGGAGGGAGGGAGTGAGGGAGAAGAGATAGATAGACAGACAGAGAGAGAGACACACATGCAGACAGAGGGAGGGAGGGAGATAAAGGAAGGAGAGGGGGAGAGAGGGAGGGAGAAAGGAGAGAGAGAGAAAGGGAGGGAGAGAGAAGAGATAGACAGACAGAGACAGATAGAGAGAGAGAGAGAGGGAGGGAGGGAGGGAGGGAGGGAGGGAGGGAGGGAGATAAAGGAGGGAGAGGGGGAGAGAGGGGGGGAGAGAGGAGAGAGAGAGAAAGGGAGGGAGAGAGAAGAGATAGACAGACAGAGACAGATAGAGAGAGAGAGACAGAGAGGGAGGGAGGGAGGGAGGGAGATAAAGGAGGGAGAGGGGGAGAGAGGGGGGGAGAGGGAAAGAGAGAGAGAAAAGCTTATTCTAATTGCATATTTTAGAAAGGGGTGACCTTACAATCAAGACCAGCTGGAAACAATTTGAGATGTGTTAACTTCATGACTTTTTTCAGATTTCATGTTGGAATCGCATTCCAATGAATTCATGCAAAAACACTGGATCGGCTTAACTGTTTATTTGCACGTTGCACTTTTTCCTCTGTTTTTTTCTTTTATTATTATTATTATTATTATTAGCAGAGCTCATTGGGTGAAGAACCCAGATTTGGGATTAAAAGGGTCTGGGAGATGGGATTTAAACCCTTATCCGTTCACAAGTCACTTTCTTACAAAATGAAAAGGCCTCCTGTGCAGAGGCTGAATTCAAACGTATCATTGCCTAGTGTCTTGTTTGAATGCAACTACTGTGATTGCAAACCTTGGTTAGTGGTTCAATGTGCGGATCTAGCCAACTGCTCTAAACAAAACCTGGGTTTCTACAGGGAAATTCAGTCAGACACATCTAGGGATCTGGAGTTATGGCTTTGTTGATCCTAATTTAATCATTGAACCCTAATTGTCAGGATCCATGCCTTGCATTAAACCATAAATGCTGGGGTATAGCCTGGCTAGGTGGCTCAGTGGCTAAGACACTGAGCTTGTCGATCAGAAAGGTCAACAGTTCAGCGGTTCGAATCCCCAGTATAGGTCTCCTGCGAGAGCGGGGGGTTGGACTAGATGATCTCCAAGGTCCCTTCCAACTCTGTTAGTGTTACGTATCATGGCTCTCTTCCCATAATACGGCAAACCCGTACTACCTTCAACCACTCTGACCCATACGCAAACACACCCATGCTCCCTTTTTATGAGCTTCCGACGTAATTTGCTACCAGGGTTGCATTATTGGGATAAGCAAAGGCTGATTGACTGCATTATCAAAAGACAATTCTGCTTGCAATATATATATATATATATTGCCACCTAGCAGTTAGAGCTTGCTAGCTGTTAGAAAGGAAAAAAAGCCCAGAACCGAGTAGATGTGATTCTACTGAGCTGGAGCTACAAAAAACCTTGGTTACGTAGGGAAAACCTGGCTAGAAGAAAAACACACATAAACCCTACGAAGAAGTAAGAAAATTGATACTGTACCTTTACAGGGAGGATACATAAGAAATGGGTGTGGCCTACTGATGAAAGCAAACGAGCTAGAAATGGATCTATTTAGGTCTCCCACCTAGCAGTTAGAGCTTGCTAGCTGTTAGAAAAGAAAAAAAGCCCAGAACCGAGTAGATGTGATTCTACTGAGCTGGAGCTACAAAAAACCTTGGTTACGTAGGGAAAACCTGGCTAGAAGAAACACACACACACACACACACACACATATATATATTCAACCCCGTAAGGCAGCTGTTTATGAAGGATTGGGGGTGTGGAGGGGTATCATGTCCCACTCCCTGTAAATTGAAGTGTTTACAACCACAGAGATTACGAAATCTGTTAGGAACAGTTCAAACCTCCTAACGTCTAATCCTTCAAATCCGGGTCTTTTATGTTTGACTTGATGTTTCCAAGATCTGACAAGGGTACCACAGCTTGCAAACTGATTCCTTCTGCTCGCACAACTGTGGGGCGAGATTGTGGCAAACGTTCCTTGCCACAGTGAGGATGTATTTTATAGAAACAGAGAGCAAGAGTGTATCTAATATTAAAAGCCACAGATTGGCCGGTTCCCAGCTCATCCATTTTGATGCGAATAGATGGGGATGTTTGCTGCTTATAAATATCAAACTGAAAAGAGCTTTTTCCGTCCCTCTGTCTGTGTCCCTCCCACCGCCGCAACATCCTAGATATGCTTTAAGGATATCTGAGGCTCCTGAGCTTAAAAAAAAAAAAAAAAAAAAAAAAACTCCAGTCAATAATAAAGCTGGACTTTATACTGAGACTGAACTCTAATTATCTTGAATTACAGAAATACAATAATGCTTTGCAAGCTACAGGACTCTACTTTAGGTAACAAGATTACATGCTTCTTGATTTCAAAGAGGGGTGGATGGATATAGGCAAAACATTGAACAGGGGGTTATTTTTGGGGACATCCAAAAAGATTACATGAAGGCATCCAGCATTAAAGGAAAGCACGCCTGAAAATGTGTGGCTGTGTAAGAGAACGTTTTAGCATCTTATCGGTCTCCAGATACGCCTGAGACCGAACTTAAAAAAAAATGGATTAAAAAATGACAGGCTGTAAGAATGATATAGAAAAAGATGCTACCCTGTACATACAAAATGAAATCAGCTTATGTCTTAATAATTAAAAGGGATATACAAATAACAAACCCAAAGTGACATGGATATGTTTCGTAAATTGGATTTACCTTGTTAAACCTTTAGGAATTTACCTTGTTAAACTTGTTACCTAGTTAAAGTTGACCTTGTTAAACTTTGAAGGAATTCTGTGAGAAGGGACAAAGAAAAATAAAAATAAAAAGAAGTGGTAGGATATGATTTGAAGGGACTAAAGATCACGATGGTTAAAAGGAAAAAGTAAAAGGAAGCAACATAAAGTTGGCTTATTTGATCGAGGTAAAAATGTTATCTCTGGTAACTCTTAATGGACTTTTGCTGAACTGATGAGGCTTAATGTATTTGTTTACACCTAAGAGATGGGATATGGGAAGAAGAAAGAAAATGTGCGTTTGATTTTAAGAGGAGGAGATAAGTTACTAAACTTGTTTATCCTTTTTATGATGAAGGGTGAAGCCATTTCTTTATGTATCTTTTTCTTTATTATATTCTTATTTATTTTCTTTTTTTTTTCTATTTACGCTTGTGTATGCCATGTGTATTCTGCCCTTTCTATTTTCTTTCTTTTTCATACTCTATATTTTGCTTTTCTCTTTTTCAATGCCACGTTTAAAGAATTAAAATTTCCTTTTGAAGAGAGAGAGAGTCAGAAATGCTTGTGCTTTTAAACAGATTTTGGTGCATGGATTTTTGGATTTGGTGCATGGATTTTTTTCTGAGGGAGAACGTCAGAAAAGATCCCGAAGATATTTCCTTGCATTCATTTGTTGAGCATCCCAGCTGATTTGGCTCCCATCAGATCTTCAATGCAACATAGGGGAAAACGCAGCTTCTTAGCATCTTGGCATTTCGTCTCGTTTCCGGTCCTGTGGTGAGCTCTCCTTCTTAAACTATATGCTGGAAAGCTACCCTGTTCTCTTCTCATCGTCACCTTGTTTCTATAGAAACAAGAAAGAATCTCTGCTCTTTGATTAATCTCTCTCTCCCCCCCCCCCACCCTCCAGTTAACACATATTGGAAGTTTTTCATTGTACCACACAGGGGGAAAAAAATGTCTCCAGCATCCTTCAGCCAACTGAATTAAAGATAAAAGAGGAAGGGGAATTTAATTTGTGGCTTACGTCATCTTTTATAGTCTCTCCTCATCTATCCCTACAGGACACTTCACCCCCCCGCCCCACACACACACATATTTCCACACGCACACACACACCCATCAAATATCTAAGGAGGGGAAAAAATAACTCTCAACCACATCTTCACTCACAATAATGAAAATTTGCTTAGCCGCTGCTTAATTTTTGCAGGGTTTTAAGGTTAGCTGTTGGCAGCTGTTGTGCCGTTGAAATAAAAGCCGTATCAGTGTCATCTTCAATTATTCTCAAAATGCCAAAGGTCTTAATTGGGTAAGGAATCTCACAACCCAGATGGCTGCTCCCTCGTAGGCTTTCGCCTAACAATGATACCTCCTTGTGTTGTGTTATCGGGATTCGGGTGCTCGAGAAGGCAGATTTGCACAGGAATTACTAGAGTTTGTAAATATTGTATCTGCTTTCTTCTAAGTGCTAGGCAAACATATCGCTTGGCTTAGCCGAGTGCTTTCTAAGAAAGGTTGATTTTGACACATTTATTTACGTTGAGACAAAAAAGAAGAGACATTTCTCTCAGGTTCGGTCTAAAGGGGGAAGCGGTTGTATAAGAATGGGAGGGAAATATTTTGGCTCTCAGAGAGTTGGATCAAATGAGGATGTGTTCGTTTGACTGCACGCTTGTACTAAAGACAAAGGTCTATAAAAACCTAACCTGGAGATTATTCTATAAGATTATACTAACCTGGAACTGCTGAGGGTTCTGGAAGAACCAAATTTAGATCTGAACCAAATAACTTGGGGACAAAATTATCAGCTGTGAAGAGAGACGTAAGAAGAGCATATCTACTTAAGGTAAAGAACGGTTGTTGGAATTGAGCATGTCTTCATTTAATGAAAAGAAGGACTGGGGGAGGGGGGCACGACATGATAGCAGTCTTCCAATGTCTAAGGTGTTGCCCCAAAGAAGAGGGACTCAAGCTATTCTCCAAAGCACAAGAAGGCAGGACAAGAAGCAATGGATGGAAACTAATCAAGGAGAGAAGCAACTTAGAACTAAGGAGAAATTTCCTGACAGTGAGAACAATTAATCAGTGGAACAACTTGCCTCCAGAAGTTGTAAATGCTCCAACACTGGAAGTTTTTAAGAAGATGCTGGATAACCATTTGTCTGAAGTGGTGTAGGGTTTCCTGCCTGAGCAGGGAGTTGGACTAGAAGACTTCTGAAGGCAAGCTGCTCCATTGGTTGATTGCTCCCACCGTTAGGAATTTTCTTCTTAGTTCTAGGTTGCTTCTCTCTTTGGTTAGTTTCCATCCATTGTTTCTTGTCTTGCCTTTTGGTGCTTTGGAAAATGGTTTGAACCTTTCGTCTTTGTAGGAGCCCCTCAAATATTGGAAAAGTGCTATTCGTGTCACCTCTTCTTTTTGTGCATGCCCAACTGTTTAAAGCCCTTCCTTCCTTCCTTCCTTCCTTCCTTCCTTCCTTCCTTCCTTCCTTCCTTCCTTCCTCCCTCCCTCCCTCCCTCCCTTCCTCCCTTCTTTCTTCCTCTCTTTTTTTCTCTCTCTCTCTCTTTCCTTCCTCCCTCCCTCCCCCCTTTCTTTTTTCCTCTCTTTCTCTCTTTCTCCCTTCCTTCCTTCCTTCCTTCCTTCCTCCCTCCCTCCCTTCCTCCCTCCCTCCCCCCTTTCTTTTTTCCTCTCTTTCTCTCTTCCTTCCTTCCTTCCTTCTTTCTTTCTTTCTTTCTTTCTTTCTTTCTTTCTTTCTTTCTTTCTTTCTTTCTTTCTTTCTTTCTTTCTTTCTTTCTTTCTTTCTTTCTTTCTTTCTTAACAGATACAATAAAGAAGAACCTTGCCTACTAGCTCGGTCCTATGGACAGCTGGATGGAAAATCTGTGCTCTGAGGGAACTGAGACTGGTCTGGCCAACAGCTTCGTGTTTCCCCTTTCCAACCAGCCCTGAGAAAAATTATGCCATAAAACATCCATGAAACCCTGCCGGAAAAACAATTTTAGTAAACCTTGATGAAAATATTGATAAGGCTATTGAGTGGGGAAAGAGGGCCAAAAGCTGCTTCTTGGGTCACGGCTGGCCATCGCTCACCCCAATATCTAACCACCGCTAAATTATACAACTTTTCGCCTTGCGGCCTTTGTAATAGAAGCGAAGGTCGGCCTTGCCAAAGTGTAAAACGCTTGTCGCCACACCGTAATTAAATTAAGTATAGTGTCATTACACCCACCGTAGGCTTTGTAGGGCAACTTCCAAAACAAAGCAAAACTGGCACGTTTTTTAGTCGTGGATAAAGAATTCCAGCAAAAAAGCCCGCTCGCATCGCCTGTAAACACCACGACACATTTGGCTTGGGTGTGTACCTTAATCAAATCCCCATTTCTCGCACAAAAGAAACATCCTGGGGTGGGGTGGGAGTGGGGGGCTTTGGCAGAATTAGTCACCTTGAATGCCTGAGGACTAAATTTCAGAACAGGGAGCTAAAATAACAGGCGGTGGGAGATTGTTCTCCTTACAGCCATTTGCAAACGTGTCGGGCTCCCCTCCTACCTCCGCGCCCACACGATACGTGGCCATCAAATGATGAAGGCGAAGTCAAGAATTATACTCCAAACAAGGCCAGGTTGGAAAGAGGGCAGGGAAAGCATTCGCCCCGTGGAGCTTGTTCCATTTTGGGGAGAACGGGAACTTCCAATTCCTTCTCAGAGGCTGCCCCGCTTCCAACAAAGCTGCCAAACATGGAAGCATCAATTAAGGCATTACAGGGATGAAGGCGACCAAGAACAGAAGAGGAACATTAAAAAGAAACTCACCACAACGCGTGGAACGGGAAGAGGTGGGGCTTAAAAGGAAGAGAAGGGCTTCTGTGCTTATTATACCATTAAGCAGTCAGGTTAACAGAGTAACAGAGGTGGAAGGGACCTTGGAGGTCTTCTAGTCCATCCCCCTTGCTCAAACAGGAGACCCTGTACCATTCCAGACAAATGTTGCCCAATCTCTTCTTGAAAACCTCCAGTGATGGAGCACCCACAATGGAGCCACCAAGGAAATTAATGGGAATCCTAGACTTTTTTTTCTCTCTCTCTACCCCCCCCTCCCAATTGTGAAAGAGGGTTTTTTTTTAATTCTGGTGACAACAACCTTCTCTGAAACACAAGTGCAGATTGTCCTTACTGCATTTGGATTTGGGTTTCTGGCCTTTTTAAGACACACATTTCCTTATTCCTACATCCTCTTGGGTAACAGAAAAAAGGAAGGAAGGAAGGAAGGAAGGAAGGAAGGAAGGAAGGAAGGAAGGAAGGAAGAGAGAGAGGAAGGAAGGAAGGAAGGAGGAAGGAAGTGGGAGGGAGGAAGAGAGGGAGAGAGGAAGGAAGAGAAAGAAAGAGAGAGAGTCAGGGAAGGAAGGAAGGAAGGAAGGAAGGAGGGAGGGAGGGAAGGAAGGAAGGGAAGTTGGGAGGGAAGGAAGGGAGGGGGTGGGAGGGAGGGAGGAAGAGAGAGGGAGGAAGGAAGAGAAAGAAAGAGAGAGAGAGAGAAAGGAAGGAAGGAGGAAAGAAAATGAGGAAGGAAGGAAGGAAGGAAGAAGAAAGAGAGAGAGGAAGGAAGGAAGGAGGGAGGAAGTGGGAGGGAGGAAGAGAGGGAAAGAGGAAGAGAAAGAAAGAGAGAGATAGGGAAGGAAGGAAGGAAGGGAAGTTGGGAGGGAAGGAAGAGAGGGGGTGGGAGGGAGGGAGGAAGAGAGAGGGAGGAAGAGAAAGAGAGAGAGAGACAAAGGAAGGAAGGAGGAAAGAAAAGAAGGAAGGAAGGAAGGAAGGAAGGAAGGAAGGAAGGAAGGAAGGAAGGAAGGAAGGAAGGAAGGAAGATTTCTCCACTTCCATTTGGCTTCCTTGAATTTTTAAGTGGTTTGACTCTTTCCAGGCTAATCTATTGCCCTGCCATCATCACCCCATATCTCCGAGAAATTTGCTAAGCACTTGACAGTTATGTCTGCTCTCTGGGTCAACTGGGGGAGCTGCCTAGGGTTCCGGTGGGAGGGATGGAGATGGGCATAGTAAACAACAGCAAATATTAAAAAAATATCAGAAAACAACCAGCAGGCCAACGAACATCTACAATCAAAGGAAAGTCACTAGCACAAATTGAAAATCTGAATCTGATAGATTAGAGTGTTCAACCTTGTCACCTGGAAGACTTGTGGACTTTAACTCCCAGAATTCCCCAGCCAGTACTGGCTGGGGAATTCTGGGAGTTGAGGTCCACAAGTCTTCACGTTGAGAAGGTTGGACAGCCCTGTGCTAAATCTTATCACAGCTTTCCACGGTTTTGACTGGCCACTAGATGGTGAACTTCAGAAGATCTCCCCACTGCATCTTTATAGCACACTATTGGTGTTGACATCACTTGTGACCAGGTCATAGTGCAAGAGACAAGCTATTCATTACCAGGAATATACAATGCTCTGGGGAATTGAGAGAAGTTCAACATGACCTCCGGATGATTCCATTTATGAAATCCTGAATATATGCTTCATGATGACCCAAATAACGCATTATTGGAAGGCTCGCCCAAGAGATTGTGCAAATTTAAGAAAAAAGAGGCTACAAACCAGGGCTGAAATCCAGCAGGTTCTGACAGTTTCTGGAGAACCGGTAGCGGAAATTTTGAGTCGTTCGGAGAACCGGCAAATACCACCTCTAGCTGAGTGGGGATTCTAATCCAATCCAATCTAATCTAATCTAATCTAATCTAAAATTCTATTCTATTCTATTCTATTCTATTCTATTCTATTCTATATTTTCTATTCTATTCTAATCTAATCTAATCTAATCTAATCTATTCTATATTTTCTATTCTATTCTATATTTTCTATTCTATTCTATTCTAATCTAATCTAATCTATCCTATATTTTATATTCTATTCTATTCTAATCTAATCTATTCTATATTTTCTATTCTACTCTATATTTTCTATTCTATTCTAATCTAATGTAATCTATTCTATATTTTCTATTCTATTCTATTCATTTTGTAAGCTTTAAGAGCCTCGTTTGAAATCAAAGGTTATTCCACGTTCCGCCATTAAGCACCACAAACGGTACTAGATAATATTGATGTCACTCTTTATGTAAAGCAATATAATTAGTAATTCTATTACTCCTATACTTTCTTTGTAACCTTAATTGCATGGCCATAAACATAATTTTTCCTCCAGAGGAATAGGAAAGAGCTGCTTTGGTGGATTTTTTTTTTTTAATTCTGCCTTCCTCTAGCTGCCCCCCACAACCACGTTCCACAGCAAGACATGAAACCGAGATGCAAATAGCTACTTGTCCTTTTCCAGCATCGCTGCCGGGAGCTTTCCTGACCTACAGAACAAACTCACCACGGAAGGCAATGAATCAATTTGACAGTATCACTGTGAAAGGAATGAACGAGAGGGAGGAATGGGAGAAGAAAAAAAGGCTCGGAGTGGGAAGTGGCTTGTCACCCACCGTGTTTCTCTGGTGTTGTTGATTGATGACCCACCCAGAATCAGAAGAGAAATTACACAAGGTTCAACTCCAGGATTAGAATTCAGATTCGGTTTCCAGTCAGGTAGAAGAAGATGCAAATCCGGTAGACAAGCATCTGTCAGACTTAATGTCTATGGAGATTCTCAGTCATCCAAGATTGTCTCAAAGGTGCTTTTTTCAAGAGGCAACTGGACTTCCTTTGTTTTTCCCTTGAAGACATTTCGCTTCTCATCCAAGAAGCTTCTTCTGCTCTGAGAGCGGAAGAAGCTTCTGAGAGAAGATTCACCCAATGTACTAAAACCATAAACCATGGTTTGAGACTAGTCCCCAAAGGTGGGGTTTTTTTTTTCCCTTCAAAAAACCACTGGACTTTCTTTGTTTTTCCCTTGAAGACATTTCACTTCTCATCCAAGAAGCTTCCTCATCTTCTCTCAGAAGCTTCTTCCGCTCTCAGAGCTGAAGAAGCTTCTTGGATGAGAAGCGAAATGTCTTCAAGGACAACAAAGGAAGTCAACTTGCCTCTTGAAAAAGCATCTTTGGACAGCTCTCATTGGACAAGTCCAAAAAAAAAAAGATGTGGAGACTCTAGAAAGAGTGCAGAGAAGAGCAACAAAGATGATGAGGGGACTGGAGGCTAAAACATATGAAGAACAGTTGCAGGAACTGGGTATGTCTAGTTTAATGAAGAGAAGGACTAGGGGAGACATGATAGCAGTCTTCCAATATCTCAGGGGCTGCCCCAAAGAAGAGGGAGTCAAGCTATTCTCCAAAGCACCTGAGGGTAGGGCACTCATCAAGGAGAGAAGCAATTTAGAACTAAGGAGACATGATAGCAGTATTCCGATATTTTTTTTAATGAAAAAGGGTTTTATTTTTTTTTCTCATAAACATATCTTAAATGTACAATTTCTTATCTAACATATATATTTTCTTTTAACTTTCATACTAATACAATCTTCATCCTAAACAATTTAATTATATTTGGAGTTGCTCTTCTACCATTTCATCTCCCTTCTTTTTACAACAATCCTTCTTCTCCCTCTCCTCTCTTTCCTTTCCCTCCCTTCTTCCATCTACTCTTCTACTTTCCTCCTCTCCTTCTCGTTCTCTACTTCCCCTTCCTTTCCCCCACGCCTTCCTTTTTCCTCCCTTCTAAACTTTTCTCCTACTCTTGTTTCCCCTCTCTTTCTTCCTCTCCTTTTCCCTTTCTTCTTTCCCTCTCTCTCTCCTTCCCCTCTTCTCTCCTCTATCCCTCTCCATTCTCGAATACACTAGGCAAATACTAAATTGAAAATGAATACAACAATAGTGTGTTCCAATATTTGAGGGGCTGCCACAAAAAAGAGGGAGTCAAGCTATTCTCCAAAGCACCTGAAGGCAGGACAAGAAGCAACGGATGGAAACTCATCAAGGAGAGAAGCAACCTAGAACTAAGGAGAAATTTCTTGACAGTCAGAACAATTAATCAATGGGACAACTTGCCTCCAGAAGTTGTGAGTGGAAGTTTTTAAGAAGATGTTGAATAACCCTTTGTCTGAAATGGTGGAGGGTTTCCTGCCTGGGCAGAGGGTTGGACTAGAAGACCTCCAAGGTCCCTTCCAACTCTGTTACTCTATACTATAGAAGTCTTGGGCTGCAAAACAACAATTAGGAGACACCAGAGGTTATTATATAAATGGGCAGCTATATTATGTTTTAAATGATTAAACAGCAACCAAAATATATACATAAAAATAAATTCCAAACCATCTAAGAAGTCTGGAAATTCAGAAATACCTGGAGACCAAACCTGACTACTGATTAACAGAGATCAACTGGCCACCTAGGCTTTCAAACTGACCCTTTGGATCATTAATTATGATTATGCCTTGTGGAAGATGGTCTCATTTGTCTCCTCTGGAGCCTGGTGGCCCTGGGGGTCATTTGGGCAAGAAGATAAAGCAAATATCTCTTGCTCCTCAACCCTTGTAGAGGTGATACTGAAGTCATGTTCCTTATTAAAGAGCAGATGGCGTCAACCTTTGCAGGTAGCTCCAGAAAAGCTTCCCTCCTTTCTCCTTACGCAATACGAATACAAAACCACACTGATATTCACACAGCCTGCTTTAATCTGGTGGGGATAACTGAGTTATTTAATAACAGAATTACAGAATTGGAAGAGAGCTTGGAGGTCTTTTAGTCCAACCACCTGCTCAAGCAGGAGAACATAACACAATTTCAGACAAGTGGCTCTCCAGCTCCTTCTTGAAAGCCTCCAGTGATGAAGTACCAGGAGTGAAATGTTCCCAGTTCGGACCGGATCGCCCGATCCGATAGCGATGACAGCAGATGATTCGAAGAACCGGTAGCAAAAATCGCTCCCCACCTTCCATGTCCAGCTGAGTTGCGTGATCATCAGAGGCTTTTTTTCTTATTTTTGAAAGCATTTTTTCTTCGGCCGAAAAAATGCTTTTAAAAGTAAAAATAAAAAGCCTCTGATGATCGTGCGGCTCAGCTGGGATCGTCAGTGCCTTTTAAAAGCATTTTTTCTACAATCTCTTTGGCCGAGTCTTTTAAAAGCATTTTTTGTACAACCTCTTAGAGGTTGTAGAAAAAATGCTTTTAAAAGGCTCTGACGATCCCAGCTGAGTTGCCTGATTGTCAGAGGCTTTTGTTTTCTTTTAAAAGCATTATTTCTTTTTTGCTTTTAAAAGAAAAAAAAGCTTCTGAAGATCAGGCAACTCAGCTGGGATCGTCAGAGCCTTTTAAGAACATTTTTTCTACAACCTCTTCGGACAAGCCTTTTAAAAGCATTTTTTCTACCACCCTCTTTGGCTAAAGAGGTTGTAGAAAAAATGCTTTTAAAAGGCTCTGACGATCACAGCTGAGTTGCCTGATCGTTAGAGGCTTTTTTTTTCTTTTAAAAGCAAAAAAAAAAAGTTTTTAAAAGAAGACAAAAGCCTCTGACGATCAGGCAACTCAGCTGGGATCTTCAGAGCCTTTTAAAAGCATTTTTTCTACAACCTCTTTGAGGTTGTACAAAAAATGCTTTTAAAAGTTTTAAAAAAAAAAGTTGGCCACGCCCATCCAGTCACATTACCCGCCCCCACCAAGCCACGCCCGCAGAACTGGTAGTAACAAATTTTACATTTCACCACTGTGAAGTACCCACAACTTTTGAAGGCAACTTCTATTCCACTAGTTAATTGTTCTCACCATTGGAAAGTTTCTCCTTAATTCCACCGTCTTATCATATGAAGGATTAGGAACTACAGTACCGTAACAAGAAGAATATAAGTGCAATAGTGCATTGTGCAGACACAGTAGCCAAGGCTATTGGGTTGTTGCAATTATGGAGGGGACTCACTTGGTTTTCGCAAAGCTGAGCAATTGAAACTGGCCATTTCTCTTAGAAGTCAGAAAAGGCTTATTAATACCAACAGAAGGGAATTCTACAACTTCTGCACCCACAACGTCTGAAGGCGAGCCGTTGCACTGGTTAATTGTCCTCCCTGTTAGGAAATTTCTCCTTAGTTCTAGGCTGCTTCTCACCTTGATGAGTTTCCATCCGTTGCTTCTTGTCTTGCCTTCAGGTGCTTCGGGAAATAGGTTGGCCCCCCCTTCTTTGTGGCAGCCCCTCAATTTCTCCCACACGCAAACACGCATTGAAATAGTTTGCACTGAGATGTTGATGTTTCCTTGGCTATATTACATGCCCATTCATGTATGAAGTGCTCTTATGGGAATGTAGCCTTCATACAATGTCTACATTTCCCCTGCCCTAATTCAGGTGTCGCATTGGGGCAACTAACACCCCTACTGCAATGGCATTGATATTCACAATCGCCAGCAAGAATGTAAATGCAAACAACAGTCTTGGCAACACGAGCCCAGCATCGTAATTCAATTTACCCACGAAACCAATTTCTGTCCTCGGCATTTTATGTTTTATGGTATGAAACAGAATATTATTTGCAGTAATGTAGTTTATTTAACCTTAACCTGACGCCGTCCAACAGCGGAGGCAGCTATGTTCAAAATGTTAATAATACAACATGCCACGCTGATTAAAATTTCAATTGTGTTTCCCCCTCATCTCCTTCGGAAAGTTAATGAATTAATGAATCTTTAAAGGACAGTCAGGGAGGCCTTCAAAAAGGAGACGTCTTCCTGAGTAAGGAGAGAAAGTGGCAGATTACAACTTAATGGGTTCGGAATAATGGTGATTTCCCTATTTTTCTCCCTTCGCCTTAGCTCAGCTAATGGCTTCATTAGCCACACTCCCTGTCGAATAATGGAAGGCCATGTCACATCCATCTTAGTCACATCACAATAAACCCAGTTAAATACAATTCAACTACCTACCTCCTGCTTGGTGATGTTAGAAGGCGGAATTAGCAAGGCAATCAATATAAATTCAACGGTAGCCTTAGCCTGCCGATAAAATATACGAAGGTTGCGTGTCTAAGAATCCCAAGATCTTGGGGGGGTTAAAGTCACCAATGATAGGATTTCACACGGTTTATCATATATGCCGCCCTTTGCTGGATTCACCCAATGTACTAAAACCATAAACCATGGTTTGAGACTAGTTCCCAAAGGTGTTTGTTTTTTATTTCTAAAAGCCACGGGACTTTCTTTGTTTTTCCCTTGAAGACATTTCACTTCTCATCCAAGAAGCTTCCTCATCTTCTCTCAGACGCTTCTTCCGCTCTCAGAGCTGAAGAAGCTTCTTGGATGAGAAGCGAAATGTCTTCAAGGAAAAACAAAGAAAGTTCTGTTGCCTTTTGAAAAAAAACACCTTTTGGGACAACCGGGACCTGGATGACTTTGGAGAATCTCCACAAACTAAGGTTTTATTACCACACTGGTTGAATCCATGCCAGCTGCTAAACCAACCACAAGTTTTTCACCACAAGTAAATTCAACCTATGCCAATGTTTCCAGGTTTATTATATGATGAAGGCCAGGAGACTTCAGGAAAGTCCACACTAGCTAGAAAGAATGACCAGTGTGTAATTGAAGCACATCATCTTCAGATAGAGGACTCCATCTCTGTCTATACCCATCTCTCTCTCCCTCTCTCCCTTCTTTCCATCCATTGTCTGTCTGTCTGTCTGTCTGTCTGTCTGTCTGTCTATCATCTATCTATCTATCAACTCTCAAGGGCTGCCCCAAAGAAGAGGGAGTCAAGCTATTCTCCAAAAGCACCTGAAGGCAGGACAAGAAGCAACGGGTGGAAACTCATCAAGGAGAGAAGCAACTTAGAACTAAGGAGAAATTTCCTGACAGTGAGAACAATTGATCAGTGGAACAACTTGCCTCCGGAAGTTGTGAAGGCTCCAACACTGGAAGTTTTGAAGAAGAGATTGGATAACCATTTGTCTGAAATGGTGTAGGGTTTCCTGCCTAAGCAGGGGGTTGGACTAGAAGACCTCCAAGGTCCCTTCCAACTCTGTTATTCTATTCTATTCTATTCTATTCTAT
>NW_027256891.1:25862516-25887397 GCF_029215685.1 Pituophis catenifer annectens
CACATCTTAAAGGGAAGGCTGAGGAATTCTGAGAGTTGAAGTCCACCCATCTTCAAGTTGCCAAGGCTAACAAACATTGATTTCAACAATTCCTTGGCTCGCTGAAGAGTTGTGCTCCATGCCAATCGGTGCATTGCCACCTAATGTATGAAAAGCACACAAAATGTGGCCTTTTGCGTGCATGTTGTCTCGATGAGATCTAATTACACCTCTTTGCTGTTGTGTTTGTTTGCTGGTTTCAAAGGGAAGAGGCTATCCAGGACTGCCGAGGTCGGTCTCTCTAAGGCCTGAGAGGGCTGGAAACACAATTACAAGAGCATAAACAGCCATAATTGTATGCTAAATGCCTTTTGAAAAAGCTGAGTGTTTCTTAGTTCAAACTCCCACTTGCTGAGACGTTAGAAGAACAAACAGTACATTAGTGAACACAGGAATGAGGGGGAAGGAAGAGGAAAAACCTTAGAGCTGGTTTCCTATTTGCAGCTCAGAGTTGACCGGTGGGGGTCCTTGGTGCTCTCTGAGTTTGGTGGTTTTCCTGCAGAACTTTCATGACCCAACTAGGTAACGTCATCAATGCTAGAAGGAAAGGAAGTTTGTGGAGTGGAGAAGAAGAAGAGGAGGAGGAGGAGGAGGAGGAGGAGGAGGAGGAGGAGGAGGAGGAGGAAGAAGAAGAAGAAGAAGAAGAAGAAGAAGAAGAAGAAGAAGAAGAAGAAGAAGAAGAAGAAGAAGAAGAAGAAGAAGAAGAAGAAGAAGAAGAAGAGGTGGAGGAGGAGTGAATAGTGAATAACTGATAATGTAGAGAACTTTTTTTTTACTCCCTAAAAAGTACATGCATTGATAGAAGAGAGTCTTTGTTAGCTCAGGGTTGCAATGAGGGGTCTTGGATACTCTTTGAGTTTGGGGGCAGGCATTTCATTGCCCAAGTGGGTAACAAGATCAGGGCTAGAAGGGAGTGGGGTTTGTAGAGAGGAGGAGGAGGAGGAGGAGGAGGAGGAGGAGGAGGAGGAGGAGGAGGAGGAGGAGGAGGAGGAGGAGGAGGAGGAGGAGGAGGAGGAGGAGGAGGAGAAGAGGAAGAGGAAGAGGAAGAGGAGGACAACGATTGAGGGATTCTTGGTTCTCTCTGAGCTTGGTGGTTTTCCTGCAGGACTTTCATGACCCAACTAGGTTACATCATCAGTGCTAGAAGGAAAGGTGGTTTGTGGAGTGGAGAAGAATAGGAGAAGGAGGAAGAGGATGAGGAAGAGGAAGAAGAAGAGGAGGAGGAGGAGGAGGACTGAGGGATTCTTAACGCTCTCTGTGTTTGGTGGCTTTCTTGCAGATATTGCCTAACCCAACTAGAGAACATCATCAGTGCTAGAAGAGAGTGGGGCTTAGTCTCATTAATGATGAAGTTCCCTAACTGGGTCATGAAGCATCTGCAAGAAAAACCCCAAGCAAAGAGAGGAGCAAGGACCCCGGAGTAAGGAAATATTTAAAGAAAACGAGAACCTCTTAAGAAACATTTTATGAAATCTGCATCATAAATTGTTGATGGGAGGAACTGACATGTGGTACACCAGAAAAAGGGGACACTCGGTACATTTGTGTGTGGGTGTACGCATACCCACATACATATATATCTCAACTCATCCATTGTGGAGAGACACAAAACCTCACAATCACCTCCCAGCCTCTCTCACCTAAATGCTGTGCGCCCTTGTGGTTAACACACACCAGAGAACAACAGAAAGTTTCACATCTGTTCAAAACACGCCAACTTCCTCTTTCTTCGGGAACAGGTGGCCAAAGCGAAGCCTCCCCCCCCCAAAGAGCTAAGCTATTCTGGGGCTGTACTCATTTGTTCGTTGTTGGGTTTTCAGTTTTTTTTTTTTAACCCAAAGCCTCGGCACCGCATCTCATCTCGTCTTCGTCCGGAAGATCAAAAGCTGTTTGATCAAAAAAAAAAAAAAACAACCCATAAGCAGCTCTGCAATCAGGGAGGTGAACTCCAGGGCTTTGCAAAGTCAGCTGCAAGTCAATTAGGCATCTCACACTGCAAAACGAGCGCCAAGGATGATGTGCTCGATCACCTTGTGGTCCCACGGGGCTGTGAGAAGAACGCGCTCTCAGGAAGGGTGACGTCTACAAGCCGTTGGGTTCCCAGTTTAAATCAAAGCTCGAGGCGATTGGTTCACTGACTGACAAGGTCAGCCAGCCTTCCAGGTTTCAACATGGGCCAGGATGACCAGCCTACTGTAACATGCTATCCTTTTTTTTTTTTGTTGTAATCTTTTTTTTATATTATTGAGCCTGTCATTTGCACCTCTATAACTGTCTGGTTTGGTTCTGCAACCCAACAAGACAGACAGAGACTTCAGAGGGTAATTAGAACTGCAGAATAAACCATGGCTACCAACCTGCCTTCCATTGAGGACCTGTATATACTGCACGAGTCAAAAAGAGGGCTGGGAAAATATTTACAGACCCCTCGCATAAATTGTTTCAACTCCCTACCCTCAAAAAGACGCTATAGAGCACTGCACACCAGAACAACTAGACACAAGGACAGTTTTTTTCCCAAACGCCATCACCCTGCTAAACAATAATTCCCTGAACACTGTCAAACTATTCACTAAGTCCGCATTACTATTAATCTTCTCATTGTTCCTATCACCCATCTCTCCCACTATGACTGTATGACTGTCACTTTGTTGCTTGTATCTTTACGATTGATATTGATATTGTTTCCTGATTGCTTATTTGTACCCTATGACTATCATTAAGTGTTGTACCTTATGATCCTTGACGAATGTATCTTTTCTTTTATGTACTCTGAGAGCAGATGCACCAAAGACAAATTCCTTGTGTGTCCAATCACACTTGGCCAATAAAGAATTCTATTCTATTCTATTCTATTCTATTCTATTCTATTCTATTCTATTCTATTCTATCCTATCCTATCCTATCCTATCCTATCCTATCCTATCCTATCCTATCCTATCCTGGAAGTTCCTGAAACCTGGAAACAGGCCAATTTCCAGCTTCTGGAGGGCTTCCAGAGCCCAGGGGAGGCTGTTTTCGCCCTCCTGGAGGCTCAAAGAAAGCCTCCAGAGCCTGGGGAGGGCGAAAACACACCCTCCCCCCCACGTCATGGTGCAGGAGGCTGAGTGTTCCATCTCCGAGGAAACAGAATCTTCAAAGGAATTAAGTATGCAAAAGTTCAAGCTTCTCCTCTCCTTTCAATATGTCAGCGCTGGAACGCTGACACTGAGTAGGCCAGGCCCACCATGGCCACGCTCACCCAGCAACTGGGCAGAGAACTGGTTGATAAAATTTTTGAATCCCAGCCCTGATTAGCAGGGAGGGGAAACTAGGTCATCAAAGAACATGGTGGCTGGACACCATCAATGTTGACAACAGCCAGAGCATAGAACAACTCAATTAGCACCAGTTTGGAAGACGTGAAGAAATAGAATTGCCAGCTGAACAGATAACATCATCATCGCCTTGTTTAACAAGAAAACAAACTGACGAACCTGGTTGGCCTTATCTCTTCTTAGGAGCCGAAGTCAGGACTGTAACCTCGAGGAACTTGGCTCTTTGACAAAGTCGCCCGTTATCAGTTCTTGCAGCTTTGACCTGATCTACTCACCCTCCGCTTACAAGTTGTGCAGCCACTTAAGCCAGACCACTTACTAAGACAAGAGCACATTTTATGGTGCCACGCCTGCCTGTCCACAAATCGCTTTATAGAGGTTTTATGGGTCACACACACCGCTAAACCTCTCTGCTTCAACTCTGCAGGTCTTTGTTAAGTTTTTTTTATTTTTTTTTTATTTTTTATATAAAATGTCAAATCCATGTGTGAACACTGTGGCACCTGGCGCCATATGTTCCAATACAAATGAAATTGATCTGATTAAACATGATTATTACCTTCAATCGACTTATGTATTTCTAATAACAATACAGATCTATGTTAGGTCGCAGTCTATCATTATTCAATTATCCCACATTTTCTCATTATTACTTTCATTTTGTAAACTAAAACATTAATATTCCCCTTATTTCTATCACTTATTCTAACTTTTAATCGTGTCACCCTTTATTAAGAAACTTTTTCTTTCTTCCTGTACAACTTCTAATCATGTCACCTGCCTAAAGAAAAAAAAAAAGAATAAGGGGGGGGAGGTAGGAGCAACTTAGAAGAAGAAGGAAGAAGAAGGAGAAGGAGAAGGAGAAGGAGAAGGAGAAGAAGAAGAAGAAGAGAAGAAGAAGAAGAAGAAGAAGAAGAAGAAGAAGAAGAAGAAGAAGAAGAAGAAGAAGAAGAAGAAGAAGAAGAACAACAACAACAACAACAACAAGAACAAGAACAACAACAAGAACAAGAACAACAAGAACAACAACAACAACAAAAAAGAAGAAGAAGAATCATCCATCCATCATCTCTTGCCCGCTTCATACTTTAATTGCTATGTTTTAATCTGCAGGTCTTTGTTAACCCCAGTGAATCAATTCCCTCTCAAGTAGCCAGGACAGAATTGCTGGTCACTTTGTGTTCCAAAACAGTTGCATATCCCCTTTTGGACACAAAACCTCCCATTGAATGCTGTTTTTTATTTTTACTTTGAAATTTGTTGTCTTTGTCCACAATAGCTCAAAGGACAAAACACAAATGATCTGCAAAGGCCAGAAGAGAAATACCACTTGAAAAGTCTCGGTTAGGTCAACTCGGTAGGCCTAACCGAGGTTGTTTTTTGCCCTCCCCAGGCTCCAGAGGCTTTCTAGGAGCCTGGGGAGGCTCCAAGAGCCTTGGTGGCGCAGCAGACTAAAGTACCGTTAAGTAACACCAGCTGCCTGCAATTACTGCGAGTTCAAATCTCACCAGTCTCAAAGTTGACTCAGCCTTCCATCCTTCCGAGGTAGGTAAAATGAGGACCCGGATTGTGGGGGCAATAAGCTGACTTTGTATAAAAAAGAACACCGCTTGGGGGGGCTGAAAGCCCTACTAAGCAGGTATATACAAAAGTATGAAGTCTATTGCTTAACGCATTGTAAGCCGCCCTGAGTCTCCGGAGACGGGTGGCATATAAATCGAACCAATAAATAAATAAATAAATAAATAAATAAATAAATAAATAAATAAATAAATAAATAAATAAATAAATAAATAAATAAATAAATAAATAAATCAGCCTTTTTAAAAAAAAAAATGATTTATATGCCGGATGACATGGCTTAAGAAGGCTTCTAATCCTCATGGCTGAGACATTTGTTTCTTTCTCCCCCTCCTTGATGTCATCCTTTTATCTCTAGATATCTCTATTAGTCTGCAAATAATTAGGGTCAGACAGTACGTGGCTAAGAGACACCAGAACAATTTCAACAACTCTTGTGATTTAGTAAACACCGATTAACCAGTTGTCCTTCAAGAGAAGGAGCGTTTGAGCGTTTTCTGTTTTTCATCTCTTCATCCAGGCTTCCTTCTGGCCACTGTAGCACACGGAAACTGTAGCTATTTTTAAATAAATATTTGCTTAAGCTAACCAAAACTCTCCTAACATAGAGAAGTTCTAACACATCCACCCACTACGAAGCCCTGAGGCCAAGAAGTGATTTGTCAACTCCACCAAAGATAGGTCTGTTAGAGGAGGTCTTCATGATGGAGACCAGTGGTTGAATGGAGCAAAAGCAGGAAGCCCATAAGAGAGTAAACAAGGATTATGGGTCTAAAGAAGCCAAAGAAAAGAGAGAATTCCCAAAGGAGGGAAGCTTCGGCCAACAAAACACCATGACCTCTTCTATCATAACTGATTGAATCAAACATCAGGGGAAAGGATGAGAATTGAGGCAGAAGATACTTAGATTCTAATTATTATTAAAGGTAAAGGTTCCCCTCGCACATACAGTATGTGCTAGTCGTTCCCGACTCTAGGGGGCGGTGCTCATCTCCGTTTCAAAGCCGGAGAGCCAGCGCTGTCCGAAGACGTCTCCGTGGTCATGTGGCCGGCATGACTCAATGCCAAAGGCGCATGGAACGCTGTTCCCTTCCCACCAAAGGTGGTCTCTATTTTTTCTACTTGCATTTTTTACGTGCTTTCGAGCTGCTAGGTTGGCAGAAGCTGGGACAAGTCATGGGAGCTCACCCCTTTACGCGGCACTAGGGATTCGAACCACTGAACTGCCAACCTTTCGATCAACAAGCTCAGCGTCTTAGCCACGGAGCCACCGCGTCCCCTAATTATTATTAGAATTCCCCAATTTGGAGCTTTTGAGGTATACGGCAATTGCGCTTCCCGGCATTCCCAGCCAATGTGGCGTTTGATATTTTAGCCAGGAACCATGGGAACTGTAGTTGCCATGTGTTCAGAAGGAAATGTTGAAAAACACTGTTAGGTAGGACATCAAAACAAATAATTGAGTGTTTGTCCCAAAAATGCTATTTTGAAAGGCAACTGGACTGTTTTTTGGTTTTTTTTTTTCCTGGAGGAAGAAGAAGAAATGTTTAGCTCCTCATCCAAGAAGCTTCCAACTCTGTTAATCTGAATCTATCTAAGATGATCAAAGGCCTGGAGACTAAAACATGAAGAACAGTTGCAAGAACTGGGCCTGGCTAGTCTAGTGAAGAGAAGGACCAGGGGAGACAGGATAGCAGTCTTCCAATATTTGAGGGGCTGCCACAGAGAGAAGGGAGTCAAGCTATTCTCCAAAGCACCCAAAGGCCAGACAAGGAATAATGGATGGAAAATGACCAAGGAGAGATTCAACCTGGAAATGAGGAGAAATTTTCTGACAGTGAGAACAATCAGCCCATGGAACAGAAGTTGCCTTCGGAAGTTGTGGGAGCTTCATCACTGGAAGCTTTCAAGAAGAGACTGGACTGCCATTTGTCAGAAATGGGTCTCTTGCTTGGGTGGGGGGGGGGTGGACTAGATGACCTACAAGATCCCTTCCAACTCTGTTATTCTGCAGTCCAACAACATCTGGAGGGCTAGATTACCCATGCTAATCTAGTCCTGGGTCTTCTCCTTGGCTCCATTTCAACATGCCGAGACCGTGATGAAAACCATGTGAATTTCCAGCAAATATTTGGCGCATGACAGTAGACTTCTTATTCTGCTTTCATACCCCTGTTAATTTCTGTGGGGATCACTCAGCCAACTGCTATGTATATATATAAAAAAATAATCATCCAGCATAAACCTCCCCAAAAGCGAATTCTCTCTCTCTCTCTCAAATCTTTTGCAAAAAAGCCTCTGGAATTTCTCCAATTTTTTTTTAAGAATCGCAACCTCCTCCAATTGCTCATTAGCAAAACGTTTCAGCTTTTGCTGTCCCGACTTGGCCATTTCGACACGTCGAGATGCCTTGTTTCCAAAAGACGAAATCCAATTCTGCTTCAACGTTCTTTGCCATCCTGGGGAGAATTGAATAAATGACAGTCGAATCTTACCTCCTTCTCTTCCTCCCTGCCCCACCCCTAATCCTGCCTCCAAACCATTTCATCTGATTTAATTAGCTTAGTTTCGGCTGCTTATTTGGACAGATCTTAATCCATTAGCTACATACCACGAGTCTGGTAAAGCTTTTCTTTCTTTCTTTCTTTCTTTCTTTCTTTCTTTCTTTCTTTCTTTCTTTCTTTCTTTCTTTCTTTCTTTCTTTTCTTTCTTTTCTGCCTTCCTTTCTTCCCTCCCTCCCATTTTTCTTTCTTTTTCTTTCCTTCCTTCCTTTCTTTCTTTCCTTCCCTCCCTCCCTTTTTTCTTCCTTTTTTCTTTCTTTCCTTCCTTCCTTCCCTGCCTGCCTCCCTGCCTCCCTTCTCTTCCTTTTTCTCTTCTTTATTTCTTTCTCTTTCTTTTCTTCCTTCCTTTCCTCTCTTCTTTCCCTCTCTCCCTCCCTCCCTTCCCTTCCTTTTTCTCTTCCTTCCTTTCCTCTCTTCCTTCTCTCCCCTCCCTCCCTTTTTTCTTCCTTTTTTCTTTCTTTCCTTCCTCCCTTCCCTCCCTGCCTCCCTTCTCTTCCTTTTTCTCTTCTTTATTACTTTCTTCCTCTTTCTTCCTCTCTTTCTTTTCTTCCTTCCTTTCCTCTTCTTTCCCTCTCCCTCTCTTCCCTTCCTTTTTCTCTTCCTTCCTTCCCTCTCTTCCTTCTCTCCCCCCTCCCACCCTCCCTCCCTCTTTCTTTCTTTCTTTCTTTCTTTCTTTCTTTCTTTCTTTCTTTCTTTCTTTCTTTCTTTCTTTCTTTCTTTTTAAATAAATCCAGAGGAAACCACAGTTCTTCGATAATAATTTGAGGGCAGGAGGGGAACAATCTGTAAAATAAATTAAGCTGAAAAATAAACACACTCAAATTTTCTCATCCTTTGTGTTTACGATGACAACTGCACACCTCACACATTGCTTTCTCCCTCCAGCACCAAAAGGGTAGATTTTGCAGTGTGCTCCCATATGTACCAATGAATGATTGCTAAAGAATTTATTAAAATGACGCTGTAATATAAAACACACTATCAACAAAGCCCCTAATGCCATCTTTTGCAGACGTAGGTTCATGTCATGGTCCGATCAAGACTTTGGAGCAAGTGAGAAAATAATGGAGAATGGGAATATTCTATGAATGGCCTATACAGCTGGATGAGGTCAATTGAGTTTCTAAGAAGCAAGGCGGATTTTCCTGCTCCTGGTTCAGGACATCTCTTTGGCTCCCAATCCCTGTGGAAAAAGGAATCCAGCTTTGGACTTGTCCAGAAAAAATGATCTGGCTGCACTCTATAGGCCTCCAGCTACCCCTTGTCCTTTTTATTTACCTACCTATTTGGTGAGTTTAAGTTCCTTCTATAAATGCTTATTTTCTCAGTTTGGTGTAATTGGTCTACTGTTGATGCCTTATGTAAATCTTTTTAAATCGTGCCTCCCACACACACACACACACACACAAAAAAAAACAACACGGCTGGCTTTTTAAGAAAACGACTCGGATCATTTTAACGTTAGGAAGGGAGGGATTTCTTGCCCCTGCCAATTTTTTTTTTCCGCTCCTTAATTGAAAGCTAGCAAGTTGGGAATTCTGGGAGTTGAAGTCCAGGTTTTCAAGCAACAGCTGTACTTCATTTTCTTGACTCCTGAAGCATCATTAAATTCTCCAGCCCTGACCCACTTTTCCCAGAAGACCTGTCAAATTGCATCAGTCTTACTCCCAAGTAAATCTGCCAAGGATTGCACAATAATCTATTAGATGGCATTCTGTACCCCAGCAGTGCAAGAGAAGTCCACAACAACAATATACTATTAACAGGGAATTGCATTCGGAAGGAGATAATTTTCTTTATCCAATATTCATTGTTTCCAAATCCGGTCCAAGGGTAAATATTATGTTCTAATGTTTCTTTTCGTTAAGGAAGGGAGGGAGGGAGGGAGGGAGGGAGGGAGGGAGGGAGGGAGGGAAGGAAGGAAGGAAGGAAGGAAGGAAGGAAGGAAGGAAGGAAGGAAGGAAGGAAGGAAGGAAAAAAGGGAGGGAAGGGAGGGAGGGAAAGAAGGGAGGAAAGGAAGGAAGAAAAGAAAAAAGAAAGAAAAAGGAAGAGAAAGGAAGAGGAAGGAAGGAAGGAAGGAAGGAAGGAAGGAAGGAAGGAAGGAAGGAAGGAAGGAAGGAAAAAAAGAAGGGAAGGGAGGGAGGGAAAGAAGGGATGAGAGGAAGGAAGAAAAGAAAAAAGAAAGGAAGAGAAAGGAAGAGAAAGGAAGAGAAAGGAAGGAAGGAAGGAAGAAAGGAAGAAAGGAAGGAAGAAAAGAAGGGAGGGAGGGAGGGAGGGAATGAAGGAAGAGAAAAAGGAAGGGGCTTCATTTTTATCACCAAATGTTGTACGAGCATCCAAAGATAAGGAAAGGGTTTTAAGATGGAGAATTTGGAGGATAATTGGTCGATGCTTAGATTTTAGGACATCCTTAAGTTACACCCTATAATTTTTTACGTGGCTGTAATAGGAAGTGAAGGTAAAGGAGTCCCTGAGGATTTTACTCTGCTAGTTATGGCCAACTGTAAGGGTTGGTGCTCATCTCAGTTTCAAGGCCACTGAGCGTTGACCAAAGATATTTCCGCTGTCAAGTGGCCAGTGTGATGTCACGGAGCACTGTTACCTTCCCACCGAAGTGGTACCTATTTATCTACTCACATTTGCATGCTTTCAAATTGCTAAGTAGACAGGAGGTAGAGCAACGACGGGAACTCAACCCATCATGTGTACGTGGGGTCTCGAACCTGGGCTGCTGCCTTTCTAGCCGACAAGCCCAGTGTCTTAACCGCTGAGCCACCGCCCCTCCCCAATGTCACAGGAGGACAAGAGGGAAAATGACATCGTCGGGAGGGTTGTGGGGCCATTGTTCCGATGATGCTAGCAATGTCATGGTGCATCTTTGAGGTCTTATGACTCACTCAACGACCCCTACGGCTGGCTTCTCCTGAATGCTTCCGCCGATTGCATTTTCCAAGGAAACGGAGCCATTGTCGTGCAGAATGGAAATCAGAGTCATTGGATATGAAATGGGTGGCAAATAAATTTCATAACAAAGGAAATAGACAAATAACAAAATGAACAGAGTTGGAAGGGACCTTGGAGGTCTTCTTATCCAACCACCTGTTCAAAGTAAGAGATTCTATATCAGTGATTCTCAACCTTGGAAGCTTGAAGATGAGTGGACTGCAACTCCCAGAATCCCCCACCAGCACTGCTGGCTGGGGGATTCTGGGATTAAAAATCCACCCATCTTCAAACTTCCAAGGTTGAGAAACACTGTTCTATTCTATTCAAACCAACTCAATCCTGCCTACCCCACAGAGTTGTAAAGTACAAAACAAAAGCATGGAGAAAAACTGTACGCGCCCTCGATCTTTTCTGCTCCCCCCAAAAATGACATTGCTTGCAACCTCTGGATTCCTCACACCTTCTTCTTGTTCTCCTTATTCAACTCTTTCCAAACGGATCTTATTTATGCAGCTCTTTTGCTCGGCCTTCCCAAAAATCTACAACACGCCTGAAAAAATCTTGTAAGCAAATCTTGGCGCAGGGATCGGTTGTATTAATCCCATCAGGCTCCATTATACGACTCCGGGGTGATCATGCCAATAGAGATATCAAATTAATGCAGGATCTTCTGCTTCCCTGAGGCCACCTAGAACCCAACAGAGATCCTGATGGCTAAAAGCTTGTCCTAACTCAAAAGGCCGACTTGAGATGAAGAGAGAAGAAAGGGCCGTGTGTGTCAAACACAGGTTTGGAGATGGGGAAATTCGTGTCACACATGCACGAACCGATTCAAAATATCAAAGTCAACTTTTCTTCATTGACGTCCTCGTTGAGGCACGTCTGTTTCTCACCCGATGAATTCAGGGTGGTCCTTGCAGAAACCCGAGCAAAACGACGATCTGCAGATATCAATAGAGATTTCTCCTGCAACTGGCAACTAGAGGCATCAATCTTGCAAGTGCTGACTTTTCATTTCCCGAGCTGGTTATATTTAGAAAAGACGATCTGCATAGTCTGCTTTTCAGAGCATGACACGACACAAGGCCCTTCCCTACTTATCCACCAACTAAGCAGATCCAAAACCCTCAGCTCTCTACCCCAAACAATCTCAGTTTTTCACCAAAGTAGACATTCCTGGAAACGAAGCAATCCTTTCTTAGTAAGTAAGTAAGACCACACCTAGAGTACAGCATCCAGTTTTGGTCACCACACTGTAAAAAAGATGTTGAGACTCTAGAAAGAGTGCAGAGAAGAGCAACCGGGATGATGAAGGGACTGGAGGCTAAAAGATACGATGAACAGTTGCAGGAACTGGGCATGGCTAGTCTAGTGAAGAGAAGGACCAGGGGAGACAGGATAGCATCTTCCAATATTTGAGGGGCTGCCACAGAGAGGAGGGGGTCAAGCTATTTTCCAAAACACCCAAAGGCCAGACAAGGAACAATGGATGGAAACTGACCAAAGAGAGATTCAATCTGGGAATAAGGAGAAATCTCCTGACAGTGAGAACGATCAACCCATGGAACGGAAGTTGCCTTCGGAAGTTGTGGGAGCTTCATCACTAGAAGCTTTCAAGAAGCGACCAGACCTACCATCTGTCAGAAATGGTGTAGGGTCTCCTGCTTGGGTGGGGGGGTTGAGACTAGATGACCTACAAGGTCCCTTCCATCTCTTTTAATTTGTATTTCTCCTTTCGGGGTCTACACGTCAGATGGATGTACCACCGAAACTGAGCCCTGGACAATGCTTCAATCTGGCTCAAGACTTTTCAACCCACCAACCAGGTTGGTCCAGTTCGTGGGGGGCAATAAGATGACCTTGTATAAATATACAAAAGTATGAAGGCTATTGCTTAACGCATTGTAAGCCGCCCTGAGTCTCCGGAGAAGGGCGGCATATAAATCAAATTAAAAAAAAACAAAACAAAAAAAACCTATGTTGTCATTTGAGGTAGAGTTTTGGTGCAGGTAGTCCTTGACTTACAACTGTTCGTTCAAAGACACAACAGCGCTGGAAAAAGGCCACTGATGACCGTTTTTCCACACTTACGACCACTGCAGCATCCCCACAGTCACATGATCAAAATTCAGACGCTTTTGGCCACGGACTCATATTTATGACGGTCGCCGTGTCTCGGGGGGTCATGTGATCTGCTTTTGTGACCTTCTGACAAGTCAACGGGGAAGCCAGATTCGCTTAATGATGGTGTTACTCTCTTAACAACTGCAGGGATTCACAGAGCAACAGTGGCAACAAATGTCGTAAAACGGTGCAAAATAGAGCGCGAAGGGTCCATGGGCAGGGAGGGGGGGGTTGGACTAGATGACCTACAAGGTCCCTTCCAACTCTGTTCTTCGGTTAAATCTGAGGATTTTATCTCTCGTAGCAACCCAGAAAAACCAAGAATTTCTTCAGTCCACGTTGAGAAGCAAAAAACCCAACCGGGAATTCTTCCAACACCTCCTCCCCCTTCATCTCAAAGATTTAATGCCGTCGAGGAAAGCAAATGGTCAGATAATGGTAAAGCATCATAACTGCCTTCAGCCATCTCTGAAATCAAAACCTGGGGCTAAGCAGTCTTCTTTTTTTTTTCATGCAAGGCATCTTTTCAACGTTTCTCTATTTGATCGGTTAATATATATATATATATATACCCTCCTCGGCCTCATCAGACTCGACAAAACAAGGGAGAACACGCATTCTTTTTCCGATGACACCTCCATGCTTGGTGGTAACAGCTTCTATTAAATTAATGATGTTAACCTACACCATGAATTAAGCAAATTGTATGCAAATACTGTTTGAGTAGCAATACAGCAGTTATCAGCTGTCTGCAAAAATAAATTAGTTTGGCAGGGTAAAGATATTGTGGAGCCGCATATTTAATTGAGTGCTAATTTTATTGTGATTATTACTTTTAAGTAACAACAGCGTGGTTATTAAGCAACATAATGTGATGGGTTTACACAGAACTGATAAAAGAAAAAAAACAACAACAACCCTCTTCCTCAAACTGAGCTGGCAGGAAGATTATTCCGATATGGAGTAATTTATGGTTTCCATAAATGGCTGGGGTGTTTTTTTTTTTTTTTTTAGGTGCTATGAAAAATAAACGACAATAAAATAAATACAACTTGACACATTTTGGGGAATTCCAAGCCAGGCAGCTACACAGTGTGTTTGGCAAAAGGACAGGAGCAGTTTCACAGGCAAAGGTATTTCTCTCTTTCTCTCTCTTTTTAAAAAGGTGATTATTGTGATTCACCAATTCCTAACAACTCCACAAATCGGCAAGAAACACCTAAGCCAACACCTTCCAGGCATTTGCAAAGCGGGACTGTGCCAAAATATCAACCTCTATCTTCCTTCCTTCCTTCCTTCCTTCCTTCCTTCCTTCCTTCCTTCCTTCCCTTCCCTTCCCTTCCCTTCCCTTCCCTTCCTTTCCTTCCTTTCCTTTCCCTTCCTTCCTTCCTTCCTTCCTTCCTTCCTTCCTTCCTTCCTTCCTTCCTTCTTTCAACTTTGCGAACAGTCTGCAGGCCTCGTTGGAAGGGACACAATCTGGATCCCATTTTATAATTATTATTTATTATCCGTCTCATGATTATTTCCCCAAGTCTGCAGGAAAAACACAAATTACGATACACTTGTTCACTTGGCAAACTCCAGCGTCAAGCAAGGCCCAAATACTGGCAAAAAAAACCCAAAAAAAACATTCCAAATGATTTTCCGAGGCATCCAAGCATCCCTAGGGTTGTTGTTTCTTTCTTTTTTTTTTCGTTTCTCAATTTAAAACCGGTTTGTAATAATAACAACAACAACAAACAATAACAACAAACAATCACCACCTAGAACGGTGGCATGATACAGAAGGTGGCTGTATCAACCATTAGCACCAGTCAATCGTATTTGTGACACATTTTGAAATGTTCAGTTGATCGAGTTTCATGTTTAATGAATAAAAGAGATAATAATAATAATAATAATAATAATAATAATAATAATAATAATAATAATAATAATAATAATAATCTCCGTGCATGGAATCGACCAACCTGAAACCTTGGAATATCTGAGCTGAACTTAAACTCAGCTATTTGCAGGAGGGAGGGGGGGGGGGGCGGGTCAGGAGTTGGGAGGGGGGGGGGGTTATAGGAAAAGAAGTTCCCCAGTTTTGCAAAACCAAATTTCTCTTCTCCCCTCCTTCCCTTTTCCCCCCACTCCCACAGCAGCCCACCACATTTTTCAACTCTGTATTTCCAAGACGTTTTTGTTTTTGTTTTTTTCTGCTTTTCTTTCTTTCTTTCTTTCTTTCTTTCTTTCTTTCTTTTTTTAAAGTTGAAAAGAAGGGCGTTTCGGTGCAGGGAAGCGGATGGTAAGATAGGATCTCCACCCCCGACCCCCCCACCTCCTCGGCGCAGACGGTTTGAAATGCACCGGTTTGTCATTTATTATTATTATTATTATTATTATTATTATTATTATTATTATTATTATTATTTGCAAAAACCAACCTGCGGGAAATGCAAAGGTTCGGGGGGTGATGGAGAGAGGGGGGGGTGTGAGTGATGGTGGGCTGGCGGGCTCCCGGAGGTCCCGTTCCCCTTCGTTTGAAGAGGGAGGGAGGGAGAGAGGGAGGGGGAGAGAGAGAGAGAGAGAGAGAGGAGAGAGAGGAGAGAGAGGAGGGAGAGAGAGAGAGAAAGAGGAGAGAGAGAAAGAAAGAGAGAGAGAGAAAGAGAGAGAGAGAGAGAGAGAAAAGGAGAAGGAGGAGAGAGAAGAGGAGAGAGAGAGAAAAAGGAGAAGGAGGAGAGAGGAGAGAGAGAAGGAGAAGGAGGAGGAGAGAGAGAGAGAAGGAGAAGGAGAGAGAGAGAGAAGGAGAGAAGGAGGAGGACGAGAGAGAGAGAAGGAGAGAGGAGAGAGAGAGAGAGAGAGGAGAAGGAGAAGAGAGGAGGAGGAGGAGGAGGAGAGAGAGAGAGAGAGAGAGAGAGGAGAGAGAGAGAGAGAGGAGAGGAGAGAGAGAGAGGGACGTTATTCGGGACCCCCCCGAGTCGACTTGCTCCCAACTTGGGTTCAAGCGCGCAGCAGGGCATAGGATGGCGAGGAGGGGGCGGTGGGGAAGGAGGGCGGTGGAGGATGGGTCAGTGGGTTGTGAGCGTGGGGGGTGGGTGGGGAAGGAGGAAAGGTCCCTGAATACCCCCCCACCCCCCCCCCCACCTCCCCTGCCTTTCTCCGGGGCAACGCCGCCCGTTTCGCGAGAGGACCAAGTTGGAGCATCCTGCGAAAGGAGAGCACCCCAGCGCGCCACGACGCGCGGCTCGGGCTCGGCTCCAAAACGGGCTCGGCCGGGCTGCTGCTGCTGCTGCTGCCGCCTGCCTCGGAGAGTTTTTCTTTCAGGAAATCAAAGCCAGCCAGCCAGAAAGCAAGGAAGGAAGGAAGGAAAGGAAGAGGGAGATGGCTGATGGGTGGAGGGGTGGAGAGAGAGAGAGAGATGGAGAGAAGGATGCAACAAAGAGCTTTCTGAAAATCTGGCTTTGGAAAGACCAAGAAGGGGGGGTTGGCTTGGTCGGGGGAAGGGTGGGGGGGAGATGCTTCCAATTCACCTCTTACACCCCCCCCCAAAACAACACCCCCCGCACCCTCCTCCCGGCATTGACAACCCCCAACCCATCCTCCCCTGCCTCCTCCCCAAGCCGGCTTCCCTCAAACCTACCACTGCTGCTCCAGATCCCAGTCCTTGAAAAAGTCGAATAGATCCATCGCGGACCACCGCCGGAGCCCCAACCAGGACGCCGCCCCCCGCTTCTCCTCCCGCCGGGCTAGGCGAAGGCCCTCCGGGGCAGGGCTGCAGAGGCGGCTGGGGAAGAGGAGGAGGAGGAGGAGGAAGAGGGGCGAGGAAGGCATGGGGGCAAAACGGGCAGGCGGGCAAGCCAGCCAGCCCCGGGCTGCCACTGCGCCCAGCCGCCGCGCCGAGCTGCGAGGAGGACTTGGCCGGCGGTGGGGAGGGGAGAGCTTAGAAGGCGGTCGCCGCCGCCGCCGCCGCCGCCTGCTCGGGGAGCGGGGGGCTGCCTTCTGCCGCCTGGCTGGCTGGCTGGGGAAGCTCAAGCCACCGCCTCCCCACAAGGGGAGGAGCGAGCCGGCCGCGGCTGGAGCATGGCTTGGAGGAGGAGAGGAGGAGAAGGAGAAGGAAGAGGAGAAGGAGAAAAAAAAAGAAGGAAAGAAAAAGAAAGAAAGAAAGAAAGAAGAAGAAGAAGCAAGGGGCGCGTTCCCACGTTACAGAAGACACGCGTCGCAGCCTTGGCCGGGGCCCCCGCCCTGAGCTTGGCCGAGGGGGGAGGCGCCAGAGAGCAGCACTCCCTCTCCGGGGTTCTCTCTCTCTCTCTCTCTCTCTCTCTCTCCTCTCTCTCTCTCTCTCTCTCTCTCCACGCCTTTCTGCCCGAAGGAAACAAAGCCGCGTCGTGTGAAACCGGGGTCGCTTCTCCACCAAAGCCAGCCCAGAAAAGGGAGGAACTCGCCTCCCTTTCCCCAAGGCTTCCACGAAGAGACAACACGCCAACCCGCTTGGCTAGATGGGGGGTTCTGGGTGTTGTGGTTTCACTGGGGTCTGGGAATGTGGGAGCTGAAGTCCCGTCCCCCTCACCCCCCCAATTTGGAGACAAGGGTGGAAGATTCCAAACCAGAACCTCTTCCTAGACAGAAAATCCCCTTAGATGGGAAATAGGACAAGGGTTTATTGTCAAAGAATGGGTTTGTGTGAATGCAATGTTGGCTTGTTCAGCTTGGGTTTATATCCAATTGGTCATGATTTACCTGAGTTGGGATGAGATATTAATGGAGGGATCCAGTAGCGGGGTTCCATCCACGGGCTTCCACAAAGCTACAACAAGGGGGCTCTTGTAGAATAGAATAGAATAGAATAGAATAGAATAGAATAGAATAGAATAGAATAGAATAGAATAGAATAAGAATACGGGGTAGGGTAGGGAGTAGAGTAGAGTAGAGTAGAGTAGAGAAGAGAAGAGAAGAGAAGAGAGAAGAGAAGAGAAGAGAAGAGAAGAGAATGAGAAGAGAAGGAAGAGAGAAGAGAAGAGAAGAAAAGAAAATAAGGGTAGAATAAGGGGTAGGGTAGAATAGAATAGAATAGAATAGAATAGAATAGAATAGAATAGAATAGAATAGAATAGAATAGAATAGATTAGAATAGAATAGAATACGGGGTAGGGTAGGGTTAGGGTAGAGTAGAGTAGAGAAAAGGAAGAGAAGAGAAGAGAAGAGAAGAGAAGGAGAAGAGAAGAGAAGAGAAGAGAAGAGAAGAGAAGAGAAGAGAAGAGAAGAAGAAGGGTAGAATAAAGGGTAGAGTAGAGTAGAGTAGAGTAGAGTAGAGTAGAGTAGAGTAGGAATAGAATAGAATAGAATAGAATAGAATAGAATAGAATAGAATAGAATAGAATAGAATAGAATAGAATTCTTTTTTTTTTTTTTTTTTTTTTTTTTTTTATTGCAAAAGTTTTACAATTACATTTTCACCCCTTTTTTCACCCCCCCACCCTCCCTCCCCAAACTTCCCATCCACCCTAACCCTCCCTAACCCTCCCCCCCCAGACTTCCCTATTACATACTCATAACTAATAACACTAATATATAAACCTGAACCCATCCCTCCCCCTATATAATTTTTCCTCTTTGTCTCTTTACATAAAAATATTTCTAATACATTATTTTCAAATAAAAGCTATTTGATACTTTCTGGTTTGGTATTTGTTTCTGAACATATTCTATCCACCTTTTCCATTCCCATTCGTAAGTCTCTTGTGAACAATCTTTTAGATACGCTGAAATCTTCGCCATCTCTGCAAAGCTGGCCATCTTCAAAGTCCATTCCTCGATAGTAGGCAAAGCTTCATTCTTCCAATATTTACCTATCAACAATCTAGCTGCTGTTATCATATACAATATTAGTTTTATTTCACCCCGTGTAAAACCCTTAACTATACCCAATAAAAACAATTGTGGAGAAAATTGAATTTTTTTCTTCAAAACATTCTGCATGACCCACCAAATTTTTATCCAAAAAGCCTTAACTTTCCTACAGGTCCACCAAACATGATAATATGTAGCATCTACACAATCACATCTCCAACATTTTGGCTGAACATTAGGGTACATACATGACAACTTTTTAGGATCTAAATGCCCCATCTATAAAACATTTTATAAAAATTTTCTCTCAGGTTTTGGGACTGTGTAAATTTAACATTCTGAACCCAAATTTTTTTCCCAAGTTTCCAGCATCACTGGTTCTTCAAAATTCTGTGCCCCACTTAATCATACAATCTTTAACTAATTCCGTTTCTGAATCTCTTTCTAACAAAACATTATACCAGCCTTTTAATATGCATTGGACCCTTTCTCTCTTATATGTCTAACCAATTCTTCCTCATGCAACATAATACCAGTTTTTTGGTCCTCTTTCCATCTCATTTGTAATTGATTATATTGTAACCAGGTTAAATTAATCCCTTCGTCCAACAGTGTCTGCAATGGTCTTCAGCTGCCATCTGCCCGCATCTGTAAAAAGAACCTCTTTGTATAAAAACCCCCCCGAGTGACATTATATTTGTATTCCACAAGGTATGACCAAGATCCAGCCATAGCGGTATTTTATAATCCCATTTGAGTCGGTGCTTCTTCCAAACTCTCATCAAAGAATCTCTGAGTATATGACTTTTAAATACTTTTATCAACTTTATCATCATAAAATAAATATGCATGCCATCCAAATTCAAGATCAAAACTTTCTGCATTCAATATTCCAGCCTTTTTATTTCCAAACCAGTCACTTGTTAAAGTTAAAGCTGCTGCATCATAATATAACTGTAGGTTTGGGAGTTTAAGGCCTCCTCTTTCTGGAACATCTTGCATAATTTTCAATTTCACTCTCGGCTTTTTCTCGTTCCAGACGAACTTATTCACACCAGACTGCCAGACTTTCAGTTGTTTATCACTTTTAAGCACCCGGAATCATTTGAACAAAAACAGAAATCTTGGCAAAATATTCATCTTAACTGCTGCTATTCTTCCAAGTAAAGACAGTTGCAGCTTTTTCCAGGTCTCCATGTCTTTCTGAACCTCCTCGCCACAACACCTCGTAATTATTTTGAAACAATTTCATATTTGATTCTGCAACCTGAATTCCAAGATATTTTACCTTAGGTACAATTTCAAAAACCTGCCCCCTCCCTTTCAAGCTCATGTTTACGATCTTGTGTCATATTCTTAACTATCATTTTAGTCTTTTTTTGAGTTCAGTTTAAAACCTGAAACTCTACCATAGTCTTGTATAATGTCGTTCATCAGGATTATTGATTCCATTGGTTGTGATAGGGGTAACAACCAGATCGTCTGCAAATGCCCTTTATTCTATAATCCTCTTGCCCTTATCACTATACCTTTCAAGATTTTTGAGTCCCGTATTGTATTTAGCAAGACTTCCAATGTTAATATAAATAAAAGTGGTGGACAACGGACATCCCTGTCTTGTTCCTTTTTCAATTTTAAACTCTGTCGTCAAACTTCCATTAATAATAATCTGTGCTTTTTTGCTCTTGATAAATTGCTGAAATCGCCTGTATAAATTGGTCCCCAAAGCCCATCTTTTTTAAAGTCTTTAGTAGAAAGTTCCAATCCACTCTATCAAAAGGCTTTCTCCGCATCCAAGAAAAACCAGCACTGCAGAAATCTGTTTATTCTTATCAAGATATTCCAATAAGTCTATTACTTGCCTTACATTATCCTTCATATATCTGCCCTCAATAAATCCCGCTTGGTCCTCATGAATCACTTTTTGAATTACTGGCATCAACCTGTTGGCTAATACCTTCGCATAAATTTTATAGTCTGTATTCAAAAGAGATATTGGTCTGTAGTTCTCTGGTTTTTTTAGGACCAACTTGTTCCTTTGGTATCAAAGATATATAAGCAGTTGTCCAAGATGGGGGTATTTTACCCCCCTTGTTGAATATTACAAAATAAATCTCTAAGTTGTTCCACCATTTCAGCTTGTAAAGTTTTGTAATACACTGCTGTCAAACCATCCGTGCCAGGCGCTTTAGCTGTTTTTAGCTGCTTAATTGCTGCTATTATCTCCTCCACTGTTATAGGGTAATTCATTCTTTCCTTTTGTTGATCAGTAATTTTTTGTAATTCTCTTATCCTTTAAATATTTTTCTATAAGTCCATTCTGCACCTCTTCTTTGGCATATAATTTAGTATAATAATCCACAAAAGCTTCTTTAATTAATTTTTGTTGAGAAAATTTCTTTCCCTCCAATATCAATACTATCAATAGTCCGTATACTTTGTTTTTTCCTCAGTGTGTAAGCCAACCATCTGCCCGGTTTATTAGCATTGCAAAATGTATTATGCTTTTGCGTATTGTAAACTTGTTGCAACTTGTTCCGCCATAAGCATTTGAAATTGGTCTTTCAAAAGTTTTATAGCACTTTCTTATTCTTTCATCTGTTGGGTTTTTAATAAGTAACTGTTCCTTATTCTTTATTTCCATTTCCAACTCAGATCTTTTCTTTTGTCGGAACAGTCTGTGTTTAGAATTCATGTAGATAAGTACCCCTCTCATATAAGCTTTACTAGCGTCCCAAACAATTTCAATTGGGGTACCTTTATTCAAATTTATTTCAAAAAATTCTTTCAAATGCTTTTTAAGTTCTATTGTATTTTTTTCATATCTAAACAAGTTCTCATTTAGTCTCCAAGAACGTCTCTCAACCTTATCCATCTCAATTTCTATCCATACAGGGCTATGGTCAGTCAAAGTTCTTGGAAAAATCTTTGTTCTTTTTGTCTTAATAAGTAAATCATTTGACAACAGAATAAAATCAATCCTAGAAAAAGATCTATGTCTATCGGAAAAAAAAAGTGTAATCCAATTCATTCGGATTATGTATTCTCCAAACATCTTTTAGTTCCATATCTTCTTTCATATCAAAAAAAAGTCTGCGGTAGTCTAATTCTAGACTTTGCCAAGCTCTTTTTATCTAATTTAGAATCAATTACTCCATTCCAGTCTCCCATAAATAAAATAGATCTATAGTCCCATTGCAATATTTTAGTATGTAACATCTTGTAAAAACAATCCTGTTGTTGGTTAGGAGCATAAATTCCAATCAAAAGAATTTGACCATTTGCTGTAAGCAATTCAATTGCTACAAACCTACCATCTTGATCTACTTCTATAATTTTTGCTGTTAATTTTTTATTTACATAAATAACCACACCATTCTTTTTCTGCGAAGTTGAAGATATATAATGCACTCCTAATTTTGAATTTATCAAATATTTCTGATCTTGAGTTGTAATATGTGTTTTCTTGTAAGCAAATTATATCATTATTAAATTGTTTCAAATATGTAAATATTTTCTTCCTTTTCTGTGCTGAATTCAACCCATTAACATTCCAAGATAGACACTTAAGGGTCATCGGCCTGTTTCTGGAGCGCAGAGCAAAATATTTGAAGTTCATCCAAAAGCTTCGATCTTGCTCTTTCCCATAGCTCCACTCTCTTGTGGGGTACTCTTAGCTGCCATCTTTGTCTTGTCTTTCCTGTTGTTGTTGTTGCTTTTGTTTAAGTAGCTTGGATTGAGCTCTAGTTATACGTTGATCTTTAACTTCAGTCAGCTGAATCAAATCCAAAATTGGAGAAGAATCCAGCAAGGGCTCACTCAGAAAACCTCCTTCTGCACCTTGCACATTTTCTAATTCTTGCTTGGGCTGTTCCTTCCGACTGCCTCTCTTCACTCTCCTTAATCTCCAAAACTGTAGATGTACGTGGAGATGGTGTTCTTTCCCTTAAGAATAGTACTATAAAAATGTTGTGCCTTCTCCACGGTATTCAATCGATATCCTTCTCCCTTATATCTAAAAATTATCCCAGCTGGTGCATCCCACCGGAAGGGTATCTGTAAGTCTTTCAGTTCCTTAACAAGAAAACCAAACTCTTTTCTCTAGCTTTCAGCATTTTAGGAGGTAATTCTTTAAAAATTACAAGTCGTGAGCCCCCCACTTCTACAGAGGTGTGAAAAGATTTTTGGAGGATTTCATTTCTAATTTCTCTCTCAGTAAAGTATATGACCACATCTCTAGGCAATTGTCTTTGTCTGGCCACCCAAGAGTTGACTCTGTAAATTTTATCTATTTTGTGAAATACCAAATCAGGGTTAACTTGTAAGATCTTAGCCAGGGCTTCAGAGCAGACTTGTCTCAAATCCTGTCTCTCCTCCTCTCGAATTCCCCGAAGCCGTATGGCAAATTCCATCGCCCGAAATTGTATCATGACAATCTCATCTTCAATTCTCTGCATTTTATTATCAGCTTCTTCAATTTTATAGTCATTATCTTTCATCCTAACATTAACTTCTAATTTGAGTTCTTCAACTTTAAAATCAACTTTCCCAATAAAATTTGCCAGGCCAGACGCCACTTCTGATATTTTTTTGGTCACCATATTTTGATTCTGCTTCACCATATCTTTAACTTCATTAATTTCCTGCAAAAAATTCCTCATGTGATTTTTGAAGTTTATGATCTATTTCCTGTTGAGATTCTTGAAATTTTTCATCCAAAGTTTTAGCAATAAAGTCTTTTAAATCTCCCACATCAATTTCTTTTTTCTGAGTTTGTAGTTGTTGAGCAGGGGGAAGTTGCGTTTGATGTTTGTGTGTGGGGGATCCCCCCCCTGATGCCTTCCCTTCCTGCTTCTTTGAAGCCATTGTGCCACGTAGGCTAATTTTTCTAGAGAGGGAAGTTCTTTTTTCCTTTCCCTCTTCCACAAAAGCTTCTAAAAAAGTCCCCCAAATTTAGTCAGGTAAAGCAAAGTCAAATTTTAGCAAAAAGAAATGTTTTCCTTTAGGTAAGACAACTTTTGTAGCAACTTTTCAACTTTGTAGCAAAGCAGAGAGGCTTCACAAATTCACTTTCACTAGCTCGTTAACTCAAGCGCTGGACGCCATATTTTTTCCAAATCACTTTCACTCGCTCACTTTCTCTTGATTTAAAAAGTCAATAAAGCACTAATACTTGCAATTTTCAGGTTTCTGGATTCAAGTTGGTATTTCCGCTATTTGTTAGAATTAGTTCCTCTCACTTTAAGAGTTTGCTGCTGTCGGCTTGTTCTGCTGAAGGCAGAATCGTCCCACGCCGCCCCGGAGTCTCCGCAGGTTGGAAGGGAGCCGCTCCTGTTTTCACCCCCAGAAACAAATCCCTGGGGGGGGTTACAGGGGGCTCAACCTGTGCCCTGCTGTCTCTGCTCCTGCAATCTTCCAAGATTTCGGAGTTTTCGAGCCGCTCCTCGTTCGCGGGGGCGGCTCTACAGGCGGCGGGGCTGGCGGTCTTAGAAAATCACCGCCGTCGCCGAAGCTCGCAAACCGGAAGTCTCAGAATAGAATTCTTTATTGCCAAATATGATTGGACACACAAGGAATTTGTCTTCGATGCATGCACTCTCGGTGTTCATAAAAGAAAAAAATAGCCAGCAGAGAGTTGCGGTGACCAGAATGCAAAACCCTTTACAAATTTAATCCATTTCACAAAGCAAACAAACAAACAAAAAAAAAAAAAACCCCACTCTCGTTTGAATCCAAAACCCCAAGAAACTCTCAACCTGGTTAGTTACAGGTTCAGAATGGAGAAACAGGCTAAAAGCTAAACACGGATTTTGCTGGTTTGGTTTCAAGGCTCTTAAGGAATCAGCATTTTGTTCCTACGGAGATTTTAAGTCAGCAAAACAAAATATTGATGCTTTGCTTATCTGCTTATTTATCAATTATTGGGGTGGGGGTGGTAGTGAAGAGGTTTTATTTATATATTTTTTTTCTTTTCAGTCTTGCTTGCCCTGGATCGGATTCAGACATTCCTTCATGACAAGTTACCATCGGCTAAAACTGTGCCTTTCAATTGTCATTTTTGGAGAGATCCGTTTGGAGAGGCCCTCCTGTGGCCGGTTTTGAGATTTACCGCGATGGGGAGAACGTCAAACCTGAAGAAGAAGTCAGACTAGAGCTGGAGAGGGACCTTGGAGGGTCATCTAGTCCAACCCTCTGCTCAAACAGGAGGCCTATATCATTCCAGATAAATGACTGTCTGTTGTCCAATCTCTACTTGAAAAGCTCCTCTGATGGAGGCTTCTCCATCAGAACTTCTGGAGGCTGGTTAAACGTTCTCACGATCAGGGGATTGTTCTCGCTATCGCTGCTGAGGAATTCTGGGAGTTGAATCCTGAGAAACTGAATAACAAGAGTCGGAAGGGACCCTCGGAGGTCTTCTAGTCCAGCCCCCTGCTCAAGCAAAGGAGACCCTCTAAGTTCGTTTCAGCCATTTCTTGAAATG
>NW_027256891.1:25887497-25969997 GCF_029215685.1 Pituophis catenifer annectens
TTGACTAATTCAACCGCATCCCTCCTTTGTCTTCTTCTATTTGTTTTATCTGATGGATACCTACAGTGTATGCTGTTTTGGGGGCTGTTTTGATATATTAACACAATAGCACATAGAAAGAAAGAAAGGAAAGAAAGAAAGAAAGAAAGAAAGAAAGAAAGAAAGAAAGAAAGAAAGAAAGAAAGAAAGAAAGAGAAAGAAAGGAAGAAAGAAAAGAAGAAGGAAGAAGAAAGGAAGGAAGGAAGGAAGGAAGGAACAGGGAGGGAGGAGGAAGAAAGAAAGAAGGAGAAAGAGGAGGGAAGGAGGGAGGAAGAAAAGAAAGAAGGAGAGAAAGAAAGGAAGGGAAGGGAAGAGAAGGAAGAAAGAAGAAGAAAGAGGGAGGGAGGAAGAAAGAAAGAAAGAAAGAAAGAGAAAGAGGGAGGAAGGAAAGAAGGAAGGAAGGAAAGAAAGAAAGAAGAAAGAAAGAAAGAGAAAGTGGGAGGGAGGAATGAAGAAAGAAAGAAAGAAAGAAAGAAAGAAAGAAAGAAAGAAAGAAAGAAAGAAAGAAAGATATAGAGATATAGAGAGACAAACAGAGATACAGACAGATAGACAGATATAGATGATAGATGGATAGACAGATAGATGGTTCATCCAGCCCAATTCATTATACCCCAAAGTCTTTTCCATACCTAATCTTAAAGCAGTGTTTCTCACTGCTGGACTACTTTTAGATGTGTGGACTTCAACTCCCAGAATTCCTCTGGGAATTGAAGCCCACACGTCTTAAAATGGGCAATGTTGAGAAACCTGACATTAAGGACTTATTCATAAATCAATACAATGTCCGTATTTTCCCCAGACTTAATTATTACGGTTAGCTAGATTTTGGATATTCAATAATAGCTTTGTATTTGTTCTTCCACCACAGCCAGAAAAACATATTTCAGAAAGGAGGAATATCGTGAACTTTTCAGAAGAGTTTTGGATATTATCTCTGGTGTCCATGGAGAAACACATGTGTGCCAAGCTCCCCCATCCTCTGGTAAATAGTTACATCTCTTGCCTAGATACTAAAAAATCTGTTTTACAGTCTTCCCACCTGAACATCTTGCCTTCCCCTAAAAAGTTTCCAAGCACAAGCAATCTCGACATCTGTTTCAAGGATCTCGGCTGGAAATGCAGTTTCACACAGCCAAATTGCTTGTGTTTCTATGGAGGAAATGGCAATTTATTTTATACCACCATCTGCGCTCTAAATGGCATCTTTTGTCATTCATGGTGTGGCTTGCAAGTGGAGCCTCCCTGCCAAATATAAAACGAGATGCTTTCCAAATTAAGGCTGTTGTGTGTGCTTCACAAATGGTGGTGTGTGTGTGTGTGTGTGTGTGTGTGTGTGTGTGTTTACGTGTGGGCGTGCAAGCAAGTATAGATATATGATTGGCCTCCTAATTATTTCGTGGGTAGATGGAACTGTTCACGAAGGGCTGAAAACCTGAATTCACAAATTCTTCTGCATTTGAGAACAGCTATGCTCAAACTAGAGGCCATATTGTAGTTTTGCACCATTCCAAGTATCCATAAGGACAATGGTTCCAAAACAGGCTAGCTCAGTTTTGCAAATTTCCAACATCGTTAGGGTCATTGCGTTCCAATGTCCATGAGCGCCAACTAGCAATCTGAGGACAGGATGAAGACTCCTTAATCTCACAGCACATGGACAGAGTCAACCACAGTTTCAACCTGGAAACCGTGGGCATCCTAGGCTAAGTTAAGTCAAAAAAACCAAGTCAGAAACAAACAAAAAACTCACAATGCATCCTCTCCATCAGTCAATGCCCAGATAAGCAGGGATTAACACCAGACAAACAATCAAGCAGAAAACAATATCCTAATTGAGGAACTGCCAAGGGGAAAAACCACACCTCCATTAACACTGATAGGGCAAGCGAGGGAACAAACCCCACATTCACTAACACTGATGATGATACCTAATTGGCAGTGGTGGGTTTCAAAATTTTTTACTTCCGGTTCTGTGGATGTGGCTTGGTGGGCGTGGCATGGCTTGGTGGGCATGGCTTGGTGGGCGTGGCAGGGGAAGGATACTCTAAAATCTCCATTCCCTCCCAATCCAGGGGAAGGTTACTGCAAAATCCCCATTTCCTCCCGATCAGCTGGGACTCGGGAGGCAGAGAATAGATGAGGGCGGGGCCAGTCAGAATTTTTACTACCGGTTCTCCGAACTACTCAAAATTTCCGCTACCGGTTCTCCAGAACTGGCCAGAACCTGCGGAAACCCACCTCTGCTAGTAGGGTCAGGAAACATCTGCAAGCAAACCACCAAGATAAGATAGCACCAAGGACTCCACAGTCAATCCGTGAGCTACAGATATTTTCTTCTATTTCATCATATGAAATGCAATCTACGTACATTAAGAATCCTTCTCACTGACTGTCTGGTTCTCATCACATTATGAGTAAAATGGAAACACATGGATATCAACCAATTACCGAAGAAACATTAACATTGTCTTTAGCCAACATTTAAGCATCTAAATACATCCATAAACAATAGCTTTTAAAAGCTGGATCTGCAAAAGCTGATAAAGATGGATTTAAGATGTCACAGAAAGGATTCAACAGAAATGAAGGAGTCTATTATTCCATTAGTGGAAAATGGAAAAGATCCAGATTTGATAGGTTTGTCTTTATTTTTCGGTACTCTGAAAATGGCGCAACCTTTAGGAATGTATTTTATTTTTCTGTCATGGATCTATGAATAAAACCTGGAAGCTTGTAAGTTCCGAGCCTGTACTACAGTGGACTAAAGCACTGTTATTAACATCTGCTGCCTGCAATTTACTGCTGGTTCGAATCTCTCCAAGGCTCAAGGTTGACTCAGCCTTCCATCCTTTCTAAGGTAGGTTAAATGAGGACCCAGTTTGTGGGGGCAATAAGCTGACTTTGTATAAATATACAAAAGGATGAAGGCTATTGCTTAACGCATTGTAAGCCGCCCTGAGTCTCCGGAGAAGGGCGGCATATAAATCAAATTAAAAAAAAAAAAAAAAGTTGCACATGGAACCCAAAAATTGCAATGTCTCATATTGCCATTACTCATATTGTCCCATAAATCTTTGATATCGCCCCTGAAAATACTGGCAGCTAACTTCAAGGTGGAGGACCGTACTTCAAAGAAAGAAATTGGCTTCAAAGGAACATCAGGCCAATTAGCCCCAAGCCTTACTCTCGAGGAGACCTCCTCCTGAGGAACCACTCCTGCCTTTTGGCAGCTCTGCGTGCCCGTGCAGTGAGAAGAGGCTCCTCCTCTTCATCCTCTTCACTTAAAGGAGCTTCTGGAGGTTCTGAAGGCCCTGGCTGAATCCTTGCCTCTGGCACCACATCTTCTTCAGTCTTCTCGCTGTCTGACTCAAGCGCCAGTTGCACAGGCTGCTGGCGCAGCACCACACCAGCCTCCTCCTCGTCAGGATCAGCAACAATCCGCGCAGGCCGCTGGTGGGCCACAACAAGTATAGGTCTCCTGCGTGAGCATGGGGTTGGACTAGATGACCTCCAAGGTCCCTTCCAGCTCTGTTACTGTTATAAGACAGCTCAAACCTTGAAGCAATAATTAATGGGCACCTGATTGATTGATTGATTGATTGATTGATTGATTGATTGATTGATTGAATTTCTATACCGCCCTACTCCCGAAGGACTCAGGGCGGTGAACAGCCATGAAATAAAACACATACATATACAAAATTTAAAATCGAATAAAATGAATTAAATAAATTTGGCTGAATTGATACCCATAATTTAAAATACCCATATTTTAAAATACAGTAAAAATTTAAAATTTACACTTAAAAGGGAGAAGATTTAGGCGAGGCCGGCTTGATGAAATAAAAGAGTCTTCAGCTCGCGGCGGAAGGTGCGCAGATCCAGAATCCTCCGTATCTCTGGGGGGAGCTCATTCCAGATCGTCGGTGCCCCCACAGAGAAGGCTCTCCCCCTAGGGGCCGCCAGTTGACATTGTTTGGCCGACGGCACCTGGAGGAGCCCCTCTCTGTGGGAGCGTACTGGTCGGTGGGAGGCTATTGATGGTAGTAGGCGGTCCTGTAAATAACCAGGTCCTCAGCCATGGAGTGCTTTAAAGGTGGTAACCAGAACCTTGAAGCGCACCCGGAAGACCACCGGGAGCCAGTGCAGCTCGCGCAGGAGAGGTGTTACATGGTGTTACATAACCTTACCCTTAGAACTTCCTGCACTTGACTATTTCACTCTTGGCCTGCTTTCCAAGACTCTCCTCTGCCATAACATTCAAAGGAAGGGTCCTTTGAAGCCCACCTACCTTTACCACTGGTTCGCCCCGCGCATGCTGTCCGCACATGCGCCCAGCCTTTTGCGAATGTGCTTTGCTCGCTCGTGCACCTTCCATGCATGCGCCCAGCCTCAAAAACGTGCCTAAATAGAACAACTTGGCCCTGGAGCGGGTGGCCAGGCCCAACCGTGATCGCCGCTACCAGTTTGCCCAAAATGGTACGAACTGGCTGAATCCCACCTCTGGTCCTTGATAACAAGGATAACAAGACACCCTGAAAAACGAGCTAAACAGGAAAAGAATTCCAGCATAATAGAATAATCAAATGCAAAGAGGATTATTTTTTTTTAAAAAAAAGGGATGTTTATAAAGTCTTTAGAAACAATGAAGGGCAAAGGGTTTGCATGATTCATGCTTTCTATTTATTTCCTAAGATCCTGCTGCTATTCCTTCAGGAGCCCTGACAACCCGTCTGGCTGAGGATTTTCCGAAGTCTTTTATAGTTGAGTAAAAATGAGTAAATCGTACATCCAGCTCGTACGAAACAACTAATGTCTCACAAGGAAGCAATATCATCAGCAAATATAGCTGTGAGTGAGTGCCTAGCTTCATACGGAGATAAAATTAAACTACAAAAGAGTCTATTAAAGTAACAGTAAGGATCTTGGCAGAAGCCCATAAAACAAAGGGCGATTCCAAAGAGTTATAGATGAAGCTACCTGTGTACGCTTTAACTATAGGTTTAAATTACAACAGATGGTACAAATAAATAAATTTTAAAAATCCTTTGTATGCTGTGTTGAAAATGCTTTGATCCTCTAGTCAAGAGGTTCAGTTGTTGACTTCACTTTGTATTTTCCGGACTGTTTTGACTCTTGGATATTCAGCTGAGCATCCCAGGAATAGGTGTTGTTGAGTGGTGCAGTGGCCTAGAGGGGGAGCTCTCGCCTCACAATCAGGAGGCTGTGAGTTCGATCCTAGGTAGCGGCAGATATTTCTCTCTCTGGCCACAATGAAAAAATATCTGCTGCAAACTCCACATTGGCGACAGGAACGGCATCCGGCCAGTAAATACTAAGCTCCATTCAGTTGTCCTGACTCCACACCGATGCAAGGGATTATGGGGTCATTAAAAGACCAAAAATAAAAAAATATAAAATCCCAGGAATAGGTGTGGTAAATACTGTGTTTTCATAGTAGAAGTTGCCTCTTCTTTTCTGTGACAATCCCAGGTTGAATCACCCAAAAGATCTTCAGAAGACCTATATTTCAAATCACTCATATTAAATGTTAGATGGGTTGATCTCAATCTTTTTTTCACCATGGATCCCCTTTATATAGCAAATGCATTTAGACTTATATACCGCTTCACAGTGCTTTACAGCCCTCTCTAAGGAATCTACAGAACCAACCAGATTGTCCCAAACAACCTGGGTCCTCATTTTACTGACCTTGGAAAGACAGAAGGCTGAGTCAACCTTGAGCCAGTCAGGATCGAACTCCTGGCAGTGGGCAGAGTTAGCCTTGCAATTCTGCATTCTAACCAGTGTGCCGCCAGGATAGAGAATGAGAAAGGGAATAAGAGGGAAGGAAGGAAGGAAGGAAGGAAGGAAGGAAGGAAGGAAGGAAGGAAGGAAGGAAGGAATAGCAAATGCATTTAGACTTATATACCGCTTCACAGTACTTTACAGCCCTCTCTAAGGAGTTTACAGAACCAACCAGACTTTTTACCCACAATAACAGACAAATCTGTCGCCTCAGAAATACTACAGAGGAAGCATTTAAATTCTTGCTATTTTTACCTTAATTGTACCTGTACACCACTTCTAAATAACTTCAGTTCTTCAAATGATGCAAGAAATTTCATTTAGGTAAGTTACATCTACATTTAACGACCCCATAATCCCTTGAGGGGTGGAGCCTGGGCAACTGAAGGCAGTGTTCTGTCCCCGTACCCCCAGGCACCCCCACAGACGGCCCGGAGTTAATAAGCCACACAACAAAACTCTTTGAAGATAAAGCTGGCAGCAACCCAGTGGCTAGCTGCCAATTCAGACTTTACTCACACAAAACAAAGATTAGACTGCAAGCATTCCGATAAAACAGGCAGAGTGTCAATAATACAAGGATTAATCCAAATGCAGTCCGATAAAGCAGGCAAAGTCCAGTAACGCAGAGATCATGCGGTATTTCCAGTTTTTGCTCATCACAAACTGAACCGGCCACCACACCCACATTTATACCCTGTGGGGTGTGGTCCAGTGACTCAGCTAATCTCTGGCACGCCTTCCCCTCTGCTGTGCACGCTTCTCCCTGCGCCTCTGTCGAGGGTCCAGCCAGAACTTATCTTCCTCGTCACTGTCCACCTGTGGCTGCGGGGACATGCTTGGCTCTGAGCCTATCGTTTGGACTTCAGTGTCCTCCGGAGGCATTGCCAGAGAGGAGGGTCCTGGAGAGGGAGGCCTTGCCAACTCCTTTCCCTCATTCTCAGAGTCTGCATCTGTCGATAGCCCAGGCTCAGGCAACGGAGCCACAACAGGGAGCTAGCAGAGCGTTTTAATGGCCAGATGCCCTTCCTGTCACCAATGAGGAGTTTTGTTCAGCAGATATATTTTAAATGTGCCCAGAAAGAGAAATATCTGCGTCTACCTAGGATCGAACTCACAGCCTCCAGATTGTGAGGCAAGAGCTCCACCTCTGGGCCACTGCATTTAGGTAAGTTACCTCATGGTGGAAATGGTAAAGCGATATAAACAATGTAGTGTTGTATTTAATGGATAGTTGGGAATAATCGACACTCCTCCTGAAATGAGTCTGTTAAACTAAAGTTTGAATATATGAGTTAGAAGACAATTTCCTCCTACATCTTACAGGAGTAACTTCATCATACAGAAAAAGACATGGGTAAGATAAAACCTGACAACATGAACGTATTAATTTTTTAAAAACCCAAGGAACTCTACTTGTTGTTGTAACACAGTTTCTGTCTCCTACCAAGCAGATAATGGATGTACTCACTAAACCCCATGATAAATCCGAGAAAAGTCATTTGTTTCCTTGAATCAAACTGCAGCTCTGAAACTAATATAATGTGACCACAAGCATGGAGCAATTGTCATTAATCTGTAAAGACGTTATCCAAACTTTTTCCATCCTATCGTATTTCAGAGGGTTGAAAAAATGAAACACATTTGTTTCATTGATGGGGTTTCTATCTCGAGGAAGACTTTTTCCCCCTCAAGGAAAAAAAATCTTTTCTTCACCTTTCTGTGTTTCCTTGCTCAGTAAGTCACTGTTTCAACACATACCCCATATAAAATCCCCATAGAAGATCTCAAGATTTCTCCCCAATCTAATTGCTGTGCTGTTTTGCTACTATCTAGTGGACAACCATTTAAATATGAGCCAGCCGTGTGCAGCAGCTGCCAAAAAAGCCAACACAGTTCTAGGCTGCATAAACAGAGAGATAGAATCAAGATCACGTGAAGTGTTAATACCATGTTATAAGGCCTTGGTAAGGCCACACTTGGGATACTGCATCCAGTTTTGGTCCCCACGATGTAAAAAAAGATGTTGAGACTCTAGAAAGAGTGCAGAGAAGAGCAACAAAGATGATTAGGGGACTGGAGGCTAAAACATATGAAGAACGGTTGCAGGAACTGGATATGTCTAGTTTGATTAAAAGAAGAACTAGGGGTGACATGATAGCAGTCTTCCAATATCTCAGGGGCTGCCCCAAAGAAGAGGGAGCCAAGCTATTCTCCAAAGTACCTGAGGGTAGAACAAGAAGCAATGGGTGGAAACTCATCAAGGAGAGAAGCAACTTAGAACTAAGGAGAAATTTCCTCACAGTGAGAACAATGAATCAGTGGAACAAATTGCCTCCAGAAGTTGTGAGTGCTCCAACACTGGAAGTTTTTAAGAAGAGATTAGATAACCATTTGTCTGAAGTGGTGTAGGGTTTCCCGCCTACGCAGGGGGTTGGACTAGAAGACCTCCAAGGTCCCTTCCAACTCTGTTATTCTATTTTTCTGTTTTTACCTTCCTGCTGCCCCAAGAAATGTGGTTCTCCTCTCAAGCTAGATATAATGGCAGGACAACATGGCCAGCAAAGAACAGAGAAGCAGAAGAGGGTAGAACTTTGGATGGTACCACCAATTGGCTAAAGCTGCCATGTTGCTAACACTCCCCTTACATTAGAGTTTTATTTCCTTTAGAGAAATGAGTCACTTTAAGCTTCATTAAATAAAATTCGGAGCATGGAGCTCTTATCTTCTCCTCAAACCCAGAGATATGTGTGAGTAATGATTCATTGAAGCATTGCAGTCAATGGCCCAGATATTGAGTAGAGATTTACTGTGGGTTTAAGTCCGTTCTTTAGATGTACCATTTCTAGACAGATATATTGTTTTTACTTGGGAGTTGTGTCAGGACCCCAATTTTCTCAAGATGGGAGGGTGTGATGAATACCAAAGGTGAGTTAGAGAAGGGAGAGGGAGTATTTTTGCAGTCTTATTCCTATTTCTTTCTTCCATCAAGTAGGAAAAAGCTGCATCAGATATTAGGGCACAATGCTTTGGTAAACTTCTATCATCCTTAAACTCTTCTCTTGGACATCCATAACACCAAAGTTCTCTCAGGAGGAACAAGGTTGTTGGTTGTTCCTGGTTTCGATTGGCTGACAACCTAGAACCTCTGAAGCACCATCTACTGGTGCTTCAGAGATGTCATTCTTAGAAAGACTACCAGCTAGAGCAGAGGTCGGCAACCCGCGGCTCTGGAGCTGCATGTGGCTCTTTCATCCCTCTGCTGCGACTCCCTGTTGCCGGTCGGCTCCACAATTGATAGGACTTTTGGTTAGGACAGGTAGAGGAAAAAGGAGGAGACTCTATGGTGGAGGAACTGGATTTCCAGTTGGCAAAGGAAAAAGGAGGCCGAGCTAGGACAAGACTCTATGGTGAGGGGAACCGGACTTCCGGTTGGTTCCAGAATTGAGTGGGTGGCTTCCGGTTAGGAACTTTGTGGCTCTTTTGAGTGTTTAAGGTTGCCGACCTCTGAGCTAGAGGGCAGAGTTGCAAGCAGTCGGGGCTATGCATATCAACCAATACTGCAGGAGTGCATTTTCAGTAGATAAGGTGGTGGAATGGCAGTCAACTATAAGATGATCTGAATTAGAACTTTACATAACTAAAATTCATTTCATTCATACACATACATTTCACTCATATACATACATTCCTCCTTTACTAAGGAGGGATTTCCTGACGGTGAGAACAATTAACCAGTGGAACAGCTCGCCTCCAGAATTTGGAGGTGCTCCATGACTGGAGGTTTTTTAAGAAGAGATTGGACAGCTATTTCTCTGAAATGGTATGGGGGTCTCCTGCTTCGGTGAGGGGTTGGACTGGAGGACTTTTGGGATCCCTTCCAACCTGTTGTTCTTTCTATGATCATATGTATCCATTCCCATCAAGCCCAAAGAAAGTCCAGAATGGTATAGGATCTCCTGCCCTGGGCAGAAGATTGGAGTAGAAGACCTCCAATGTCCCTTCCAACCCTATTATTCTATCTTCTATATGAGATATCGGGGATAATTTTCAGCAGGTGCCAGTAGTTCATCTTGGGTGGAATCAGAACAGTGGTGGGATTCAGAAATTTTTAGTACCAGTTCTGTGAGTGTGGCTTGGTGGGTATGGCATGGCTTGGTGGGCGTGGCTTGGTGGGTGTGGCAGGGGACAGATACTGTAAAATCTCCATTCCCACCCCACTCCAGGGGAAGGTTACTGCAAAATCCCCATTCCCTCCCCACTCCAGGGGAAGGATACTGTAAAATCCCCATTCCCTCCCCACTCCAGGGGAAGGATACTATAAAATCCCCATTCCCTCCCCATTCCAGGGGAAGGTTACTGCAAAATCCCCATTTCCTCCCCATTCCAAGGGAAGGATACTGTAAAATCCCCATTTCCTCCTGTTCAGCTGGGACTCGGGAGGCAGGAAATAGATGAGGGTGGGGCCAGTCAGAGGTGGTATTTACCAATTCTCTGAACTACTCAAAAGTTCCGCTACCGGTTCTCCAGAATTGGTCATAACCTGCTGAATAGCACCTCTGGCTCAGAAGCTAAACAGAGTTGGACTTGTGTAGTGCTCGAAGATCATCAGGGAATCCTAGGGCCGAAGATTAGACTGCCAAATTAAAAACAAAAATGTATCTAGGAAGAAAGCCATGGAAAACCACCTCTGTACTCTTGCCAAGAAAGCAACATGGATAAAGTCACCCAGAGTTGAGCTCTGAGCTCATCTCACAGCATCCTGTACTAATACCTGCTAAACTAACCATCTGCCCATCAATCCCACCATCGCTTAGGATTCAGGTAAGGTTGTATAATTATCTCGGCTCTCCCCTAAGTCAGCTAAATGAACCAATGCAACACAGACATATCTAATTTGTGTGTCTGCTGTTGATGTTCACCTGCTTTAAAGGAGCAATAGAATTATGCATTTTATTTATTTTTTTAAGACCGCAAAATTAAAACAGGAAATATGTTCTCAGTGTGCCTCCAATTTTCACTACATCTAACTATCTTACCTTTGATAAATCAACGATGTATGGCGGCAAAAAAAAACCCCTGACTGTAGCCCATAGTATCTGCCCAGCTGGTCCAATCTGGCAAAGTTGACATGTTCTAGGTTCCTTTGACTAAGCAATGCCATCTATCAGGAGCTGGAAGTGTGTCTTCTCTGTAGCAACGCCTGTCCTGTGGAACAAAGTTCTCCTGGAGATCCAGCTACTCCTAGTGGAGTTTTGGAGGGTCTTGAAGATTTGGTTCTTTGACTGGGATGATTGATGATGATGATGATAATATTCTTCTTGTTGTTTTTCTTGTTTTTCTTGTTGTTCTTGGTCTTCTTCTTCTTGTTGGTCCAGAATATAGGATAACCTACATTCTGGCATGTTTGGAGTGCAAACTGTATCCACTTTCTTCTTCTTTCTTCTTTCTTCTTTCTTCTTTCTTCTTTCTTCTTTCTTCTTCTTCTTCTTCTTCTTCTTCTTCTTCTTCTTCTTCTTCTTCTTCTTCTTCTTCTTCTTCTTCTTCTTCGTCCTCTTCTTCCTCTTCTTCCTCCTCCTTCTTCCTCTTCCTCCTCCTCCTCTTCTTCTACTTCTGTTCTTCTTCTTCTTTTTCTTCTTCTCCTCCTCCTCCTTCCTCCTCCTCTTCCTCTTCTTCTTCTTCCTCCTCCTCCTCCTCTTCCTCTTCTTCTTCTTTTCTTCTCCTTCTCCTCCTTCTTTTCTTCTTCTTCTTCTCCTCTTCCTCCTCCTCCTTCTTCCTCTTCTTCTTCCTCCTCCTCTTCCTCCTCTTCCTCTTCTTCTTCCTCCTCTTCCTCTTCCTCTCCTCCTCCTCCTCCTCTTCTATTATTATTCTAATTCTTCTGATTCTGATTCTTTTCTTTTCTTCTTCTTCCTCTACGATTTTCTGTCATAGATGTTTCATCTTGCTCTTATACGTTGTGAGTTGTTCTTTGTTTTTAGATGTTTTTAACAATTTGTAAAACACCCAGAGTCATGGGAACCAGGCAGTAGGTATATTTAATGCATCATTATGGACACAGCATTTATTTGCTATGAAAGATGGATGCCTCTCACAACAGTTGCACTTATCTGGATCTGTCAGTTTTAATGGGAAGCACCTGTGGAACTAACTCACTGCTATAGACCTTTTTCCTCCTGTAGAGTCCTTCAGGTTGACAAATCAAACAGCAAAACTAAGAAACTCGCCAAAATGCATTTTCCAGGAATGGTAAAAAAAAAATCAGCCCTACCGTAAATTAATGATGGAAGTAATCCCAGGGAACAGTCGGAACAAAGAACAGAACTAAACCAACAATACCAGGTTACGGATAAGAAATCACGATCACAAACGTGCAGACATAAAACAGCCAAGCTCTAAGGCCAGATGTTTTTCAGTTTGGATCTTTTGCTAAGTGAATATATTTAATGTTTTCAGAGTCACAGCTGCAAGCCATTAGAGATTTATATGCAAGGAATGGCTACTCTTGAACATGCCCTTACTCTTGAGTAGATCTTACTTGCAAATACCCAAATTAACTTGCGTGCTCACAGGTTTTCCATCTTGCATATTCATTTCTTAGTCAGGATTTGATACCTGCTCCCTTTATACTAGCAGGGAGACCATTATTTTATTATTATTATTATTATTATTATTATTATTATTATTATTATTATTATTATTAGTGGTCATAGTAGTAATGTTCTTGAATCATGAGAATGAGTCCTAAGAACTTCAGATCTTCAGGATCAATGGACTCACATCATTTCACCTCTCTAATATCCCATTACTAGAGGATCAGGTAAATCATATCAGCTGTCATGTCACCCCCTAAACCTTCTCTCTTTTAGGCTAAACATACCTAGTTCAATTAACCTTTCATCGTATGGCTTTGCCTCCAGACCTCCGATTATTTTTATGGCTTCGGTTAGCCCATTTCTCAACAACCACAAATGATGACATTTTGCCATTGTAGGCCATTGTGTACTATGTCAGAATCCAAGTTTGCTGCACAGCCCGTTTCAGGGATCGACATACCAAGATCCTAAAGAAAATAATTTCAAAACGAAAAAGTTCAGAAGGGAATCTGCATTCGCTGCTGTTCAAAGAGACTAGGATGATTTGCTTATACCACCATCTTGTGGCTATGATATCAAAATTCTGAAAACTTTCCCAAATCCGCAAAAAGCATTTGGCAAAACCCCAAAGCTATCTTGTGTATCTTGGCACCTTAAGGACAAGGTTATAAAAATTAGGGAGTTTGCGCATCCATGATGCCATGATCGCTTCAAAAAGCTCCTGCAACTTGTGAGCTTCAGACATCACAAACCGTGGTTTGCCAACCACAATACATTCAGCCATAGCCAAATAAATCAGGGTGGATAAAAATCAATGATTTTTTTAAAAAAAATAAAAAAAAATGGACTTTTTTTTATTTAAATCGGATTTTTTTTTATTTAAATCGGATTTTTTTGATTTTTATCGAATTTATTTTAATAAAAAACTTTTGGGGTAAAAATCTATCGTAAGATAGTTTTCTATTTAAGATACATAAATAATTTAGTTTATTCAGCATGAAATGGAGCTTAGTTATGTAGCATGAGGCTGTATATTCTGCAACACTGGGACTATCGGTGAGTCAACAGTGGGTCAAAGGAGTAGCAGAGATGACAGTTGCTCTTTAAAAATCATGATTTAAATCGACTCAATTTAAATCAAATCCACCCTGAAATAAACCATATTATGATTAATGTGCCATTGTTTATCTTTATTCAAACATCAAACATGCCATGTTTGAACTTAAATTTTAGGGTTAGGGTTTGGGTTGCGCCTTCTTTCATTTGGGTATCATTGTGGTTAGGATCACAAGAGGCAACTGGTTTTTCTTTGAAGATGTTTCACCTCTCATCCAAGGAGCTGCTTCATCTGGTTGGATTAGACAACACCTGTTATGGCCTCTCAGCCGCCGGCCCCTCCAGCAGCCGAATCAGATGACTGTCAGCTCCAGCATGTCAGCCGGCCTGGGGCTGCCATTCAGAGGACAGGCGACCGCCCACCTGCCAAAGTCCCGGGACGGCTGAACATTTCTGCGTGGCATGACCGACTGCCTGGGGAAGCCACGGAATCGCCCGAACCCATCCCTCCGCTCCACGGGGCTGTAACATGGCCACTGCACAGCTGAGAGGCGGCCATCCACCGATGACATCATCAGGCAGATCAGCATGATCGGGTAAAGCTGCTGTCACTCTCTCTGCCTTCAGACCGAACTTTCCTGCCAGGACTGATGAACAGCGCAGTGGGTGACTCTCCTGCGAGCGGCATGTGACGGGATGTAGATAGGGGCATTGTACGGGGCAGACACGCATGATTGGGTGAAGGTTAAAAGGGGATTAACATATAAAAGGTAGTGGGAAGCACAGGCTGTTAGCCCTAATAATAGTTCCTTCTTGGATTGTCAGTGAGTGCCAGAAATAAAGAAAAGGCAGCAACAAACCTAGTTTGCTTGTGTCCTATTAGCCTGGAACCTGACAATGAGGAGGCAGCGTGGGACTCAGGGTCAGCATCAAGGCAACCTGAGAGCTCCGAGGGGGAAGAGGGAATGGAGCTGGCAGAGAGAGAGAGACAGAAGTGGAGCCTAGACTGTCTGTCAGTCCTCAGATGGAGAGTCAAGAGCCCCCAGGTCTGGAGGTGGCTGATGAGGAAGAGGAGGAACAGCTGGGTCCAGTGCCTGGGGCACAGATGAGCAGAAGGCAGAGGAGAGGAGAGGAGAGGAGAGGAGAGGAGAGGAGAGGAGAGGAGAGGAGAGGAGAGGAGAGGAGAGGAGTGGAAATCTATGGGCAGGTCCTTGGGAAGGAAGAGCCACCGCTGCTAGTGAAGTCCCACCCTAGCTCTGAGGATAAAAGGCAGGAGGCAGAGATGAATAGATGTAGCAGACAACTATTTATCTCCCGGCCGGACTTGTTAGCCTGCGTTGAGAGGGAAACTTTTTGCCGGCGCTCCTAATAAAGGAATCTTTGAGTTAAGTTCAGAGGGTTTGTCGTGTTTGGAGAGATGGATCAGAACAAAACCGTTATTGCTTCAGCTCTGAAAATATACAGTGGACACATCCCCATCTCCAGAAATCAATCAATAACTCCATTCGGTTTAGGCATATCACGATGAACATTTATAGTTCTCTTTCATAACAATTCAACGTAGCTTTGAATTCATTCTGCAGATTAGCTACTGCTGCTCTCGTCACTGTCTTCACTTCCTTCTTCAGTGTCATCTTCTTTGGGGGCACGACGCAAAGGATTGGCACACGGGCTGCAACACCATTGAGAACAAAGGTATAAATTTTGCAGGATGTGGCCCCAATCAATCAGGGTTAGGGAAGAACGGCTGACTCTTTACAAGGAAGTCTTCAAAGCAGTGGTGGGTTGCTCCCGGTTCGCAAGAACCGGTAGTAAAAATTTGTAGTAGTTCGGAGAACCGGTAATAACATTGGCTGGCCACGTCCCCAAACCGGTCCCTGGCCCGGTCGCCACTCACTTACCCCGCCCACCTCATCAGAGGTTTTTTTTTTTACTTTTAAAAGCATTTTTTCTACAACCTCTTCGGCTGAAAAGGTTGTAGGGAAAAAAAATGCCTTTAAAAGCCTCTGGCGATCCCAGCTGAGTTGCCTGATCATCAGAGGTTTCTAAAAGCATTTTTTTCTGCAGCCTTTTAAGGTTGTATAAAAAGTGCTTTTAAAAGTAAAAAAAAAAAAAAGTTGGCCATGCCCACCATCACATTACTCCCCCACCAAGCCACGCCCACAAAATAAGTCACGCCCACAGAACCAGTAGTAAAAAAAAATAGAAACCATCCCTGCCCCAAAGGTGCTTTTTCCAAAAGACAATTGAATTTTCTTGGTTTTTTTTTTCTTTTGAAAACATTTCGCTTCTCATCCAAGAAGCTTCTTCAGAACTGACGAACTGAAGAAGCTTCTTGGACGAGAAGCGAAATGTTTTCAAAAGAAAAAAACAAGGAAATCCAGTTTCCTGGACATGGAAGTTTAAAGTTTCTTCTTATCTTTGGATGCCTTTCTGCAGGCTATCGTGGCTTGTGGGGTGGCTGAAACGTTTTGGAGTGTTTTAACTTGCTATGATACCTCTTACCTCCTTTTCTTACCTTCTCTCTACCACGAAACAGCAAAATGGAAGACAGACAATGACCAACATTCCTGCGATGCCAACACCAAATATTCTCAAAATCTGTTGAGGGCCTGTTGTGGTTTGATCAACATAAACATGGCTGGCATTTAATCTACAGCTGAAACAGTAAACTTTAGACAAGCCGGAGAGGTCTTTAAAAATAAACATCACAAAATAGCAATAGCATCTTTTTTTACATCGTGGCGACCAAAACTGGATGCAGGATTCCAAGTGTGGCCTTACCAAGGCCTTATAAAGTGGTATTAACACTTCAGGTGATCTTGATATAAAGTTGTTAAAGAAGATACATGGGACAAAACGCCACTTACGGTCTTCAAACGGAGTATAGCAGTCTAATTGAATAAATTTTCTGGACGAAACACAACATTTGTGTTCTAGGCACAACGTCTGGTTGATGTGCTCTCCAGCTCTGCAAGCCACTGCTTTCTGATTTCCTCTGGGCCAGCATGCTTTCAGAAAGACAACAACAGTTCTAAGGTTTGAATCTCTCTCACATCCAACCCAGACAATAAGATATATATTAGCCTCCCGTAAATCCCTATTATGAGACGCGGTGGCTCAGTGGATGAGACGCTGAGCTTGTCGATCGAAAGGTCGGCAGTTCAGCGGTTCGAATCCCTAGCGCTGCGTAACGGGGTGAGCTCCCGTGACTAGTCCCAGCTTCTGCCAACCTAGCAGTTCGAAAGCACGTAAAAAAATGCAAGTAGAAAAACAGGGACCACCTTTGGTGGGAAGGGAACAGCGTTCCGTGCGCCTTTGGCGTTGAGTCATGCCGGCCACATGACCACGGAGACGTCTTCGGACAGCGCTGGCTCTTCGGCTTTGAAATGGAGATGAGCATCGCCCCTTAAAGTCGGGAATGACTAGCACATATGTGCGAGGGGAAATGTAAACTTTAAAACCCCTATTTCCTCAAAAATGTGTGGGGAATTATTCCTCCGTTAGGTTTACATGGGAGAGAACGGAGCAAAAACTGGAATGGTTAAGGACGTGTTTTGGAAAATATATCCTTGAACAAGCCGAGTTGGAGTAGCAGAATGCCATGGAGAAGAACACGCATGACGTGGTTAGAAGATACAGAGCAAGCTTTAAGACTAGAATTCCTAAGCAGCAAGTGGGAATCTGCTGCTTTCTTTAGGCAACCCACCCAAGAAGCGAAGGAAGCATTTGTGTAATTTTGGGTCCTGATAACTGGACATCAAAGAAAGTGCAGCTGCATAGTTGTATCTCTACAGGGAAAGGCTGAATTAATTCTCACTTGGCAAAGCCATCCGTTGCTGGCTCGAATGAATTTCAGTTGCCAAAATTTTAGCAGAATGAGATCTGAATTTCATTCTCACTTTGGAACATTCCACGGGAACAGAAGCCATTCATCGGTTGCCTTCTATTGGCTTTTACCACCGTGGATATCAATATCAATAGCACTTAGACTTATATACCGCTTTACAGCCCTCTCTAAGTGGTTTACAGAATCAGCATATTGCCCCCAACAATCTGGGTCCTCATTTTACCCACCTCAGAAGGATGGAAGGCAGAGGTGGGTTTCAGCAGGTTCTGACCAGTTCTGGAGAACCGGTAGCGGAAATTTTGAGTAGTTTGGAGAAACGGTAGTAAAAATGCTGACTGGCCCTGCCCCCATCTATTCTCTGCCTCCCGAGTCCCAGCTGATTGGGAGGGAATGGAAATTTTACAGTATCCTTCCCCTGCCATGCCCACCAAGCCACACCCACAGAACCGGTCGTAAAAATGTTTGAATCCCACCACTGATGAAAGGCCGAGTCAACCTTGAGCTGGTATGTATGTATGTATGTATGGGAAAGGGAAGGGAAGGGAAGGGAAGGGAAGGGAAGGGAAGGGAAGGGAGGGAGGGAGGGAGGGAGGGAGGGAGGAAGGAAGGAAGGAAGGAAGGAAGGAAGGAAGGAAGGAAGGAAGGAAGGGAAGGAAAATAGCAATAGCACTTAGACTTATACACCACTTCACAGCGCTTTACGGAGTCGGCCTGTTGCCTCCAACAATCTGGGTCCTCATTTTACCGACCTCGGAAGGATGGAAGGCTGAGTCAACCTTGAGCCCGGTGAGATTTGAACTGCCAAATTGCAGGCAGTTGGCAGTCAGCAGAAGTAGCCTGCAGTACTGCACTCTGGCCATTGTGCCACCATGGCTCATGGATATTCCCTTTTCAGTGTTATCCATTCAGTGTCAAGGAGCATCTTCTCAGCAGTCTTAACCAAGTCGGCTGGGAAGAAGGAAGGAAGGCCAATCTTCAGACGGGCTCCAAAACACACTTCAAACTTGTGTGTATCCAAGGAGATTTGGCATTAAGGGAGAGGTGCTTTCTGTTCAACAGACAGAGGCCAAGAGACTGGGCTAGGGAGAAGTAAGGAGGAGAGCAAGTTCTGATCAATCTATTTTCTGCTCAAAAACCTGAATTCTCTGTACACAGATGATCTCTGTGAACATCTTTCACTGTGTATGTTTCAGAGTAACAAACCCAACAGTTTAGCAAAGGAGTAACCTCGAGCCAATCTCCAAGGTGCACTTACTCAGAGGATTGAAGAAGTTCTCCACCTTTTGAGAGATGATTTCTGGTTTTATCCTTGGCTCGGTAGGAACTATGTAGGATTCATTTTGAACTTCTAGCGCTGGCAATGAAAAACCTGAAGAATTGGAGTTGGGGAAGTTCAAGAAATTGCAAAGCGTGCAATTAAAGTTTTGTAGGTGGCATCTCCCACCCACAAGACTAGCAAGAATAAGTAAAAAAAAATACTCTCCAATGTGTTGGAAATGTGAGGTGATCCCAGGGACCTTCTACCACATGTGGTGGGAATGCTCAAAGGCCAAACAATTTTGGCATCAAATAAAATGTTGGCTAGAAGAAATTCTAATATTAAAAATAGAGGTTAAACCCGAATTCTTCCTATTACTGTAGGTATTATAGAGGGTAAATACAACAAGAACACAACCTACCTATTATTACATATATTAACAGCAGCAAGGATAGCCTTTGCCCAAAAATGGAAGAGTAAAGAAATCCTCTCGGAAGACGTGCTCATCAAAATCCTCAATTGTGTAGAAATGGACAGACTTACCTTGGAGCTCAAGGATAAAACTGAATCAGCATACTACAAAATCTGGACTAAATTTTATGAATGGTTGGACAGGAGGAGGAATGCCAAGATGGTGTAGTGAGTGTCTAGAAATGGTCATGTCAATGTATGTTAAATCTGTATGTAAGATATGATTATATTGAGTATAGATGTAGCTGCTTAGAAGAAATTAGTTTATATATATCTGACATGCAAGAAGTAATGTACATTTGTACAAAGATAAAGAAGTCTGTTATGTATTAGTTTAAATTTGACGATAACGGTAAAAAACAGAGACGTTAAACCATGTCCATTGTTTTTTAATTTGAATTACTAATAAAAAAATTATTTTTTAAAAAAATTGCAAAGCATGTGCCACGTGGCTAATTTGTCAAAATCGTACTTTGAGAGTCCTATTTGCATTTAGGCATTATCTAATCTAGTATCTAATGACTTTAGCCATTTCCATTTCCATTTTTGTGACTTGACTAAAGAAATGAACAAAGCAAGATGGGAATTCATAGGCAAGTCCTGTAGTGTGTTTAGATTTGTACGGGGTGTGAACCTTTTGTGAAAACCACGGTGTAAAGTAATAATAGTAGATCTGAATCCAGACTTTGCAGCACAAATTACTATGATAGTATGGTTGCTATGAGGTTTGATATGTATTGCAATCCTGAATTTATTAACATGGGGGAATTTGGAAAGGTACACAGAAATTGGGATTTTTAGATCTGTTTCAAGTTTGCCTTGACCACATTTAAGGATTTGCCTAGAAAGAAATCTGCATTTATGCACTTTATGGCATGTTGTGGGGTCTAGAGAGGTCAAAAAAGTTAAGATGGCAGCCAGAGCTATGTGACCAATCATATGGTTGCAATCACTGTCAAAACTTGTGAGATGTAACCCCTGCCGTACAGAGACAACCCTTGTTATGTGACTTTTTAAAAAAAAAACATTGTGGACAAAGTTATTAAAATTAAGCAGAACAGGGAAGGGTCAGTACATGGAATGGAAACATGTCCAAGATCTCTCTCATCCCTCTTAAGCCACAACTTTAACTACGCTGGCACACCACACATCAGAACACTGTGTAATTTGTTTAAGGTAGTGGCAAAAGATCCTTATTTTTCAGCAGCTCTGCAAAATTCCAGCTCTGTTGAAGGACTCTGGGATTAAATTGGGGGCGCCTGAAGACGGAGAGGCTTCATATAAGCAACGGGTGACCAAATTCATTAAGTTTTGCTTACAAAGTCCGCTTTGTAATACTCACTTGGATTGACTGCATGAAATAATACGCACAAATATTTGGCTAAAAGCTGGAGCACAAGCCTCATTATTGGTATCATTCCTGAAATGACAGCAAAACATCCCCATCCCACAAACATGCATTATAGGTAGGAAATAAAAATAGACACAACAGGAGTTAAGATTTTTAGTACCACAAAGGAACTGGGATTCTTGACCCAAAGAATCAATTTCTTGTTTTTCTGTTCTACGACAGATGGAGTTGGGTATCCATACTATCAATTCCCCAACAACCAGCTGCCCCCTGAGATAAGGAGAATCCAAGACCTTGGTGCCTTCCGCCGTGCCCATAAAACTTTCTTTTTTCAGCAAGCCGGGCTGGCTTAATATATTTTTAAAATATTTTTAATTGGTTTATTTTAAATTGGGGCCAAATTAATATATATCTTTTTAATTGTTTTTAATGTTTGTATTGTATGTTTTTTATCTGGCTGTACACCGCCTTGAGTCCCTCGGGAGAAGGTGCGGTATATAAATTCAAAATAAAATAAAAATAAAAAAATAAATATAGAGCCTTGAGTAGCTTCTAGGTAACTTAAAAGGTTCTACAATTCCTACAGACAGGGTTGTAATGCCAGGTCATATTAAACCTGTGGTGGGGACTTTGGCACTCATCAATTACGACTTGGAAATTATTTTCCAAGGTACAAAGTTAACAAGGAAACGAAGAACAAAAGCCTACCTTAATTCAAGATTTCGAAGGAGATCACCATTTAAAAAGCCAGCACTTATAATAAAAGATGCATAGGGGAGCTATGGAGGATCCGTCACTATGGGGATCCCTATTGTGACTTACTCCCTGGGAAAGGAGGGGCTGAAAGTGTTGGGGTTGTCATAGGACGACCTGGGACAAGCTGAAGCCCAGTTCTGAATGGGTCAGAGCACAATTTCTGACTGATGGGAAATTCGAAGCAGGCATACCTGGGAGACAACTGGTTAGGGAAAGCTACAAGGGAATTTGTTTGGTCCCGTAGGGTTAGCACCCTTCATTTTGGAAGGAAACACCGATTAGGAGTTCAGTCCTCAGAAGGCAACGTAAATACAAAGGAAAAGAAGTACAAACTAAGTAAAAGGAACAACTGGAATACTCTAAAGAGGTACTACAACAGAGTGGTTGTCCCAAAGGTGTTTTTCCAAAAGGCAATTGGGACTTTTTTGGTTGTTTTGAGAAAATCCCAAGAAGGAAACAGCTGCCTTTTGGAAAAAGCATCTTTGGGACAACCATGACCTGAATGATTGAGATATACAACAGAATGGCAATTCTAAAAATTTCCTTTGAAATGTCAAGTGTAACAAACAATTCAGAAGGCCCGTCAAAATTCCCAACAGGAGGTTCTTAAAGATGGAAGACCTTGAATTTGCATGGATTTCTTCTCTGCGGCCTTTCAAGACTGCAAACATTTTAAACAAGGAGACGAGAGGCCACTTCTTCACTGGTCCCATCTTACAGCATCATTCAAACAATGCTAAGCCACTATTAAAGTCAGGCTTTATAGCTGTTGGGTGATACTCGCGGAGTAGGAAATGGCTATAGATACTATTGATAACCATTCTATTGGTCGTAGAGCCTACTTGAAATTACCAGTCACCGACACAATTAGCACAATTATCTTATTTTGGTGTAGAATATGCTTACTGATGTCGTGTTCCAAACTTGAACAAATTATCACAATCACAATATGGTCACCCCTTTTTTTTCCTCCTCACAATTATCTTTTCTCTAGTGCTAGTGAAAAGAAGGAAAACAAACCAGCCAATTCAGTTGTGTGCCTGGAAAAGTGAGATGTCCAATTTGTATTTTACTTGAATCTTGTGGCCATTCAAAGATATCTTTCAATCTTTAAAAAAAACTTTTATTTTTTTTTTTTGTTTTCAAAATAATTGTAATTTATTAGACCATATGTGAGGTTACCATTAAGGAAGTGAGCCCAAACATCAGACATTTGCTGCACTTTCAAACCTTTGTAACACGCATGATTCTCAAAATGAGTCTTACATTTGGATTTACAATTTGTTTTTTAAAATGTACCAATACTTAAAAACAGCGAATTTTTTAAATTGAAAGGGATACACATTTAAAGCACAAAAATACTGCAAAAATGTCATTTGAAAATGGTGATTAATCTGTTAACAGTTTTAGTTAAGTCAAATCTAGTTAGCACCTTACTGAAGTCAGTCTCGAGTGTAAAATTAGTGCATATAATAGCAAACATGTACGTTTTGACCAGTAGCCCCTTTCTTGAAATTGAAAATATTTCAGTTTTCACACTTCTGGAATAAACAATGTTTCCAATTTCAACACAAGAAAAAAAAAAACAGGTTCCTGCTTCAAGTTGATTTGTTTAAAGCAATCATTTATAAAGATTGCATCAACATCCATTAGCAGAGGAAGATCCAACTTTATTGAAACTGCTTGCATACAAAATATATTGCACTATAACCAAACAAATGTCAACATAAAATCCAATCTGTTGTAGCTAATATGTACAGAGAATATTGCCCAAGAGCAGTTACATTACAAGGTCATTCTACCTTGGTTAATTATCTACAGTATTTTAAACCAAACAGCTTACAGATGATGTGTGCAAGGTACCAATTTCAGTTTTCAAATACTATACATTCCCCCAAAATAAATAATTAGAAATCAACATTTAATGTTTGGCAATATTTAAGACTTTTTTTTAATATTCGTTAAGTTGTGTGCAGTTTGTTGCCATTTTTATATGCTTGCTTGTACGCAAAGTAAAAAAAAAAAGGTAAAATGAAAAAGCACAGAAACAAACAAAACAAAGACTGGGGCTGCAGTTTGTACAATTCTGTACATAATCAGCAACACTCCCACTGGAGTTAAATTTTAATAAAAACAGAATAGCTTAAAATGAAATGTCCTACTGTGTTTTATTTTTGCATGTAAATTTCATTCATGATCGGAAATAGAAAGCATGCCTCATCCCCAATTATGGACGACTAAACCTTACACCAACTTCGATTACAAGTTTTTTAAACTACTTTGTGAACAAGACCTTAAAAATTGATCTATATCCAATGCTGTCAAAGTACAGTATATCCCTGAATTTTACGAACAGCTGCGTAAAACACCATCATCTTCCTATCCCACCTGAATTTAAATATCAAAACTGTAGGGGAAGTGAATAACAATGACAACAACAACAAAAAACGCTTATTCTTTTAAATTGGTCCTCTGGCCACAGAGCTGGCACACATTATAAACAAGTTCTTGTTTGTTCCCTCGGTAACCATTAACTGTATTGTCACAATTGGGAGTATGCATTTTTTTAAAAAAACAAAACAAAACCCCAAACTCTGTCCTGACTAAAAAGGGGGAAACATAAAACAAACAAATGAAGGGGGGGAGAGGGGAGAGAAAGCCACCACTTCAGTAACATGATCTGCCATTATCTTCAGTGCAAAATAGGTTTCTATCTTATAAACAGCCTAACGATGTTGATGCGAGGAAAACAAATTATGGAAAGCATGCATTCTTCTAATAAAGTACTAACTGTTGGAGAGGTTTTGCTACATATATATTGTACATTTAAAGTTCCTATTCGGATGTTTCTGCCTGAAAGAGGGTACAAGGTGGGAACCCACCACGGGCTCTTCCAGGTGAGGTGACCCAGTTCAGGTCTCCCTGCTCAACCCAGAGAAACTGGGCGCTGAGAAGGTGGGGCAGGTACCTGTAAAGACCTGGAGCCAAGCTCTTAAGGAGGATTCCTGCGCCCTGAGCAGGTCTAACACCTGAACGTTAAACAAGAGTTCAGCATTTCCAACAAATCTTCCCTGATTTCTGCTTCCAGAGAATATTCCTACCTGCCAAGATATAAAAAAGGCACATACCATACAACTTTTTTTTTTTTGCTAATGAAAATGACAATTTAGTTACGTTACACAGAGAATCCGGGTTCACCGAAATACTGGGGGGGGGGGGGGGGGGGGGGGGGGGGAGGGGAAAAAAAAAAGGTGAACCGAAAAGTGTGTGTGAACTGACACAGGACGTAAAAGCAATAGCGTCAATTTTACTTTTTATTTATTTATCTATTTTAAATGAGGAGGTTTTAATAGATTGAAAACAGAAGCCCAATTTGATTACCGCAAACACTATTTATTCTGAAAATTGAAATTTAGCAGTGATTTTTGACCAGATGCGTTAAAATGGTACAACTGAACAGAAATACCAATGCACAGTTCAGTATTTTTTTTTTTAAAAAAAAAACAAACAAAAGGAATTCTTTCATTGTTTGAAGTGCAATATGTACTTGAAAGCATTTTGTTTTTGTTTTTTTCAGAAGTTCAAGGTATTTTAATGCAAGTATAATGTCTTATTTTGAAAAAAGAAAACTGCATACTGCTGATGTTAAAAAAAGGCTAACAGAACTTTTTTTTTGTTTTTTTTTTTTTTGTTTTTGTTTAATATTTCATGCCCTGCCGCCCTCTTGCCTACTATTTGTCTTTGGCCTAACAAGTTTCTCTAATGTGGAATAAGATTTACTGGAACAGTTTAGGAAATACGACTTCTCGAGCTATGCAGTTTAGGGCACGCCATTCACCAACGGTTGCTGAGTTTCTCCGCTGTCCGATTTTTCTTTCTTCTGGTTACGATCCTTACCCGTCCGCAGCCGGCTAGCTTCGCTGGAGGTATTCTGTAAGGTTTTAGTGTGGACACTCCTTTCATTATTGCAGTCAATTCTGATCTGAAATAAGTTATAGTTACATAAAAGCATACCCCTTGCAACCACTAGGGAGCGCCCACCGAGAGCTGGCGGAGAGGACTTAAAAGTTAATAATAGTAATAATAGTAATAATAATAATTTTTCTCCTCCTCCAAGTGAGGTAGACTCTGGGAAAAATATATTAGTTAAGAGGCGGGCCATTTGAATATTGTGAGGTAGTTATAGTTAAGTTGCTGGATTTAATACACTGTGCCTTATACACAATATAATGTATATACAAGATAAACATTATGTAAGTTAGCTATTATTTTGTTCAATGTGAACGTTGACAAATTATCTTTAAAATAAATTATGCGCTGACTTTATCTGAACGTGTAGGACTTAAACTGATCTCCTTTGCTCAAACTACAGGTAGTTCTCCACTTACGAGTCCGTTTAATGACTGTTCAGTTACAAAGGCACTGAAAAAAGCGACTTATGACTGTTTTTCACACTTACGACCACTGCAGCATCCCTGTGGCCATGTGTTCAAAATTCAGACGCTTGGCAACTGACTCCTATTTATGACAGTTGCAGTGTCCAGGTCTGTGTGACATAATCTCCTTTTGCGACTTTCTGACAAGCAAAGTCCATAGGGAAGCTAGATTCTCTTAACAACTGTGGTAAGAACAGTCGTAAAAGGGAGCAAACTCACTTAAAGAATGTCACACTTACCAACATAAACGTTGGACTCAATTGGGGTCCTAAGTCGAGGACTACCTGTAATCTAAAATATCCCTTTTAACCTTCTGGGAAGTGGGCAAATTAAAAACATGAAAGGAAGCATAGGAAAGACAACTATAGACTGATGTAGGGAGAACAGACTGCAAAGGAAAAAAAAACATGTAACATATACTGCCACGCAGGTAAGCATGCTTCGTTTATGTATCAGTAAAGAGACAAATCCCTAGTGCCGTGTCACGGGGCGAGCTCCCGTGACTTGTCCCAGCTTCTGCCAACCTAGCAGTTCGAAAGCAGGTAAAAAATGCAAGTAGAAAAATAGTGGTGGGAAGGTAACAGCGTTCCGTGCGCCTTTGGCGTTGAGTCATGCCGGCCACATGACCACGGAGACGTCTTCGGACAACGCTGGCTCTTCGGCTTTGAAACGGAGATGAGCACCGCCCCCTAGAGTCGGGAACGACTAGCACATATGTGCGAGGGGAACCTTTACCTTTAAAAAGATAAAACTTACCTGAAGTGAGCCATCTGTTCTCCCTTTAGCATCTCTTGAATTGCGTTGACGGTTGTCTGTCCTTGACTGGTCCTCGTTTCCTGCATGTCAAATTTGGATTTTAGGAAGGTGACTTTGTAACAGATTTAGTCTGTCTCTCCATCTTTGTTTTCCTTTTTGTTGGCCATTTGACCAATATAAGCTAATACAAATATTACTATTAGCTATGGATTTCTTTCCCCCCTTTTCATTGGTATGTTACATTTGAAGCTTCCTGGGAAAAAAACCTAACGACATGTCAGCCTGTAAGTGCTATTAAGGCATAATTCTAAAGATTGGAAATGCTACCTTTCACTCATAATTTGAGAGTGATCCATTTCCACTGAGATTATCATGAAGAATAGGAGTCCGAGAAAGAATTGTTACGTTATTAATAATGGCTATTAGGTAAGCAAACATTCTACAGAAAGGTGGGCACTCTTCAGGTAGCCCCAACGATATTTCTGGACATTTTACAGGACCGAAGTAAAAATGTAGGACCAACAGCAATTTGATCTTCCAATCTTATTCAGAGAAGAGCAACTAAGATGATCAAAGGCCTGGAGACTAACCCATTTGAAGAACGGCTGCAAATTTTGAGTCTGGCTAGTCTAGAGAAAAGAAGAATTAGGGGTGACATGATAGCAGTGTTTCAGTATTTGAGGGGTAGAAGAGGGGGTCAACTTACTGTATTTTTCAGAGTGTAAGACGCACCTTTTTTTCCCAAAAAAGAGGGTGAAAATCTGGGTGCGTCTTATACTCTGAATGTAGACCCGCCCGGCTTCTCAAATGGAAGTTTCAGAGGCTGCAAAAAGCATCAGAAATGAAGCTTCAGAAAAGATGCCCCCAAACAGAGCTTCAGAGGCTTTACAAAGTGTTTCAGCGCCTATACAAAAACCACGCGGACGAGAGAGCGCTTACCTTTGAACCCTCCCCGGCCTCTTCCGCCTTGGCCACGTGCGCCTCCTCCGCGCCTTCGGCCATCCCCTCTGCGCAGGTAGCTGTCTCGCTCTTCTTCTGCTGGGGCTAAGGACCAGTCGCTGAGTTCATCTCTGTGATCAGACTCTGTTTCAGAAGCATTGGATGCTTCAGAGTTAGTTCCTATCGAAGAGTTTGAAAAAACCAAGACATACCACAGGCCATTTTTATGAGGTTTTGGAAAAAACCACCCCAAAAACAACTACCGGCTGAAACCGGTTTCCTGTTGTAATATTTTACAGTGGGGGGGAAAAAATATGGTGTTGTTACGTTGATGAAAGTTTTAGCATTTCCTGGATATTTTTTATTGCCTCGATGGAAAGCCATCATGGGCAGCAAACATTCGTGGGGTATGTGGGATAAACCGAAATTAAATGAGCCAGGTAGCAAGCATGGAAGGAGCCACGATTTCTGTGCAGAAATCGCTTTTCATCTTTATAGCTCATTGGTATCTTCAGATCAGCTCAGCCTCCCAATTTTTAACAATTCCAGAACTTCTCTAGGCCTCTAGAACAAAGTCTTCCAAAAGCTACCCACCTGAAGCATAGCCTGGGCCACGCCTGCTGTGGCCTCGGTTCCTGTAAGGTCGGCCACCCCTTCCGAGACCAGGACCGTCGTCAGCCATGTACACTTTTTCTTTATCAGGGCGATTCGGGGGTGGCCTTGATGTGGCCCCGATCTGTCGAAGCTGTTCATCAATCTGCAACCTCTCCAAACGGAGCTGATCCACTTCCTGGGGGGAGGAAAAAAAGAGGCAATTGACCAAAAGCTGCAGTTATTCTAAGGATTATCGTGTGTTGTGGCCCGTCAGCAGCCTGTGTGGATTGTAGCTGATTCAGACAGCGAGGAGGCTGGTGTGGTGCTGCGCCAGCAGCCTGTGCAGCTGGCACTCGAGTTGGACAGTGAGGAGGCTGGAGAAGATGTGGTGCCTGAGGCAGGGATTCAGCCAGGGCCTTCAGAACCTCCTTTAAGTGAAGAGGACGAAGAGGAGGAGCCTCTTCTCAATGCATGGGCGCGCAGAGCTGCCAAAAGGCAGGAGTGGCTCCTCAGGAGGAGGTCTCCTCGAGAGTAAGGCTTGGGGCTAATTGGCCACTCCCTTAGCCTATTTAAGGAGGAATGCCGACTGAATCAATTTGTAGGGAACAACTTTAGTTCACTCTCCTTCGCGTCTGGATTCTCTGCAAATTGCTTCTGGGCTTTCTGCCAACTTTAAGTAAGATTGTGATTACTTTATCTTTGGTTTCTTGTAGGCTGTTAAGAAAGTTTATTAACAGCCTTTATTTTGAAAAAGACTGAGTTATTTTAGTAAATTAAGTTTTGTACAAACTTTGTTTGTGCTGTATTCTTTGGGGTCCGTAGCTGGGGCAGAACACCATGTGTCTTGGTTCGTTTCAAGGCAGAGGAATTCATTTAGGAATGAATTAATAGAAAGAATCATCATTCATTTAACGACCCCATAAATGCGTTAAATGTAGGGGTCCCTTGCGGGGTAGAGTCTGGGCAACTGAAGGGAGCTAGCGGGAGCATTTTATTGACTGGATGCCCTTCCTGTCACCAATGCAGAGTTTTGTTTCAGCAGATATATTCTCAGTGCGCCCAGAGAGAAATAACTGCCTCTACCTAGGATCGAACTCACAGCCTCCTGATTGTGAGGCGAGAGCTCCAACCTCTAGGCCACCGCACCCACTCTAATTAATAGGAAGAATGAAAGGGCTACATAATTTTGCGTAGCACCTGGAAGCCAGGTAAAGCCAGTGGAATGCTCACCTTTAAATAATTGAGGTGGTAATCCAAAAGAACGGTGGCGTTTGTGATGCTGTCCTTGGTTCCCACGAAGACAAACGGGACCATTCCCTAGAAAGCAAATCTAGAATCAAATGACTTGCAGGACACCATCCACGCCAATCTAGCGTCAGCACTCAATGTACAGGTAGCCCCTGACTTACAGCAGTTCGTTCAGTGACCGTCCGAAGTTACGACGTCACTGGAAAAAAAGTGACTTAGGACCATTTTTCACACTTGTGACCCTCGAAGCATTCCCATGGTCATGTGGTTTACATTCGAATGCCTGACAACTGACTCACATTTATGACGGTTGCAGTGCCCGGGGGGGGGGGGAGAGAGGTGTCACGTGATCCCCCTTTGAGACCTTCCGACAAGTCAAGTCAACAGGGAAGCCAGATTCACTTAACAACCATGTTACCAATTTAAGAATTACGGGGATTCACTTAACAAATGTAGCAATGGGGCAAAACTCACCTCAAATTTCTCACTTAGCAACACAAATTTTGGGTTCAATTGTGGTTATAGGTTGAGGACCACCTGTAATCTCATTAAACATTTAATGACAATGTTTTAAGTCTTCCTCACTTCATCAGAACTCAAACCCGGGTAACATACGGTCCTCAGGATCTTTCTTACATGTGGTGGCCAAGAGAGAAATTCTCTCCTAAGCAATCCGGCCTACATTTTAATTTATACTGACCAATACACAACCCTGCACCGATCTATGATAAACTGCAATGAAACCTCCAATCCTGAAATAAAAGGTTTTATGCATAACGTGCATGATGAGACAATGGACGGATTTTCTGAAGTGGCACATCTGAGTATTAGAGGACATGCCGTAACATTCTGAGGAACGGGATCGGTTTAGCTCCTTTGCAAAGATCCAAGAGGTCTAGCTACTTAGCTAATATTACAAAAGGCGAAAACAATTAAGCAGCTCCCTGAACCGGTTTGCAATAAAAAGGTGTAAGACGGTTGTGGGAAATGTGTTTTTCTGCATGAATGTGAAACATTACAATAGCCACGTACCTCTTCCTGTGGAATATTTTTATCATTTTCAGCCTCAATTCGCACTCTCACAACTCCAGATTTATCCACTATCTCTTGAATGAGTTTTCCATTTTTTCCTATAACCTTTCCTATAAAAAAGAACACAGGAAAACATTTCTTCAAATCAGAAACGTTAGGAAAAAAAGGGATGACAAATTACTTCTGCCAAAAATGCTTCCACAGATGCTCAAATATTTCATTTCTGTATCAATAAAGAAAGTCTGTTGTCACAAGGACATCAGATGCTTATGTCCCTTTGATAGGCATCTTTAAAAACACTTGAGTACTTATTTTAAAAAGGATTCAAGTTTGAAGGTTTATTTTCCTACATGCAGAGATAACATCTGTAATTGCAGGAAATATTTATTAAAATGGATTGAAACCAATTACTAAATATGCCCATTAAGATGAGATTTAATTAAGTGTGACAATAACCTCCAGTATCAAGATTGCAAGGAGAAATCTGTGTCCAATTACCACAGTCACTTAACTTGTCAAAAGGTTTTTACTCATTATGAAACAAGGATGACATTCAAATCAAACCCTTGTTTTCAGGATTATTTTGTGAAGTACGGCAATTCATTAGAAAAAAATGATTATTAAATTCAGACTTGCAGGATATGAAACGGAGTAGCAATGATCCTGGGCCAACAGTTCCTTGTAGCCAGTTTGACACATTATTGTAAATCAGTATTAAAACAGTCCTATTGAGCTACAGCTTCATTTTAACTCAGCCGAATGATCAGAATTGCTATTTGGTTTTTTTTAAAAAAATACATTAACCATACTGTGATACTCTCCTCCCGTCTTTATTTCTAAAACAATCAGGTTTCAAACACACCTTCTGACTGACTTACCTACTAAGTTTCTTGGGACCTGGATGACATCCTCAGCAAATTCAAGGTAACTTCTGGCCTTTTTCACTGCATCTTGATCCTACGGAAAATGTACATGTGTTTTAAAAAACTACAGTGGCTCAGAGTTGGGGATATTTCAATGAAAGTAGCTTTGGAAATGCAACTCACCTCCCCATAAATATGGAATGTACAAGTGTCTTCATCAAGATCAATTGCCGTCACTCCTGGTACCTTCCGGGCTTGCTGGATGTTAGCTCCATGAGTGCCAATAGCCAGACCCATCAGATCTTCACGTACAACAAACTGCTCATGAAATCTTGAAGCAAGCTGCCTTGAGCTCTGGAAGGGATATTCTGGGTTACACATAAACCTTCGATATGAAGGCACATGGAGTCACTTTTTAAAAAGAAGATAGGTCATAGGGTGTTCTCTCTTGCTCATTATTTGGGAATTTCTTAGTAACTACCAAACAATTACATCAAATGACACAGGTTACTTTCACTAGCACACTTGAATTTATTTCAGATATTCAAATAATATGAATTTATTTCAATATTCATGAAGTTACATGGATTCTTGGAAGGCAACACCTTCCCTAACATAGGCGCCCACCAGATATGTGAATTTAATCCTCCAAAATTGCCTAGCCAATGTGATTATTGTTCAGAAATCCAGGACTGCTGATTCTTTAGAAAACACCCAGGTTAAGGAAAACTCATAACTTCATCTGAAAAAGTTAGGGTAACGGTGAAGATAACATTGGAAGTTAGATCAATGTTATCCAAGCTAGAACTAGTTTTCTAGCACAACTGATAGTCTTCCTGATAAACAGAATATCATACTGCAGGTTAAAACAATATATTGGCATGAAAAACTCTAAATTTTCCCGAATAGATTGGAAAGCACATCCCATCATTCGCAACTGTGGGATGATCCAGAACATGTTACTGCCAGACTTCAGTTTCTTTACTTTGGCAGCCAAGTGGCTACATCTATAAAAAAATGGTTACAACTTTTACCTCTAGTTGTTTGCTTGCTTCTTCATTTCTCATTATCAAGGATAACTTGGTTCGAAGACTTCGAAAGTGCATATCAATTAACATATTTGCACGTTTTGTTGTTACTTCATTAATAGACTAAAGAATTAAAGAGGAGGGGGAAAAATCTTGATTAGTATTATTGCAAAGCAGAACTTCTGAATTCAACCCCATCTATCCAAAAGGAACTTACTAAAATGATAAGCTGATGGGCCTCAGGATCGTATGTTACAGAAAATGCCCCAACTGCCTTTTTGAAATCTTTGTGTGCAGATTCTTTAGCACACCTAAAACAACAATTTAGAACCATGATTAGAGAATGTGCTGTTACTTTGTCCACAGAACCTCAACAATAACAAATAGAATCCCATGTAGTTTAAAGGGTCATGCTGGACCTCCCCCACTGTGACACATTCCAAACTTAATCACACAGAATTGATTCATAAACTGTTTCTGGGAATTAATATTTATATTTGCATATTTTCATTTGGTTTCATTCAGGTAACTACATAGCAATTAAATTGCAGCTTAATTCTACTTTTTCATACTGAAAAACATCATCTTTAAAAATCTTTTAATTAAATGCCACGTAGGTATGTACAGTTGTAATGCACTGAAAAGAACTAAATAGTTTGTAAGTATCTTGTTGGGGGAAAATGCAATATCCATCTTAAGAATACTGATTACGACTTTATATACAGAATAACATTGCACTTACATCTGCCTTAAATCTTCAGGTACATCAAGCTTAATCTTATGAAAAGTATCCTTGGTTGCAGGTTTGTTAGGATTGACAGATCTCAAACGCTCAATTGTGACAATTTCATTGTAGGTAGCATCACAAGCAGCATATTCTATTACATAAAACTAATGGAAAAGAACAAATTGTCCAAGACACTGTATAAGTAGGTAGTGAAGTTTTAAAGATTACATTTCATATTTGAAGCCCCACTGCTTACTTTTCGTTTCAATATTTGTTACAGTAAAACCCTGATTTACTTGACTAATGAAAGAAAGAGGGGTTTAGGAAAGCCGCTACTCCATTAAATCCAAATGGGATTTTACCCATATATGAAATGGCAACTGGGAATTTGGGCACATTTATTTCCTGCGTTTCACATACATAAAAAAATGGAAACAGATTTTACAGATGCACAGAGCATATGGAAAGATTTTCCCACTGCATCCAAAATCTACTAAATTAAATTTCTTAAACTGAAGGTTTAACTACACATTTAGAATCCAGTAAAACTAAAAGAGAGACCTATAGCAATTTAAAACAGAGATGCTATGAAGAAGAGCAAAGTATTAAATATATATGTGTATATATATATATATTCCTACCTCACCCTTTATCATTCTCACTTTAGCCAGCCACCAGCAACATGGTTCCTTTTCGTTAGCCCTGGAATAAACCTAAATGAAATCACAGTATAAAACATTGCATTGTTACACAATAAAATGTTGTCACCTGGTGGAGAAATAGCACAGTGCAATCCTAATGCCATCATCACACTATAAAGTTGGTTTTAAAATGAAACATCCAGCAATAATCTTGTTTTGTGATATTTCACAGACTCAGATCTCAATATATCGCTAGTGCGATCAAGTGTTGGTTCAGATCAGACGACCATGGAGTTCACTTGATTTTGGGATATTCAATTTTCCTTAGGCCATACGTATCTCCCAGGATTGTGAAGCTAAAATGAGGGGAGACACCCAAGTACATCACCTCAAGGCTTGAGGCTCAAGTTCTTCAGAAGGCAGGAAATAAATGAAAAATTAAAAAAAAAAAAAAACAGAAAAGGGGTGCCTAGAGTGCTTTTAACATTCTTTAAATTGCTCCATGAATCCACACCGCTTGCAGTTCATTTTAATAGGAAAAACACCCTTCTGCTAACCTGGAACAATCTAATCTGGCAAGTCGTTTTTCTATTGGCCAATGGTACATGGCAGAAATGGAAGCTGGCACTTTCCTATTGCTATCCCAGCCTTATAAAGCCTTCCATGTATTTGTATGTTTACACTGACTTGTAACACTGGGCCAATTCAAAACCATGTCAGTGGGTATATTCAACTTCTTGTACTTATGCTCAATGAACGCACAAGGAGAAAGTTAAATTGTTAAGATTGGCCCATTCCAACCACCAAATAAATATTCAGTAAAGAAAATGAGATGGTAATATACACAGAAAACTTGTATTGCAATTTTCCAAATCAAATGTTAAAGCTCAAATGATTTTGTCCACTAGAAGCTTGAAGGATTTACACAAGTTTCAGTTTTGTACACAAACTAAATAGGCTTGCTAAACTGGGTACAAAATGTGGACAACAAAGAAATTCCAGTTCAATACAGAATTCACCCATTCCACCAATGGGTGGAAACTAACCAAGGAGAGAAGCAACTTAGAACTAAGGTGAAATTTCCCAACAGTTAAAATAATTCATCAGTGGAACAACTTGCCTCCAGAAGTTGTGAATGCTCCAACACTGAAAGTTTTTAAGAAGATGCTGGATAACCATTTGTCTGAAGTGGTGTAGAGTTTCCTGCCTAAGCAGGGGGTTGGACTAGAAGAGCTCCAAGGTCCCTTCCAACTCTGTTATTCTATTCTATTCTATTCTATTCTATTCTATTCTATTCTATTCTATTCTATTCTATTCTATTCTATTCTATTCTATTCTATTCTTCTATTCTATTCTAATTCTAATTCTAATTCTTATTCTATCCATCCTCCCCAATTTCTCCATGTTCAGCATAATGGCTGCTCTCTGATTAAAGCCAGTGGAAGAAAGAATATTTAAGAAGCATTTTTGTGAGGCTCCTCATGAGATCAAGGAGAACTTCACTCACTAAGAAGTGCTTGGCCAACTCAGGATGTGGGTGGTATGGTAATTGCCAATGGCAATAGTTAGTCCAAGTATTAAGTCCATGCATGCTGAAAAAGAGAACCTGGATGAACCTCAGAGAAATTAAGAGGAGGGGGGAGAATCTCCAACCCACTTTGATTTTCATGCAATCATGTCTGGTTACAAAAATATACAGACTGTTACAATAAAGAACTTCAACTGAACTTTCTGTCCAAGAGGTACTCGGCAAAGCCAGTCTTAAGTGATTTTTTAAAAAAATGAATCCTTTAGAGTACCTTTACATTTATTCTAGAGAATTATATTCTTGCTTAAGAATTTCAAGCTTACTTATTATGCATGCTAGCCCATCACATCCATTGCCATTAGAGGAAATTAATGTATAATTAAATTAAGGGACCTTAATACTGGCACCACACCTATTTAGGTTGCATGAGTCAGGTGCAACTTTTTGTGTAGCCGGTGCCACACTCTGCTATACATATTCATTCCTCAAGTTGTGATGATGTGTCTGAGTCCAAAGCAGTATTAAATGCTAAATATTTGTCGCCTCTGATTGACAAGAGTACCCAAGAAAATGTTTGAGGAAAAAGAAACAGAAAGGAGCACCTGATAACTACTGCCAATATTTTCTCCTGAAAGGCAAATCTTATTGTTGTTTCACCCTCGTCCAAAATGTAAGATTAAAATGGGTCTTACCTCAACTTCATCACTTTCATTTATATCTTTATTGTACCCTGTAGGTGGAGGGAACCTGACATCATGGAATGGAATCTGTCTCTCTGGCTGCCAGCTAAAATACACAATAAAAAAACCCTAAGCTATTAAAAAGTAACAGGTGTGAGTAAGGCAAAAAAAAAAAAAAGCACGCCAATTCAGGAAAGATGGACAATCTAAAATTATTTCCCAGGGACTAAGCACAGATAACTGGGTGAAACTGAATAAACACACAGCTAAGTCAGTCTTGGATTTAAAACACTTCCTCCGTAATCACAGCTAATAAACAATGGGATATAAGCGAATGTGTGGAACTCCATATAGTTAAGTAAGTCAGAAGGTGGGGAAAGAATGGAGAGCCCCATCAATCCTTTGTGCTTAGCACAAATAAAAATGGGACTTGAAAAGGGGAAGATTATACTTTCCTCAGTGCCCAGCAAAGAAATGATGCAATATATTGTTACAAAAATAAAAATAAACCAGAGTATCTTTTCCAAAGAAGAACTAAGTTGCAACCTGAGTTTATTGTTAAGATTGGGACAGTGTTTTAAGAATATAAGGATTTATAGCATTAAGTACTGAAGTCAGCTCTCTTGAAAAAGAACTGCTGTTCACTGCACTTTCACCCCATGTGAAACTTTCTGGTTATTCTTTGAGATATAAATATAACATGAAGGTAGATTGCTCATCCTACGAATAACTAAGATACAGAAGCTTAGGCAAGTTTTGGTAGAAAGGAAATAATTATGCATTTACTCTCAACACTGCCCTGACCAGATTGCTTTCAAGAATCAAAGGAAGGACTTATTTACCAAGCAACTTGTTTCAGGGGGAAAAAATTGAACTATGCAAGATTGACATTATATTCAAAATCTAAATTTGCTCAGCATCGCACTTTTAGATGGCTAAATCTTTGTAAGGTCAATTCCAGGATAATACTTACTTATTCTCAAATGCAACAGTTATTGAATCTTCATGGACATCTTTCACAAATGCCTGAAACAAATAAATAAGATTTAATCGCAAATGATATATTAATCTGTTATTGATATTTCTCTTACCACAAGAGCGCCACTTTGAATATTCATTCTAAATATACTATATTCTAAATATACTATATTGGCAAAGCATGATGGGGAGAGGAGTGATCCATCCATATGAACCAACTGGCTACTTATGGGACAGATTGAAGGTGTCAAAAAACATGTATGTCATGGACATGGATGTGCCAGCTGTTACTCTAGGTTGAAAATCTAGGCCTGCTGTCGGTCACAGAACTATGCTCATCATAAGCAAGTAAAGATTGAAATTGGACTGTGAGGTGCTAGAGAAAAAATACACTCAAATACAGAACATTTTGAGCCACGTTTAACTCACTAGGCAAAATATTTTGATGAAATAGCCCTAATATATTTTTTCTTCAAAAGTACTAGACTGCCATAGTGGAAGTGTAGATTTTGCAATGAAGCAACTATCATATCCTGATGATTTCACACTGGCTGGGTAAAAAAACAATACAAAATTCACACAGGGAGCTATAATATGGGACAAAAAGCTTTCAGTGTACTTCTTCAAAAGTAAAATACTGTTACACTATTCTCTTTGTACTAAAATTCTTGTGCTGCTTCAGGGGATAAAGCCACACTAAGTTTAATGGTAGTTACTACAAATTACAATGCTGAACGTACACACATATCCTTTTGAGGTAAGTATAATATTCTTGGCTATGCTGGCATTTTTTTTCAAATCCTGACATTAAATGTATTATCTTGAAAATTAAGATCCACTGATATTACTCTCTATTGATGTACTTGGGATAAGAGTATTGAATTTAAATCTGACAAAAAATGTAATCAAACTAGCTGCTCCAGCACAAAATTTAGTTGTGGTAACCTAAGCAGTAGAAACAAAGTCATCAGCTGTTTAGTCTGATAGGATTCACTGTCTTACTAAAAAAACATATCTGTCTTGATACATGTGAACAGTGTTACATGCAAACATCAACAGAACTGATTTATCTTTATTTCATTCTTTCATTCAGGGATTCTCAAACTGTGGATTAGGACCCCCAGAGAGATTTCAAGCAGCTCAGCGTTGGCAGATCACACTTCAAAACCTTACAAGGACAGTGGGAATGTTGTCAAAACTTGTTCCGGACTTTCTTGCTTTGCCTGCATAATCCTCTGGTGGCAGTTGTGGTATCACAAAGTTTGAGAACCCCTGTTTTAATGGAAAATTCAATAGGTTATGCAATTTTAATCTGAACTGCTTGTTAGGTCAGATGTTAAACTCTGAAACCGAAAAATAAAATAAACCATTTAAAAAGGTAGGTATTGCAAATTTAGAGCAAAGTCTGAAAACAAGGTTACCAAGATACTATAAGAATAGAAATACCATGCAATACCCAAGTAACAAATACACACTACAGAAGGAGCTGTTCTTTATGTTTCAGTTATACTAAGAGTGGAAAACTATTTTCAACACTGCAACTTGATGTTGTGAAATATGCCAATCTAGCAGGTTAAAAATTAAAATTCATTGTATCTCTGAAAGAACAAATCAAGATTATTATCTTGAACATCTATGCATGAATTTGAATCACCACAAATGATGCTTTATTCCCTTGTTCATGCATTCATTTCTTTGTTAACATAATTATTTGCTTATTAGATGATCTGATAAAACAACATGCTTATAATAGTTTCCATTACTGATTTAGACTGCAAATTATACTTGGACTGGTCAAATTTATTTCCTTTTTTATTATGTCTTAACCCTATGTCTTATGTTATATAAGCCTGATTAATGAGCAACTAAAGATACTTTGAGCTTTACATCTTAAAGTATGGGAGAATAAGTGAAAAAAATGATCAAAATTTGTGAAAAATCATCACAAAAGTATGCACATTAGAATCCAATGCCAGAGCCTTTTTAAAAACTTGATGAGGCTTAGCTGCCTCAGCAGAAAATAAGCTAGGCCTAATATAAGCCATGTGGTTGCTAAGACTCAACACAGACTTGAGGGCACATAACTAAAGGTTAAGTTTCTAATATGAACCACAGATAACAAAAAAACCCTGCATTCCTGGCTTCGGTGATCCTTTTTAAAAACTTATGTAGTTTCGGCTAACTGAAAGCAATTCAGAGGGACCATCACACAAACTGTTTCCCCTGTTCTTGGTATAATGCAATTTATTTATTTATTAATTTACATGGCTGCCTGTCTCAAAGGAACGGATCTGGCTGGCTAACCACTAATAGGGTATTTGATTTACTACTTTATTCATTATTACCATTATCGCTATTCATTCAAGTTAGAGTCTTCAGATGGCTCTTCCCAAGTTTTTTTTTCTCAACCTGCAACCTGTTACCTCCTTCCAGATGATCCCACCTCCCTCTTTTCATCTCCATCAAGATACTGTATACTTGTAAATTTATTCAAAGCATGCTTATATATATGTGTGTGTGCATGTGTTTACATACATATATAAAATGCATGTGGGTATACACACACAAATATACATATATATATATGTGTGTGTGTGTGCATGTATATATTTATATGCATATTGTGTATATAATGCATGTGTATATGGATATGTACATACATATTCTTGCAAATATACACATTTCCATATATGTGTAGTGTGTCTCTCTCTACACATACATAAATACATACATATAAATATAATGCATGTGTGTATATGCATATGTATGCATACATGTTCTCAAATATACACATATGCATATATATGTAGTTGTCTCTAGACACATACATATATGTGTGTATATGCATATGTACACATACGTTCTCACAAATATACACATATGCATATATATAGACACACACATATATACACATATATATAATGCATGTGTGTATATATATATATATATATGCACAAATGCATTACCTACACACACACACACCTGTATAAGCCCTATTCTTGGAAGCCAAAGCTCCATCCTTTTCAAGAGGATCAAGGAACACCTCTGCAAACGCTCCCCCTTGTGTAGCACTTCTCCAAAGTGGGTTGTGTGCGTGTGTGTGTGTGTGTGTGTGTGGCCCTTTGGTTGTATATGTGTGTCTCTCTCTTTCTCCCCCCCACAACTCTTCCAGGAATTCCCCCACAAAACCCCCAACCTTTTCCTTTGAGGTCTAACAGGGGCTGGACTAGATGACCTCCACGGTCCTCTTCCCACTCCTGTTACTATTAAACTTAGGTTGGAGATAAAAGATGGGAGAAGGAAAAGCCCGGGGAAACCCAAACCTCTGGGCCTGGGTGTGTGTGTGTGTGGGGGGGGAGAAAGCCCCCTCTTACCTCTTTTTAAAGGCTTTTCCTCAAGAGACCAAACCTTTTTACACTCTTTCCCCTCCCCCCATCCCCAGAAAGCGATCATCAGGTCCTCCCCTCCTCTCTCTCTCTCTCTTTCCCCTCCCCCGCCCAAAAGAAAGGAAGGGCCGGCTCCAAAAGGCGCAACTTTCGACTTTCGGGGCGGCCGAAACCTTGAGGTGAGGCCGCTTTTTTCGGGCGAGAGGATGGATCGAGGGGGCCCGCATGTGGGGGGGGGGGGTGAGGAAGCGACCGAAGGAGGGGGAGGGGGGGCGATCGAAAGGATGACCTTTTTTCCCCCCTCTTCTCCCCCTCAGCGGCCTAGTCGACCCTCCACCCGCCTCACCTTATAGAAGGCCCCGTTGGAGCCGCGCACCTCCACCACCAGCTCCTCCATAGCCAGGGCGGCGGCGGCAGCAGCAGCGGCTGCCCCTCCGCGGGCCAAGCGTCCCGTCGCGCTGCCTCCTCCGGCGGCCTTGGGGAGGAGGAGGAGGGCGGCGGCGGCGGCGGAGGAGGAGGCCTCGGCTCCCCGTCCGGGCGGCGGCGCTGGCCGGCGTCGTCGCGGGCGTTCTAGGCCGAGCGGCGGCGGCGGCGGCGGCGGCGGCTCCTTCTGAGCCCTCTCCTCACGGCTCGTCGTGATGGCGGCGGCGGAGGCGGGCGTCGTGGCCCCGAAGGCGCGACGACGACGGCGGCGGCGGCAGGCGGAGAAACGGTCGCCGGGATGAAGGCGGAGAAGAGGCGGCTGAGGCGATGATGGCTGCTGAGGAGGCGGCGGCGACGACGGGGAAGAAGAAGAAGCGCGGGGCCCGGAGTGGGGGAGGGGCGGCGCCGCGGGCCGCTCGCCTCAAATGTAAACATTAAAAGCCTGGCGGCGTCACGTGACGCGGCGGGAGGCTCCGCTCCTCCTCCTCCTCCCCCCCCCGCCCTTCTCGGCTTTTCCCTCAGGCGGAGAAACGCGACGGCGGCGGCGGGAGAAGCGACCGGGTGGGAGGGGCCGCGGAGTGTGGGGGGGGGCAGGGGGAGGAGTGAGTGGAAACTGAGGAGAGAGTGAGAGAGCGCGCGCGGGCGGGCGTCTGCGCGCGCGGCCCGCACCGCGCCTGCGCGCGCGGCCTCCCTGGCTTTTGAGCGCCCTTTTTTTTTTTTTTTTTTTCTCGTCGCGCTCTTTCAGTCCTCGCTCCCCTCTTTTTTTTTCTTCTCTCTCGTTTCCCTCCCTTTTTTTTTTTTTTTACTGTTCGCGCGAGAACTCCCGCCGAACGTGAGTGTTGCGGGGGGGGGGTGGTTTGGCGCGAGATCTCGCGAGGTTTTGGATGGGCGGGAGAGCGGCGGGCGACTCGTCCTCTTCCTTTTTTTTTTTCTTTCTTGCGCACGCGCGTTAGGGACAAATCAGGCTCGTCGTTGTCCTCGTCCTTTTTTTTTTTTTTTTTCTCGCGCACGCGCGTTAGGGACAAATCAAGCTCGTCGTCGTCCTCTTCCTTTTTTTTTTTTCCCCTTTTTTTCTCGCGCACGCGCGTTAGGGACAAATCAGGCTCGTCGTTGTCCTCTTCCTTTTTTTTTTTTTCTTTTTTTCTCGCGCACGCGCGTTAGGGACAAATCAGGCTCGTCGTCCTCTTCCTTTTTTTTTTCTCGCGCACGCGCGTTAGGGACAAATCAGGCTTGTCCTCTTTTTTTTTTTTTTTTTTCTTTCTCGCGCACGCGCATTCGGGACGAATCATGGCTCGTCGTCGTTCTCTTCCTTTTTTTTTTTTTTTTTTTCCTTTTTTTCTCGCGCACGCGCGTTCGGGACGAATCGGGCTCCTCCTCGTTCTCGTCGTCCTCGACGTTTTCTTCTTTTAACGTGCGACTCCGCTCGTTTCGTTCTTGGAGTGACGGCCGCTCTCTTCCAATGGAAACCCGTGAAGCGGACGAACCAATGGCGAGCCGGGTGTGGGGGTGGGGGGAAGCGATGATGAAGGAGGCGGGGCTCCCTGGGTGGTATAAAAAGGGGGGAAAGGCGCCGGAAATGGCCGGCAGTTTTGGTGGAGGAGAATTGGCGGGAGCGGGACTGAGGCGAAAGTAAAAGCGTGGATGTGTTTCCGCAAGGAGACATAAAAATGGACGGTTTAAAATGGATGTGATGGCCGGATAGGTGGATTTTCCAACTTCCAACACCATTTTAACCTAACAAAGCCCAATTATTTCTACCAAATATATATATATCTACCAAATATATCAAATGTAAAAAAAAAAGCACAGCTCTGGAAACACAGGCATTTTTGGTCTAATGCAACCACAGTGACAGGTTTTTCATCGTTTTTTTTTTTTTTTTGGCTTAAAAGCTGAAATCAGAATAAAATCTGGGAGTAAAATTTGGATCAATCCTTGAACAAAATAAAATGTATCGAGAATCTTGTGCTTATTGGTAACTTGAAAAGGTCTTTAAAAAATTCAATAGTCTTGAACTGCTTCCTCCACCGTCCAACTTTTTACTTCACACAACTCCATGAGTTGTACAAGAAGTCCTTGACTTATGACCACAATTGAACCACCCCCCCATATTTCCGTTGCTAAGCGAGACAGTTGAGTTTTGCCTCGTTTTTACAACCTTTCTTGCCATCGTTGTTAAGTGAATCATTGTAATTCTTAAATTAGTAACATGGTTGATAAGTGAATCGGGCTTCTCCATTGACTTTGCTCATCAGAAGGTCGCAAAAGGGAATCATTGCGACCGTCATAAATACGAGTCAGTTGCCAAGTATCCAAATGTAAATCCCGTGCCTATTGGAATGCTGCAATGTCATAAGTGTGAAAAACGGTCATAAGTCACTTTTTTCAATGCCGTTGTAACTTCGGTCATTAAACGAACTGTTTGTAAGTCAAGGACAACACTGTACATTCTGATTTTGGCAGCTCTAGAAGGCATCATAATATCTGAATATCTTTCCCAAAGCCTTCATTCCAACTCCTCAATATCTACCCGCACCAAATAAATTATTAATGCCATTAATCATCATCAAATAATTAATTGCATTAATAATCCTCAAACATCCGCATCAGATCCTTGGAAATGATTTGATAGATGGACCAAAATATCAAATCCAGTCTAAACACCTGGCTGTCTATGCAAAGAACCATAATAAAGGTAATATTAAGAAAAATAATACCATGGTGATTTTGTTATCTTTTAAATTGGGGGGGGGGAGATGGGGGTTCCTTGGTCCTTTTATTCATGTTTTAGTTCTATTTTTTTTTTAATGCTTCAATTGTAAGCGACCCAGAATCACTTTTAGAAGTCAGGCAGCCGTATAAGTCCAATGATAATCGATCTATCTACCCACACCAAATAAATTAATTCCATGAATAATCCTCAAACATCCACATCTGCCACATCAGATCCTTGGGAAGGATTGGATAAGTGGACAAAAATATCAGATCCAGGCTAAACACCTGGCAGACGATGCGAAGAACCATATTAAAGAGAAGAAAAATAATACCAAATAATACCGTGGTGATTTTGTTACCTGTTAATTTGGGGGGGGGGGGGTTGTTTCCCAGTTGCAATGTCTGGCTGTGAAAGTTGGACCCTAAGGAAGGCTGAGCGCCAAAGAATTGAGAGGCCTTTGAACTCTGGTGCTCGAGAAGACTCCTACGAGTCCCTTGGACTGCAAGGCGATCCAACCGGTCAGTCCTAGAGGAGATCAACCCTGACTGCTCTCTAGAAGGCCAGATCCTGACGAGGAAACTCAAAATATTTTGGCCACCTAATGAGAAGGAAGGACTCCCTGGAGAAGAGCCCAATGCTGGGAACGATTGAGGGCAAAAGAAGAAGAGGACGACAGAGAACGAGGTGCCTGGATGGAGTCACTGAAGCAGTCGACGTGAGCTTAAATGGACTCCAGAGGATGGTAGAGGACAGGAAGGCCTGGAGGAACATTGTCCATGGGGTCACGATGGGTTGGACACGACTTCGCAACTAATAGCAACAACAATTTTGGGGTGCGTGGAGATGGGGGTTCCTTGGTCCTTTTAATCATGTTTTAGTTCTATTTTTTTTTTTTTATGCTTCAATTGTAAGCCATCCAGAATCACTTTTAGGATTGGGCAGGCCATATAAATCCAATGATAATCCATCGATAGATAGTTTTCACCCATCAATCTCATGGCTTGAATGGCTGGGCTTATGGAACAAGAAAAACCCCATTTGAGTTTTAACGGTTCTATGCTATGGGAGGTTGGCAACGGGACTTTTGCACACCCAACCACCCCTGAATGGAATTTTGCTTTCCGTCAAAAAATGTGGGACGGTCTGGTGTGCAAAGGCGTGTGAGCCACGGAATGTAATGCTACGTTGGACCACAAGATGACTCTGCCAGACAAGTTGTCGTCCAAAAGCTAAAAACTAAAATGAAAGGAAGGAAGGAAGTTAGAAGGCTCCTTGTTTGAAATTGTCGGAGGGGAAAGGTCTTGTTTCCACCCGAGATGCATCACCAGTTGCTTACCGGCCTAGCAAATTCATTCACACAAACACCAAAACAGAATGAGTGTTAATTTTGGTGGCGGGAAGTTGTGTTAGTCTATAGTAGGTGCAAATCAGAAGAAGTTCTTGCAGTGGCTTTTATTTGCAAACAGATTAAAAATCCTCTGAGTGTACGAAGCCATTGCTGTGTATTTCCTTCCTTCCTTCCTTTATTTTTCCTTCCTTTGTTTTTCCTTTCTCCCTTCATTTTTTCCTTCCTTCCTTTGTTTTTCCTTCCTCCCTTCATTTTTTCCTTCCTTACACCCTTCCTCTGTCCCTCCCTTTTTCCTTCCTTCCTTCCTTCCTTCCTTCCTTCCTTCCTTCCTTCCTTCCTTCCTTCCTTCCTTCTGTGACCAGTCATAGCTTATCCATCCCCCCCCCGTCTCTCTCCTAGTTAATCTGTATATACGGTATATATGAATATATTGTGCAGCATTTCATTCTTAGCTGCGTCCTGTTGCAACCGTCGTTTCTTTGTTATCATGTACTGTTAGGAATGAGGTTGGATTTTTACATATCTATATTTATGACATTAATTACATCCGGCTGAAATATTTCAGTCAAATCCCATTTCAAACATTCATTCAAAGGAAACAGGTTTTCTTGGTAGCCTGACTTTGCTCGCAATAATGTTATCACATCACTTGAATTTACTCTTGAAAGGCGTGATAATGATGTTTTGTTCTCGAGAAAGAAAAGTGTCTCACCTCAAAATATATTCTTAGCTGAGATTTGGCCAACTTTATTTATTCATGGGTATGGCTGCCCATCTCAAGAAATGACTTTGGATGGTGAAGCATCTTAAAATAAATTTGATTGTCTCCAGTGGCTTCTTTGCCGGCTGTTCTTTGCCAAAGGAATTGTGTTTTTTTCTTCTCTCAAATGTAAACTCTCTGCAACTTGGAAAAAAATGGGCTACGAGAACAAACCTGAGGAGCAGGGAGAAGAGCTACAAACCAAGACAGCAATGTCAAAAGAGAAATCTGAGTCCAAAATAGGAATAGCAGAAAAAAAACATTCTCAGATCTCAGATTATTTTTAGGATAAAGTCACGTTCAAAGTTGCAGGAAACCACAGCCCTGTCATCAGCATTCATAACTGATCTGGAGTACCTCAAAGGATTGACAAAAAAATGACCTATTTCTTGCTCATTTTTACGAAATCTGTAGCATATATTGAAGCTGCCAGAAAATCGATGGCAGGACACCACTTGATTAAGAACCTGAGTGCCTGGAAGAAGAGAGAAGCGTAACAAGGTCAGGAGGTCTTGTGACACTGAGAACAAAACCGGTAGAAGATATTGACAAAAAGGGCTGGTGAGAAACTCAGGCCGGTCAGCCAGAAGTCCTTAAGAAAAGCAAAATGATGTACAAATGAAGGGATAGGGTTGTACAGCTGCAATCCTTCCGGAAAAGGTGTCCATTTAACTGCCCTGAATTGCAATCCATTTCCAGTGACAACATTAAAAACCATATTGTCTCTATCCCTGTACTTAGCGGGAAGTCCACGTGCCTTCTAGCCATGAAAAAAATCCAGTCTGGGTTGGTTTAATCCCCTTTCCTTGCCTGTTCCTATTTATTTATTTGCAATTCTTTTATCCTGGCCTTTTGCAAAGTTCAGGACAATGTATAAGAAAGCATCAACGGGAATAATGAGTCAGTAAAACACACGAGTAGTCCCAAAACCCTTTTATTACAACAGCTGTGAATTCTTTTCATTCACAGATGAGTCCCAAATAGTTGTAAAGAGTCCTTCTGGGGAAGTCCTTCGGGATAATCACCCACCTTTATCTCCCTTGACACGCTGCCAAAGACCTAATTGGCAAAGCCACACGGAGTCCAGAGCTTCAGACTTTAAACTGAACAGAATTAACAATGTTGCTTCCTGCAAAGGCCCACGTTCCTTTGCTCCTCTTTTAAGTCTTATGGGAGAGGCCAATCCCCAAGCCCTACTCCTGAGTCGTCCCTTTTAATTTTAATTGTTCTTTAACTGCTCTGCGCATGCACACACTGGGAACAGGCTCCCCCTGTTTCTCTGCCTCACTGAGGTCCGACTCTGGAGGCTCCAGAGGCAGCATGTACCTCCCCAATGGCTCCCTCTCTGCCTCTGACACAGAGCCCTCATCCGAGCCTTCCCCAGACTCCAGGACTGGACCATGTTCCCCCCCAACCTCCTCACTTTCCGACTGCTACCAGCTCCGTAGGCTGCAGGCGGACCACAACATTTTCCTCCTTCCCGTTGCTATTTTGTGAAGAAGAGATTTTTGGAAAAAGCCTTCCGTTTATGGCCGAGAAGATCAAAAAAGGAGCTATTTTGTTAACCTGCCTATCGCTGATTTAAGCTGCAAATTGCCAGGGTTGTTTAATACAATGAGCCAGAGAGGACAAAATGTGAATATAGAGACATCCATGAAAATCCCATTGCCCGTCAGTCTAATTTCATAAAGCATTTTCAGTTCTAACGTACATCCCTGGTTTTGCTGTCAAAGAATTTCTCTTTGTTTTTTGTTTTTTTTCATGTTTTCTATATTTTGCTTTGCAGGCCAGCTCTGAAACGGGAGTGCTTTTTATTTCCTCAGCCAAGTAGATCTTGATAGAGGTCCATAATTTATCAAACTTGTTTCTTTCATTCATTCTAATAAGTAGATAAGCTTTTTTTTCCCCCAATGTCTTTTTGGGCTTGTAGGAGAAGACCTAAAAACAGTAACAGGAAACCACATAAATAGGCTTGGTAACTGATCGGATAAAACCAAGTGTGCTTTTTCTGCTTGAAGATCTTTTTTATGAAAGAAATGAAGTTCTTTCACACTGCAAGTCATTCTCTTCCTCTTCTCCCTCCCTCCCTCCCTTTCTTCTCTACCATAACTGCATACGGATTCTTGGCCTTCTTTCTCCTTCCTTCTCTCCTTCTCTCCCCTCCCTCCCTCCCTCCCTTCCTTCCTTCCTCTCAAAAATCAAGGTGATAAATATTGTGTAGCGGGCTTCAGTAGGCAAGAAGCATAACTACAACAACATTTATTGACTCTAAACTGGAACTGAGGAACAGCAGGCAAATGCCTGTAATTTATACTCTAGGCCCACAGGGCCTTAACCAATCATAATCCTTGAAAAAGCCCGCCCAAATATGAATGTTCTAAGTTTCCCTCCAAAACAGTTGGAGTTAACAGGTTAGTTTCACTTTAGCAGGGTTAATACAACTATATGTATGTATGTATGTATGTATGTATGTATGTATGTATGTATGTGGGTCTTTGGTTATTCGGGTTTTCTCCCGCGTAAAATTGGAGGTTTCTTGGCAACGTTTCGACGAAGTCTCATTCGTCATCTTCAGGCTGGTGTCTTTGGCTTCGTGCTTCTAGGAGCAATATGTGTGATCGCAGCTGTTTCTTCCTTTTAACTGCCAGTGGGGGTGTGAACTGATTGGGTGGGAGTTGGCTGTGTTCTGATTGGGTGGAGGTGTGTTCTGATTGGGTGGGGGTTTGGCTGTGCTCTGATTGGATGGGTGTGTGTTCTGTTTAGATGGGGGTTTGGTTGTGCTCGGGTCCACCTAAACAGAACACACACCCATCCAATCAGAGCACAGCCAAACCCCCATCCAATCAGAGCACAGCCAAACCCCCAACCAATCAGAACACACCTCCACCCAATCAGAACACAGCCAAGCTCCCACCCAATCAGTTCACACCCCCACTGGCAGTAAAAGGAAGAAACAGCTGCGATCACACACATTGCTCCTAGAAGCACGAAGCGGAAGACACCAGCCTGAAGATGATGAATGAGACTTCGTCAAAACGTTGCCAAGAAATCTCCAATTTTACGCGGGAGAAAACCTGAATAACCAAAGACCTACATACAAACACCCGCATAAACCTCAGAAAACACACACACACACACACACACACACACACACACAATACATAACAATAAGAAAGTTTAAAAGCCTTCTGAAGACTTCCCCTTTTCACTCTATACCTTCTCAATAGCATTCATAATTTTCCAGATGCAACATTTGCAAATACGCAGCAGGTGTGTGTGTGTGTGGGGGTGTATTTTTTAAGTTTTGGGCAAACTTTTGATCAAAGAACGACTGACACAAACAGATTCTTTTCGTCCATGCCACAAAAGCAATCAGTTTGGTAAGATTTCAGAACATGGTGAGTTGATTTTTTTTTTCAAGCTACCCATGGTAGCCAAAATAACGCCCTGAAGTTATTCTACTAATTAATTGTAACGTTCCTCATTTTAAGGGCTTAGACAAATTATTCATGGTGCACCTGTGAACTGTGGTAGTAAGGCTACGGTTATGAATGTCTTTTAAACTCCGTCGAAGATAATATGAGTCATAAAATCAGCTTATTCCAGTAAGTGTGGTTTTGGCTTCTAGAGAAGGGCCCGGAGTAGCAATAGCCAGGAAGATAATTGAGTATTGCATCATGTGCTACAAATGTAATAAAATAGCTACCAGCGGGGACGTGTTTTGAATGATCCTATTAAACCTCATATTTGGGATTAGAAAGAATAACATCATGTCTCCCATGGTAAAAATATACTAATAAAGATGGCAATAATATTAATGGATTTATGGTAGACAATTGTCTTTATTGCCCAAGTACAAATTTGTAAAGGAGACAAAAATCGGTACGAATTTCTCTTTCAGGCTTAAACTTCTGTTAATTTTTCTCCATAAGACACTCAGATGCTCTGCCCTTCTCTCTCACACACACACTCACATGGGCTTAACACAAAAATATTTATTGGATTATTGACTTGGCTTGAAGTACCATATGCCAAAAAGGCTTATCTCTCTCTATTAGGAAAGCTTTGCAAAGAAATACAGTTCCCATGCTTTATTGTGACTTTTGGGAGAAGTCACAGAAAGCCACAATGCTTATTTCTACAAATGCTCTTAACTTAAATGAAGACATACACAACCTCTCCAAAGAACTTCGCGTGGAACCATTATTGCTTTCTTCGATGGCCATGAATTTCCCGAGATAATTGCGTTTAGTACTGGTGGAAGTTATGGTAGTCCTTTTCCATGACATTCTATTCTCAATAGCTTTGAAGCTCTTTTCAGTTGGGTTAAAATGAGCGACTGTCATTTATTTGTTTCACACAATGGCAAACTAAGCAAGGAGACCTCACAAAAAATCCAAGAAGTTTTATCCAAATAGGGAAGCAAACTTGGATGAAAGTTGTAGGGCGTGCCACTTATGGTGGAAAGTGGACATCCCGATTTCCTCTGTCCAACTAAGTCCAAGAAATCTGGAACAAGATGACAAGAAGTCCATCTGTTTGTGGTCCAGTCTAAGGTTTTCATCCATGCTTCCTCTCTAGCTTTTTTTCTTGGTGGATTAGCCAAAGGTGACTGGGTTTTGATGTTCCCATGACATAATTGCATCTCAAAGGTTGAGGGAGCTCATGATTCTTTGAGTCCCCAAAGATGGCATTGTTTAATTGAAGGAATCTGCTGTTCTGACCTAGACTTTCCCAGCAGCAGCACGAAGCTGAGTCCTTGTCGTGATAAACCCCTTTAATTTACAGTGAATTCCTCTCCAGCAAAATCTTTCCTCTCCCACAGTCTTTCAAGATAGTTCACAATTACCGACCTTTATCAGGCTTGGAGAGTGGCCAGGCCGATATCTTTCAGATGCCACAATACTTGGCAAGAATGTAGGAATGAACTAATTGTCTCCTGTAAACTCCAATCGCCTCTCGCTCCTCTTTTATTCCCTCTGGGAGGGGCCATTCATCGTCCACCTGTGGCCTTACTCCCAAGTCGACCCTTGTTCTTTAGCTGTTCCCTTCGTCTGGCAACTCTGTGCATGCACACACTGGGAACAGGCTCCAGCTGTTCCTCTGCCTCACTGATGTCTGACTCCAAAGGCATCTGATAACTGGAATACGGTCCTGGCGCTATCTCTGCTTCCGATGTAGAGCTCTCATCAGAGCCTTCCCCAGACTCCAGGACTGGCCCATGTTCCTTCCCAACCTCCTCACTGTCCGAATCTGCTGCCAGATCTGCTGGCCGCTGGCGGGCCCCAACATCTGCAACATGCCAATTCCATTAGTTCTTGTTGGACAGGTAGAAACCGAGAGAGTAGTCACTATCTCAAATCCCTTAATGTAGCAAGACTGTTGATGCCACCTTCGCCAGAAGTTCCTTCAAGCACACCAAGCGTGGACTTGTGGCAACCCAGAGAGAGAAGCTCACCGTTCATTTGAAGTACATAAGACTTCCTTCAGCTCACCATCCTTCCACCTCAGTTTGGACACCAAGGACGATGGCAAGTTGTTTTTTTTAAAGAAAGATTTATATGGAGCGTGGAAGCAACATGATTAGTTAATTTCATGCTTAATTTCTTTTCTCCAAGAAGGTGCAAATAAACAAGGAGAACACAGAAAGGATGAGACCTCATTTTGTATTTAGGTTCCTGGTGACTTAATGGGAAAACGCTAGAAGATTATTATTTTTTACCAGCCATTTGCTCTGTTGATGGGACTTCCATTTCGCCCTGAAAATAGTGATGGATGAGCTAATTATTTCCCCCTCCTTTTTTTCTCAGGTTAATATTTGAGGTCTTTGCATGAGATTTTGTGTTTAAAATTTCAAGTTTGGTGCGTGTTTATTCAGAAGCAGATAGTATATAGTAGTATAGTATAGCAGAGCCTTTAATGTCATTGTACATCGTATATACAATGAAATTGGTTTAGCCTCTCTGGTGCAATCCATAACAGAAAATACAAAACAACATAAATAGTATAGAGAATAATTCCTATACAAGTAATTAGGGGGGAGGGAAGGATAGCCGTACATTTCCATATGTTGTGTGGAGTGATTGTGATTGTGTTTAGGAGTCTGACAGCCCAGGAGTAGAAGCTGTTTTTAAACCTGTTTGTCTGGCTGGCTATGCTTTGATGTCTTCTGCCCGATGTAGAAGTGAAAAGAGACACTGGCCAGGGTGTGAATCATCCCTAAGTATCTTCCTTACTTTGCTGAAACAGCGAGACTAATGGCGATGTCATCCAGGGGTGTTAGAGGGCAACTGATGGTTTCTTGTGCCAAATTGACCACTCTCTATAGTGCCTTCCTGTCCGCAGTTGTTAAACCAGCATACCATACTGTTATACAGTATGTGAGGACACTTTCTATTGTGGACCGCTAGAAAAGTCATCAGCTGTTTGTTCTGACCTAGGCTTCCCCAGCGGCACGAAGCCGAGTCCTTGTCCCGATAAACCCCTTTTATTTAATTTACAGTGAATTCTCTTCTCCAGCGAAGTCTTTCCTCTCAAACAGCCTTTCAAGATAGTTCACAATTACCGACCTTTATCAGGCTTGGAGAGTGGCCAGGCCGATATCTTTCAGACGCCCGCAATACTTGGCAAGAATGCAGGAATGAACTAATTGTATCCTGCAAACTCCACTCCCCTTTCGCTCCTCTTTTATTCCCTCTGGGAGGGGCCATTCATTGTCCACCTGTGGCTTTACTCCTGAGTCGACCCTTGTTCTTTAGCTGTCCCCTTTGTCTGGCAATTCTGCGCATGCACACACTGGAAACAGGCTCCAGCTGTTTCTCTGCCTCACTGATGTCTGACTCCGAAGGCAGCTGATAACTGGCATACCGCCCTGTCCCCTTCTCTGCCTCCAACACAGAGCCCTCATCAGAGCCCTCCCCAGACTCCAGGACTGGCCCATGTTCCTCCCCAACCTCCTCACTGTCCGAATCTGCTGCCAGCTTTGCTGGCCACTGGCAGGCTGCAACACTTGTTCTACCTGACTTTTCTGCAGGACTCTAAGGAAATGAAGTCTCTGTTGAGCCTTACTAATCCCCAGGGATGCATTGTTTTTCCAGATCAGATCTTGACTAATGAGCACTCTCAAGAATTTAAAAGAGAAAACCCTCTCCACATAGCCCCCTCAATATATACAGTGGGGCAGGTTCCTCTCGCATCTGAATCTTGATTCTGCGGAAACAGCAGAATAAGAAACCATAAATCCCTCAATAACCGAGAAGAGCTCAGACCGTATAATCTTAACCTTACAGGTAGAAGCTCACACTTTAAAAATGTTCCCTTAAGTAAAATCTTTGAGCAGATAAAAAAATTAGCACACCAGGAAGCAGACCGATTTATAAAGCAGGAAGTCTTCTTTTGAAGTAATTTTTTCCCCCTATAATTAAAATATACCACAACTTCTCAGATCTGACTACTTCCTACTACTTAAAAATGTTGTTTTATATAGCTCTTAATGCAAGGTAAATTTTCCTCTGGCTGTTTCCGGGGTGGGTAGGGGGGGCAGGGTTCCACAGATGCAGCACTGCAGTTTGATGCAATTGTGCCAAATCCTTCAGCTCTTGCGATAAAACCCACAGAATTGCTGCATTTTCCCCCCTGTTCCTCTTCAGTTTTTTCACAAGCCCTTTTGTGAAAAAGAAGGGGTGAGGAGGGGATTCCCAAAGGGCTAAACTTAAATTGCTTATCCAATTTATTGCTGACATATCTTTCCTGCAGGTTTTTTCTTTCAAGCTTATTGGTTCATTAGCCACATGGAGGTGCTATTCCATTGTAAATGATCCCTTCGACTTTCTTCATCGCAGTTGAGAATCACCAGAAATTCAGTAAATCCAAGGTAGAAAACAGTTCCTTCTTTTTATTTTGAGAACATTTTCTTTACATCATCTTGCTTAATTTCCTACTGCATCTGATTTTTTTTGCATTTAAGTCAGTGACCCACACCCATCACATTTTCTTTGAAATAATACTTTTCACCAAGTCCGTAACTTCAAATAACTTACCGTATTTTTTGGAGTATAAGATGCACATTAGTTTTTGGGGACGAAAACAAGGGGGAAAAAATCCTGCCTCTGCCTCCCAGCATCCATAGGTGTTCATCTGGCTAGCATCTTGCAGCAAACAGCCTGGTCAGCTTCAGCATGTTATCACAGCCTGATTCAGCACAAACAGCTGATTGGCGGTTGGCTTGGCCTCTCAGAATACCGCCAATCAGCTGTTCCAGGCTGTGGGGATAGCCACAGCCCATCGCCACCTCAGCGCATCACATTTTTGGCCTCTGCGCATCACATGTTTGGTCTCCACACGCTGCATTTTAGACCCGTTCCAGGCTGCCAGGATCGCCACAGCACATCACTACCAATTGCCGCCTCCGTGCATCGCGTTTTTGGCCTCTGAGCATTGCATCTTTGGCCGGTTCCAGGTGGTGGGGATTGCCACCGCTGATCCCCGCTGCCTGGAACCAGCTGAAAATGCAATGCATGAAGGCAAAAAAACAGGGCGTGCAGAGGCCAAAAACGTGACGTGCGGAGGTGACGATCGGCGGTATTGTGCTGTGGCAATCCCCACAGTCTGGAACGGGTCTAAAATGGGGTGTGCGGAGGCCAAAAACATGACACGCAGAGGCCAAAAACAGCCGAAGGGTGGGGGCCAGTGGGTAGCGAGGTAGGCAAGATTCACCACAATTTTCACCCACTTTTGGGAGGGGAGTGCGTCTTATACTCCAAAAAGTACGGTAATTGTTTTGATCCAGGTGGGTTAACAAAACATTTTGTGACTTTTTTTTGCTGTTGGGTTCCCTTTTTTTCCCCTTTGTAATCCCCCCCCCCAAAATACTGCTTGCTTCTATTAATCTTTCTCTTTCACCTCAGTTGTTTCTCTTCTACATTTTGCAGTTTGGATACATTGATGGGAAATATAGATTGGATGAAGGACACCAAATATCTTGAGTCACCTTGGCCAAATTTGGACCAGTCCTACCTGGTGCAATTTATCTCAAGGTGGGAGGATAAGAATAAGATGAGGACCAAGTATGAACAGATGGGAGTTTCTTGGAGGAAAAAATGGATAACCAGGACTATTTTGGGATGTAAAGATTCAGCATGTGTCTATCATATTATATTAGAATTATGCTACTAATAATATTATATTAATAGACCTATAACAGTGTTCAGAAGGATTTCATAGTTGAAGAAATTAATGAGAGAAAAATGCTTAATAAAAACTATTTTTTTTTAAAAAAAGAAATTCATGAGAAAAAAAGAATCTAAGACAGAGTTCTTTATAAGGGCATAATAAAAGCAAAACTGAAATTAATTCAAGTGAGAAGAAAATGATGACAGTAGAGCCCAATGTGATTTCATAGCTAGATTAATGATCTGAATATTTTTTTTTAAAAGACACCTAAGATATAAGGTAAAAAAAGGGAACCGTTGATCCAAGAAGAATTCAAAGTTATAGACATGGTGGCAACTAAACGAAAATCCACAAATGAAATAAAGTGGGCAAATGTTTTGCAGAATTTATTTAATTATAAATCAACTCAGCACAATTCATATTTTTTTTTCTTATTCATCCCTATCAGTTCCCTAAGAGAACCTTTCTAACGTCGCCCGACATTCAGATGTTTGGTAAGACGTAATCCTGGATAAATATCTAGCTAGGATCTGCATCTTGCTTGTGATAAAATGCATTCCTTTCTGACAATCACCTGTCCAATCCCTACATACCATATTTTTCACTCCATAAGACATACTTTTTTTGTGTCCCAAAAGTGGGTGGAAACGTCTGTGCGTCTTATGGAGCGAATATTGTCAAAGTCCCACTCATCCGCTGGCCCCCATACTTCAGCCGTTTTCGGCCTCTGCATGTCCCGTTTTTGGCCTCCGCACGTCCCATTTTTGGCCTCTGCGCAGGACTTATGTTTAAAAAGGACTCTCTGTTAATGCAAATAATTTTGTTGATCCGGTGAGCCATTCAGATTGTCTCTTCTCTTTTTCCACTTTCCTCCGATCCAGAATAAACTTTCCCAGAGGCTTCTACTACTCGCCTTCCTTTTCATATTGTTAAACAGGGGGAAAAGAATTGTATTTATATGCAACCAGTATGCATTATTTCAAAACCATAAAAAGAGCGAAAGTTAGAATATTTTGGACCTGTGATGTGGACATCCAAAAAAAAATACAGCATCCTTCACGCAATCCTCCAGGGAAAGTTTGAAGGCAAACGAGGTCCAGGCAGAGGAAGAGGAATATCATGGCTTCAAAATCTAAGAAACTGGTTTGGACAAAACTCAGCAGCACTTTTTCATGCAGCTGTTGACTTGAGTGTCACGAAGGCCTGAGAGGTGTTGACATTTTATCTTTCCCCAACTCCAGGGGGAAAGAGAGAGAGAGAGAGAGAGAGAGAGAGAGAGAGAGAGAGAGAGAGAGAGAGAGAGAGAGAGAAAACCCCGCACATCTGGGAGAACTCCAGAAGTTGCTTGGATGTGCAGGTTTTGTGGGGGGAAAATGCAGATACATTCAGAGTCTGATCTTGTGTTCCTCTGGGTTATTTGGGATTCAGGTTTGTTTCTGCTGATCCTACGGGTTGCGTCCCTCGTCAGCATTTTGTCCACAAAGAAGCAACAGCAGCAAAAAAAAAAAAAAAGTAAAATAAAATCCAGAGTTCGATGAAAGAGAGTTAATTTTTTTCCCCCCAAACTGTTCGGTTTTCGTAGTCATTTTTCTTTTTTGCGAGAGACGAACTCCGTTAATTTGGTTCTCCAATAATGGATGGATTGGCCACTTGGAGGAAGGTAACGGAGGTTCCTAGACAGATGCAAAGAATTGCAAAAAAACAACAACCCACCAGTGACTTTGTTGTGCAGTTGGATTTCTCTCTTGTGTTTTTTTTTTTTTAAATTGATTTTCTAGTAAATAAATTTCTTAGTGCTTTATAAACATCTTGTTGTCTGGGCATTTAATTTGCTTAACAATACAAATTAGATTCTTAATCTCCATCCCTTTTTTCCAACCATTGGTAAAATAAATTCCATGTTTGATAATATTCTACATCCTCTTTTGGTTTAATTTTCAATGTCAATCTAGCCATTTCTGCACAATCTAGTATCTCCTTGAATTATTTCTTCATCTCGCGACATAGCTCCATTCTTCCAATATTGTGCGAAAATAATCCTCGCTGCTGTTAAGAGATGCAATATTAAATACACACTTTCCTTTTCAAGTTTTTCTGATATTATATACCTAATAAAAACAATTCAGGTTTGTAATCTACATGTTTCCCTATCATCTTTTCTAACCACCTGTGTATTTTTGTCCAATTTTCTTTTTGCTTTGACACACGTCCACCACATGTGACAAAATGTGCCCATTTTTTGATTACATTTCCAATCACGGGGATTGTCAGGGTATGTAGATTTAATAGCTGTAAACTGATGGAAGGTTGTAAGTGGAGGCAACTGAAAGCTGATGCAATGGGAATTTATTTATTTATTTATTTATTTGATTTGATCTCTATAATGAATGAAGCAGCAGGGTTACTGCCACTTTAAGAAGCTGGGTAAGAAGCGGCTTATATAAGGGAAGCCATTAGAGGGCGTTTCCTCCTCCTCATGTTCTCTCTCGTCGTGTATCTCATTGCTCTCCTTGTGTCTGCAACGGTCATAAGTGTGAAGAACAATCATCGGTTGCTTTTTTTTCAGTGCCGTGGTGACTTTGATCACTAAATGAACTGTTGTAAGTCAAGGGCTACCTGTATTTCTTCATTCCTTCTTTTACGGTTGATGTCACAGCTCTCTAAGCTTTTCAGTATCTCCCTTTTAAATTCTAAGGCTGGGGTGTTTAGTTTCGGGGAGGGCTGCCAGAAAGGTTTGGAGAGAAATTGAAATAATTTCGTGGCTGGCGGCTTCCTATTCAGCCTCTCGTTTGCTCATTAAGTCATGTAAACATTGGCTGTCTTTATCCTGATGTCAGACGTCTGAGCCTGTCAAGGAAGGTTTGATGGACCAGATGATAAGTGTGGCCAGAAGTGCCATCTTGCATATCAGAACGGAGGACGTGTCAAACCTCGTTTCCTTTATCTTGACAGGAGATAAAGCTATTCTTTCCCTGCCATCTGGCCCCGGCTTAACACGCATGTTCCAAGGTGGCCTTTTTCCCATTTCATTCAGACCGTCTACTCGTAGGTTACACATCGGATGAGCCAGCCGAATGCCCAGCGCAACAACAACACCTGGAAGCAGCTGGCTGGAGAAACTCATTTCTGGGTTTTCATTCGCTGCGGACCAAGGTGAGGTCAGAACAACTGTGAGACCCCGTGAACTGAACTTCCAGGTGAGTTTGGTAGCATCCTGTTCACACGTAGGAGGGTGGCAGAACCTCGGGGAAGTATTGATTGATGTGTTTCTTCAGTGAATTTATATATGGCCAGCCAGCTTGGCCATAGGTGACTCCTGGGTGGCGTATAATATTAAACATCAGAACATAAATCTAAACCCTTGGTGCTCCCTGAGCTTGGTTGTTTTCTCGCAGACGTTTCTTTACCCAGCTAGGTAACATCATCAGTGCTGCACTGATAATGTTACCTAGTTTGGGTAATGAAATATCTGCAAGAAAACGACCAAGCTCAGGGAGCACCAAGGACTGACAGTCCTCCTCCTCTTCCTCCTCCTCCTCTTTCTCTTCCTCCTCCTCTTCCTCCCTCCTCTCCCTTCTTCCTCCTCCCATCTCTTCCTCCTTCCTCCTCTTCCTCCTTCCTCCTCTTCCTCCTTCCTCCTCTTCTCTTCCTCTTCCTCCTCCTCCTCCTCTTTCTCTTCCTCCTCCTCTTCCTCCCTCCTCTCCCTTCTTCCTCCTCCCATCTCTTCCTCCTCTTCCTCCTCTTTCTCTTCCTCCTCCTCTTCCTCCCTCCTCTCCCTTCTTCCTCCTCCCATCTCTTCCTCCTCCTCCTCCTCCTCCTCCTCCTCTTCCTCCTTCCTCCTCTTCCTCCTTCCTCCTCTTCTCTTCCTCCTCTTCCTCCTCCCTCCTCCTCCCCCTCCTCCTCCCTAAATGATTTTACCATGCAAAGTTCAGGAGAGAGTTGATGCAAATCGTTAACTTGCATACTTTATATTGTGTTTTTTAAAGAGAGAATTGAAAATTAAAGGTGACAAAGGGTTGAATTCATCTGTCATAATTGCCATTTGTTTCCCTTTATGTTGTCTCCTCTCCTTTTTTAGGATCACAGCGGCAAGTAGAAATTCTAAGAAATAAGGGACCTTTTAAGATTGCATTCCTTGAAGATGGGGCCGCCAACGCTTTGATGTTTCTTTTCATTCTGGTTTCTAATTTATTTTCTTTGAGTGTGTCTGTCTGGTGTCTCTAATAACCTTTTACAAAGCGTAATAAATGGCCCTTCCCTCCCTCCGTCTCTTCGGAGAAAGGCAGTTTTAACGCGGGACAAGAAGTAGTTTCTTAACTTACCTGCCATGTCATGAGACGATATATTTGCATATATGGTACCTCAGTCCTTGTAAATATTGATCACATTTTCTTCGACCTTCCTCTCCTCATAGGCTTCGATACATACGGCAGCTCATTTAGTGACTGTTAAAACTTACAAGGGCAACGGGAAAAGTGACTTATGACCATTTTTTCACACTCACAACCCCCTCCTCCCATCTTATTCCCTCCCTTCCCCTCCTCCCTTCCCCCCTCCTCTCCCATCTCATCCCGCTCCTGTCTCCTCCCCTCCGCTCCCTCCTCTTCCCTCCACTCCCATCTTATCCCATCCCCTCCTCCCTTCTCCTCCCCTCCCCTAAAGTTGCTTCCCTTCCCATCTTGTCTCCTCCCCTCCCCTCCGCTCCCCTCGCCTTCCCTTCCCTTCCCATCTCATCCCATCCTCTCCTTCTTCCCTCCTTTCCCTTTGCCCAACCTCCCCTCCTGTCTCCTCCCCTCTGCTCCCCTTGCCTTCCCTCCCCTCCATTTCCATCTCATCCTATTCTGCCTCCTCCCCTTCGCTCCCTTCACCTTCCCTCCCATCTCATCCCATCCTCTCCTCCCTTCCCCTCCTCTCCGCTCACCTTGCCTCCCCTCCCATCTCATCCCCCCTGTCTCCTCCCTTCCCTCTGCTCTCCTCCTCTTCCCTTGCCTCCCCTCCCATCTTCTCCCATCCTGCCTCCTCCCCTCCACTCCCCTTGCCTAACCTCCCTTCCCCTCCCTTCTCCTCCCCTCCTGTCTCCTCCCCTCCCCTCTGCTCTCCTCCTCTTCCCTTGCCTCCCCTCCCATCTCATCCCCTCCTGTCTCCTCCCCTCCCTTCAACTGAAAAGGTTGGGGAACTCTGTCCCAGAGTACAAGGACATGTACTGCGAATGTGGCACTATTCAAACAACTATCCATCTTTTACAAATGCCTCATGGGACTGACATGCACACAAGAATGACTTGTTGATTGAAAATACCTGTCCCCTCAACGTGGCCCAGCATTGAACAGAACTATATAAATAAATATTTTTATTAAAGTTTTTATTTATTTTTTTAAATTAAATCAATCCATTTCTCCTTTTCTACTTCCTGCATTTCTGACGTTAGACCAGATCACCAGACCCAAAGTCTGTTTTATAGCCCCAGAATAACCCAGATCTTCCCCGCTATCTCCCTGTATCAAAATAGGTCATTTTTAAAAAAGCCCAGAAATTAAACTATCTGTCCCCACCGTACCCCAGCATCTTTGTGGTTTCTGTACAGTAATCTGACATGCGCGTAACTTTTTCGACAAGTCAACAGTGATACCTCTATTTCACATTAGAGGAGCAGTTTTAAATTCAGTCTTCTGGGAACTCTCTTAAGTTTTTTTTATTATATATATATTAATATTATATAGATAGATAGATAGATAGATAGATAGATAGATAGATAGATAGATAGATATATGAAGATTGATCCATCTTCCTGGATCTGCTTTTGGAATGGCAGGGTGTATTCTCTTAACACTTGCTGAAATGCAATTACTGGGAACTGCTGGCTGTGCTCCAAGAGACATTTTCAAAGTCTTGGCCCTTAGCTATTGCCAAATAAATAAATAAAAATCTACAACCATCCCTGTTTGTAACCAGTACGCAGGGCTTCCCACGAACAGGAAGGTACGAAGTTCTGAAATGCAGCATGCAGAAACGCAGAAATGCTGCGTTTTCTCATTTCAGCCATATCTGAAATAACTTGCTTTTTTTTTTTTTTTTTTTTACAATATTCAAATGTCCTAAGTGGTTATAAAGAAAGATATAAAAATGAAAAGAAAGCAATTTAAATACCGCAGCTAATTAAAAGAAATTCCTATCGTATGAATGACAGCGCCTTAGAAGAGCATAGAAACGGCATTAAGTAACACAGAGATAAAAAGCAATTTAAGTATTAAGTATAAACACCCCCTTCAGATCACTGCTCAGTGAAAGAAAGCAAGGAAGGAAAAAAGAAAGGAAAATTCTCATTTAGCAAATAACGTGTGCCTGGCTTTAGATAAAAGTATTTTATCTATTTTAAATACCACATAAGCACTGTGGTGGTAGGAGCATCAGGGCCTGTGACTCCTAAGCTGGGAAAATAGCTTCAAAAGATCCCAGGAACAACATTGCAAAAGAAATCTCAGCATCCTTTCAGCTAGTTGTCAAATTTTCCCATTACATCTGAATTTTTCCTTCCTTCCTTCCTTCCTTCCTTCCTTCCTTCCTTCCTTCCTTCCTTCCTTCCTTCCTTCCTTCCTTCCTTCCTCCCTCCCTCCCTCCCTCCCTCCCTCCCTTCCTTATCCTAAGCTGAGAAAATAGCTCCAACAGATCACAGGAACAACGTTGCAAAAGAAATCTCAGCATCCTTTCGGCTGGTTGTCAGATTTTCCCATCTACATCTGAATTTTTCCTTCCTTCCTTCCTTCCTTCCTTCCTTCCTTCCTTCCTTCCTTCCTTCCTTCCTTCTTTTTCCTTTCCTTTCCTTTCTTCCCTCTTTCTTCCCTCTTTCCTTTCTTCCTTTTCCTCCCTCCATTCCTCCCTCCATTCCTCCCTTCCTTTTCCTTCCTTCCCTCCCTCCCTCCCCTTTCCTTTCTTCCTTCCTCCCTCTCTTCCCTCTCCTTTCTGTCCAGAGGAAGTTGTTGTTGTTAGTTGCAAAGTCACGTCGGACCCATTGCGACCCCATGGACAACGTTCCTCCAGGCCTTCCTGACCTCTACCATCCCCTGGAGTCCATTTAAACTCACGCCGACTGCTTCAGTGACTCTATCTAGCCAACTCATTCTCTGTCGTCCCGTTCTTCTTTTGCCCTCAATCTTTCCCAGCATCAGGCTCTTCTCTAGGGAGACCTTCTTCTCATTAGGTGGCCAAGAGTTTCCTCTTCAGGATCTGGCCTTCTAAAGAGCAATCAGGGTTGATCTCCTCCCAGAGGAACTAGGGATAACTAAAAGTTTACGATTCAGAATTTTTATTTCATTTCATCATTAGGACTCTCTTTCATTTCTCTGAAAGGTTATGATTCAATATTTGGTTCGTGTCCATGTAAAAAGTCTACCTTTCCTGCGGATCTTTGGAAGATTACCAAGAGAACCCCACCATTTTGTTCTAAGAGAAGGAAGCATCCTTGCCTGGTATTCTTAAAACTCCAGTTTCTTAAGGAAGCAGAAGAGGAATAAAATGTCAAACAAACCGAAGGGATCCGTGCCACTTTTAATTAAAGACGAAAGCTGCAAGCTTAATCTACAAAAGAAATAACTGAAAGGGTGAGCGAGCTGATCTTCATAAAGCCCATCCTTCAAATTCATAAAATTCCCCTCCATTGTTCACACAGAGCCAAAACTGCAGTCAGAAAAAAAGCTGGAACAAGTTCGCGGATTTATTTAATTTATTTATTTTTTTCTTCCCAAGCCAGACAATTACTGGAGCAACAGGCAATTTGTAAAATGGCATTTTAGAGAGGTCTCTTATATAGATTTCTGATCGTTTTCTAAGTGCAAGAGTTTTCCTCAGCGCTATTTAAAATTTCATTCTGCATGGAACCGTGGGCCAATTTGAATTCTCCAATGTCGTTAGCCTGGAGTTGCTACGCGTGCATTCTCGCTCTGCCAAGAGAGATTTCTTTCTTCCTTGTTCGAGTATATCTGCGGAGTTAGATGTTTGTATCCATGCATGAAAGAAAAAAACAAACAAACAGCTGAGATATGACTAAGTATCTTGAGCCACAGGGTTAAAAAAAACCAAAACCCTATCTTACAGTAAAAGGTAAAAGTTCCCCTTGCGCATAGGTGCTAGTCGTTCCCGACTCTAGGGGGCGGTGCTCATCTCCGTTTCAAAGCTGAAGAGCCGGCACTGTCCGAAGATGTCTCCGTGGTCATGTGGCCGGCATGACTCAACGCCAAAGGCGCACGGAACGCTGTTCCCTTCCCACCAAAGGTGGTCCCTGTTTTTCTACTTGCATTTTTTACCTGCTTTCGAACTGCTAGGTTGGCAGAAGCTGGGACAAGTCACGGGAGCTCGCCCCGTTACGCGGCACTAGGGATTCGAACCGCTGAACTGCCGACCTTTCGATCAACAAGCTCAGCTTCTTAGCCACTGAGCCATCGCATCCCTGGGTAATAGGAAGGAATTATTATTATTATTATTATTATTATTATATTATTACTATTACATCCTACAGTAATAGGAAGGAATATTCTCTAGCCTTAGACAACAGTGAACATCTGTGTTGACTTATTCCAGAGCGTCCAACAGGTCATAGCTCCAGAAAACACTTCTGGATTCACTGAACAGAATGATGTCATCAACTTTCTAAGAACGCCCAAGAAAGATAGCATTTCCAAGGATTATTGATTGATTCGGATTCCTCCCACACACACTTTCAGATCAATTTCAGCTTCTCCTCTCTCAAAAAAGAACACCTGTTGACATAACGTGGCTTGGAAGCCGGCATGATAGACATCTCTTTGCACACCGAGCGTGGCCAATTATTTTCCTCCTTCAAAAATATTTGAGGGGCTGCCCCAAAGACGAAGGGAGGGGGTCAACCTCTTTTCCAAAGCACCTGAAGGCAAGACAAGAAGCAATGGATGGAAACTAATCAAGGAGAGAAGCAGCCTGGAATTAAGGAGAAACTTCCTAACAGTGAGGGCAATTAACCAGTGGAACAGCTTGCCACCAGAAATCGTGCCCCCCCCCATCGCTGGATGTTTTTAAGAGGAGACAGTCACTTATCTGAAATAGTATAAGTTCTCCTGCTTGACCAGGGGGCTGGAATAGAGGACCTCCAAGGTCCTTTCCAGCTCCTTCATTCTATTTGAAATTTCCGGTGCCAAAGTGCTTGGTTGAGGACAAGTAGACTTCTCAGATCTTCTCTCCCCAAGGACTGCTTAGAATAAGAAGGAGCTGGGGAAGATCACGCAGGTTTTTGGTTGGCTTGGAAACTCTTGCACTCACGAGTAATTTGAGTGTCTGCTGTAAGCAAAGGAGCCCAGCACAATGCTTAATGGCTCCACGTATTTCCCTCTTAGCTTTATGATTCCTGAGACAGCTTTGCACCCAGGCGAGAATGAGAAGAGAAATCAATGGAGGAGCCTTTCAAAATACAGAAAAGGGATTATTTGTTGCCATAGTAATGCTTATTTCAATGTAATTATTTTCCTTCGCATCGATACGAAACATTAATTTCAAGAGGGCCTCTTTAAGAAAGGATTGTGCTATAGTATCACATGCCAACTGTGCTCCATTGCTGTACCCCAAGGTCATATCTGAATTATGGAAGGGTGACATAGCAGCCTTCCAATGTTTGAGGGGCTGCCACAAAGAAGAGGGGGTCAACCTATTCTCCAAAGCAGGACAAGAAGCAACGGATGGAAACTAATCAAGGAGAGAAGCAACCTAGAACTAAGGAGAAATTTCCTGACAGTTAGAACAATGAATCAGTGGAACGACTTGCCTTCAGAAGTTGTGGAGGCTCCATGACTGGAAGTTTTTAAGAAGAGATTGGACAGCCAAGGTTAACCTCAGACCAACAATCAAGTAAACAATACCCCAATTGAGAAACTGCCGAAGAGCCATCAGTAAACAGCCCAAACGAAGAATCTCTAAGATGGGAAAATGGGAAGTAAAAGTCACTTAACAAATGTCTCACTTAACAACAGGAAATTTGGGCACAATGGTCACCATAAGTCGAGGACTATCCACAGAGACACAGAAGTTCCTTTCACGCGGGAAGAAAACGTTCGGAAATGTGGAACGCGAAACTTGGCCAAACTTTTTGTCAGCCAATGGTCACTGAAATTCCGTTCTGTAGTGCAGATCTTAGTATTTCAAGAGCCCATTTTTCGAAGACTTCAATCTGTGAAAGTACATAATCTTGCAACTAAATATGCGTGTAGCTGACGAAACTCTGGGAAAAGAATGTTCCACGTTAGAAGCAGGTCAACTGCTGCGAACTGACTCAGAATAACGGAGTTGGAAGGGACTTTGGAGATCTTCTAGTCCAAACCCCTGCTTGAACAGGAGACCCTATACCGTTCCAGGCAAATCGTTGTCCAATCTCTTCTTGAAGACCTCCAGTGATGGAGCACCCACAACTTCTGGAGGCAAGTCGTTCCACAGGTTAATTGTTCTCATTGTCAGGGAATTTCTCCTTCATTCTAGGTTGTTTCTCTCCTTATATCTTAAATAAGACATACGCCAGCTGAAGATGAAGGAAGATCATGGTTTCTGCTCCTGGCAAAGAAGAACGAACATGCTGGTTGAGTGACTAGAAGTGATGTCTGAAAGACGCAGAAGTTGAGTATACATGGCAAGGCCCTTGACTGTCTGTCAAGAGGCATCATACCACTGGTGGAAATCGGTGTGCCAAGTTGACAGGGGCACTTCAGACGGAGACACATTCTTCTGGGCAAAAACCCACAGGGATGTTGACTTTGTCAGCTGTGGTCCATTAACTCCTGCTATAGAGCAGCCAGCTGCAGCTAAGTATGCCCAGACAATGCATAAAAAATATCTCCCAGGAGCAACTGAGAAAGGACAGACATGCTAACGTTCTGTTTTAGAATGGACCATCGTATTGAAGGACCGTAATGGAGGGAGACCAGATGTCCTCTATACAAAATGTCCCAGTTTTGATCCTCAACTTTTCTAGGTAGGGCTGGATTGCTAAATCATTTGCCCTGATAGGAGGGAAATTCCCATATTCCCAGAGATGGATCGCCTTCTCTTTTGGAGGGATTCAACTCAAGCTTTGTGGAGGTTGGGATTGGAGTCTCCCTGATTTCAGAGCCTCCCCCAGTATAAAAATTCGATAAACCTCCTGTATTTGTAATGTTTTATCCCTCCTTCAATGAGGACAGACAGTACTTGCAATTCTCTAATGTGTACTGTGACAATATTCCTGCGAAGGAATCCAAGGTTACCCAAAAGGTTGTAGAGGAGGGCATTTTTGCCCTTCCTGGGCTCTGAAGGCATTTTCAGCCTTCCTGAACTTCCAGTAGGCCCATTTTTTTGCCATCCCCGAGCCTCCACGCATGCCCTTCACTTACCTGCATCCAAAATGGGCCACATGGGGCAGGGGTGGGTTCTATCTACTGTTACTACCAGTTCGCAACAGGGTCACTCTTCTGCGCATGAGCAGAAACTTCTGCACATGCGCAGAAGCGTTTTGATGACGTCGGGGTCGGTGGGCAGAGCCTTCCTCCGGTTTTACTACCGGTTCTATAGAACCGGTCCAAACCGGGGGCAACCCACCACTGACGTGGGGACTCCTGGGGAGGGGTGGGGCGGGTTGGGCAGGTCCAGCCAGGAGTGGGATTTGGGGGTTCTCCGAACTGCACAGAATCTTAGCTAGAGGTTCTCCCGAACCTGTATGAACTCCCAGCAGCCCACCCCTGGGAATGACCATGAGAAAGTCATTACTTTTTTTAAAAAGTAAGCTGTTGACATGACAGTTCCTGCTTTTAAGAGGAGTCATCCTTTTTTTCTGCTGAAATGATTGCCGGAAGATGGAAGCACCTAACCTTTGGGAGCTGCGGTGCTGTTGAATGCAAGAGAATTATGACGAGGAAGATATACATCTCGCATGGCTGAAAACGAATGCCAACTCCTTTGCCTTGTGGGCATATCGATTCTGCCCTTGCGCGTTATTTACTGCAATCACCTTGCTGGAAGTGGGCTATAAAATTTAGACAGCTGGGGAGGAGGGAGGGAAGGTTGCACGCTCCGTGGAAAAGATGGAAAGGAGATCGTGAAAGGTGCCCGCATTTTAACACATGGGAAATAGGAATGACAAGGTCATGTTTTGTCCTTGCCGGTGCAGCTCTAAAATCTGTTCCTTGATGAATTACGCCCTCCTTGGAAAGTATTTTGATTGATAGCAAACGAAAGAAAGAGAAAAAGAAAGAAAGAAAAAAAGAAAGGAAGGAAGGAAGGAAGGAAGGAAGGAAGGAAGGAAGGAAGGAAAGAAGTAAGGGAGAGGGAGGGAGGAAAAGATGGAGGGAGGGAAAGGGAGAAAGTAAGGAAGAAAGGAAAGAAAGGAAGAAATGGAGGGAGGGAGGGAAGGAGAGGAAGGAAGGAAAGAAGGAAGGAAGAAGGAAGGAAGGATGCAAGGAAGAAATGGAAAGACAGAGAGGGAGGGAGAGGGAGGCAGGAAGGAAATGGAGGGAGGGAAGAAAAGATGGAGGGAGGGAAAGGGAGGAAGGAAGGAAAAAAGAAATGGAAGGAGGGAGGGAGAGGAAGGAAGGAAAGAAGGAAGGAAGGAGCCAAGGAAGAAATGGAAAGACAGAGGGAAGGAGAGGAAGGCAGGAAGGAAATGGAGGGTGGGAGGGATAGAGGGCGGGAGGGAGGAAAAGATGGAGAGAGGGAAAGGGAGGAGGGAGGAAAGAAGGAAACAAAGAAAGGAAGGAAGAAATGGAAGAAGGGAGGGAGAGGAAGGAACGAAAGAAGGAAGGAAGGAGGCAAAGAAGAAATGGAAAGACAGAGAGAAGGAGGAAGGCAGGAAGGAAATGGAGGATGGGAGGGATAGAGGGAGGGAGGAAGGAAGGAAGGATTATTCAAGCTGTTTTCATCAGTAAGGCAAAGTACTGTCTTAACACATTCCACTAAGCTATGATTTGTTTTAACTCCAGTTTTGTAAACAAGACTACAGAGATTTGGCCTAGGGAATACTCTATAATAAATCTCAGCTTGCAGGCCCCAAAAATATGCTTAAGTGTGCTGTTACCACAAAACCCTTAGAAAATTGTCCATTGGGTAGAGCTGTGTAAAAGCTGAGAAACATTTACTATCCCTACTAAAGATTCAACATTTCCACCAATGATGGTTTGGAACAGAATTCTTCATAACTTGCTAACATTTCACCAAAGGCAAACATGCCTTCGGACTTTTGGAATACGGGTGTATTGATCGAAACAGACATATGAAGTCATCCTTTGAAACGCCACTATTATTTCGCCTCTGAACATTTCTTTTTACACCGCTGTTAAGTCTTCCTTGGTATTCTTTGCACACCTGACTTGGTTCTTTCCCCATAAAAATTTATATCTAGGAACTTTGGGAATTAAAAGACTTTTCGCGAAACCGTGACCTTTAGACCAATCTATTGGCTTATGAATAATACACTTAGACTGGATATAATAGTTTCAAAGTATGATTGATTTTTGGCCATGAATTTTCGAGCAAGCGGAAAATTTACTCGAAAAGCAACGGCGCTCAGTGTTTTCATGCAATGTTTTCTTTCTTTCTGCCCGCCATCATCGTAGTTTCATTAAAGAAAGCTTTATTTTCGTATTGCATTTGGGATGCAATTTTTATTTTGCTGCTTCATTGTAGGGGCTTCTCTGATCAGCAGAGAAATGGGATAGCTTTGCTCCATGGCCATTTGCGAATTGAGATTGCTTGATTCTAAATTCCACTTTCCCACTAGTTGCATCCTCTCATAAGATGGTGGGAGGCTGCTTGGTCATTTTTATCTTTTTTTTTCTTTTTCTTCTCTTTCTAGAGAAGAAGAATTTTATAGCAATAAGTCCCAGGCAGCAAAAAAAAAAGGATGTTTGTTAGATGAGTTCAGGAAACGTTCATTCTTTGCTTCCAATTTACGATCACCCAGATTAATGCATCCTTAATTAAGTAGCTCAGAAATGAGGAGGGGATAAGCCACCTGGGAAAGCCAAGAGAAATCATCAAAACCATAAAAAAGCAAAAATTAGAATATTTTGGACCTGTGATGCAACACCTGGAAAAATACGGCATCCTTCACTTAATCCTCCAGGGAAAGATTGAAGACAAATGAGATCCAGGCAAAGAAGAACATCATAGCTTCAAAATCCAAGGGACCGGTTTGGACAAAACTCTACAGCACTTTTTCATGCAGCTGTTGATAAAAATAGGATCGTCAACATGATTGCCAACGTCTGATGATGGATATGAAAGGAGGAGGAGGAGGAGGAGGGGGAGGAAGAGGAGGAGGAGGAGGAGGAGAGGAAGAGGAGGAGACGAAGAGGAGGAGGAGGAGAAGAAGAAGAGGAGAAGAAGAAGAAGAGGAGGAGGAGGAGAGAAGAAGAGGAAGAGGAAGAAGAAGAGGAGGAGGAGAAGAAGAGGAGGAGGAAGAGGAGGAGGAGAAGAGGAGGAGGAGAAGAGGAGGAGGAGAGAAGAAGAGGAAGAGGAAGAAGAAGAGGAGGAGGAGGAGAAGAGGAGGAAGAGGAGGAGGAAGAGAAGGAGGAGGAGAGAAGAAGAGGAAGAGGAAGAGGAAGAAGAGGAGGAGGAGGAGGAGGAGGAGGAAGAAGAAGAGGAGGAGGAGGAGAGAAGAAGAGGAAGAAGAAGAAGAAGAAGAAGAAGAAGAAGAAGAAGAAGAAGAAGAAGAAGAAGAAATAATAACGTAGCTGTAGACAGTTTGCACTCCAAAGATGCCAGAATTTAAGTTATCCTATATTCCAGATCAATTTCACCACAAACAATTGAATATAAATTTGGGTAGGGATGTCCCGATGAACATTTCCTTTTGCATCTGTCTAAAGGCTTATATAAACATTCAGAGGAGAAAGGTTTCTAACTTATACACCTTACTGGCATCGTGTGAAGCTTTAATATATAAGATTGCTGGGCGTATGGACCTCAGTTTGAAATAGATGTGGACTGCAAATCAGAAACATTGGCCAAATCAATCTGGCTAATGCTGAGTGTCATGATGTTAAGTTGTTAATTTCACATCCATTCAGGGGAAAATATGCCTTGTCCTAAGCATGTAAATTGTTATAGACATGCACATAGCACATATACTTTTTGTATTTTAGGGTTGCCTGTTTATAACATATCACTGGGTTGCTGTGTAATTTAGAGGCCACTAAATCCAGATCTGAAATGGAGTTACCATTATCTCAACTTTCTTAGGAAGGATAATGGGGAATTTGGTGTCTACTTTGCAACTTTGCAAATCTAAGGCTGTTTGATCGAAATATGCTAAATTGCCTTACATCAAAGTCTTGTCTAACCCTGTTTATGTATGTTTCCAGTTAGTGGCTGTCTAGACAGGGCCGTCTGCTTCTTTACTTCTTCCTTCCGATTTCTTAATAATTTTAGCATCATCTTGACACTAATGGCTTCACCAACTCTTGTAACAACTCTTGCATAATTTAAGAACAACTCGCGGACGGCGGCGGCGAAGGGAGTATAAAAAAATAATAATAATTTGCCGTTCGAAAGAAGCCTTCAAGAGGGCCAAAAACATTTTGATATTCCGATAAGAACATAAGGAAACTATACATTATTTATGCAGAGTAGATGAATCGCAAGCAATGGGGCTCAAAGCCCTCGGTTTGATTCGACAAAACACACAAAAATGCAAACGGACAAAAATCAAACTGTTGAAGTGAAATTCATCCAGACTTGTTTGATCACAGTTTGGTTAAAAAGTACCAACGTGAGGTTGGGAAAACGTGTATTTGAAAGGCTGAATTGGAAAGTAGCTTAAGTTCTACCTCAAGCTAATTTGGGGGATTCCACGATTCATTTCAATTCCACGATTCATTATTATTTACTACAATGTCGTTGTTGCCACCCACTGGTTGGTCATTCTTTTCTACTCTTCCCTTCCACCAAGAGAGCCTTCATATCATGTGTTTGAAGTAGGATACTTTGGACCTGGTCATTTGTGCTTCAAGTGAGGACTCTGGCTTGAATGAAGCTGCTCTATTTCCATAATTCCCTCCCTTCTTCATTTCTTTCTTTCTTTCTTTCTTTCTTTCTTTCTTTCTTTCTTTCTTTCTTTCTTTCTTTCTTTCTTTCTTTCCTCCCTCCCTCCCCTTCACTTCCTTCCTTCCTTCCTTCCTTTACTCTTTTCCTTTCTTCCTCCCTCCCTCCCTCCCCTTCACCTCCTTCCTTCCTTCCCTTTCTCTTTCCCTGCCTTCCTTCCTCCTTCATTCCCTTCCTCCCCTTCACCTCCTTCCTTCCTTCCTTCCTTCCTTCCTTCCTTCCTTCCTTCCTTCCTTCCTCCTTCACTCCCTTTCTCCCCTTCCTTCCTTCCTTCCTTCCTTCCTTCCCAGCATCCTTCTACACCCAATTTTTCTTTCCCTCTCCTTAGCAATGCTCCTCTCCCAAAAATCCTCACCGGTGTGCCAAGATCTTCTGAAAAGCTCTGCTTTCCCTGGTCCTCCTACCCCTTTGCCTCTTTCAGAATTTTATCCTTTCCATGCTGTGTCCATCCCTGGATGAATTGTGCCGTTCAATAAAATATTTACGCCCAGTGGTAAACACACCATATATTATTTATTTTGTATCGCCAAAATTCCCCTCCGTCATTTCCCCCTTGCCCCCAAGTGCACAAATTGCACGGTGGCATAAATACTCTCAATGACAAATTTATAAATATTTCAAGGCCTAATATAAATGTTTAAAGTGCGGAGGAGAACAGGCCCATGAATTATCATCATTTACACCCTTGGAGCTTCAAAGGGCATAAGAACGGATTCAAGGCCTCCCTGGGGTCCTTTTAAAACAACAACAAAAATGGGGTCAACCATGATACAAAAGCAATCAGAGTTATGTTTCCAGAGACTAGTAGAGATCTTTCAAAAGGTAGGCAGTCCATAATCCTGGCTGAATTTTCAGAGGTATTTTCATTTTCAGGGTCAACCTCTCCCACGATGAGAGTACTTTAATTTATTGGTTTCTCAAATATCAAGGTTTCTTTACCCAATCTTTCATCTGAGGCTAAGCCTTGTCCCAGAAGAACTGCCTTAAAGCTAACTTGCTGATGGTTCAAGAACACACAGTGTTAATACATTTTGCTGCACAATGCTAAATACGCTAACAATGAGGTGTCGGAGAATTCATGACTGGCAGAGACATGGTAACAAGGTCAGCCAATGAATAGGGCTTGGTAACAAGGTCAGCCAATAGGAACTGAGACGGGAAGGAGCCTGGGCATGGCTCTTTAGCTCTGAGTGCTGTGCTGAGAATTGAAACTGAAACTAATCTGCCTGCAACTCTGAACTGAAAACTGTTCTCTCCTCTGCTGTTGGTATTTTATATTTATTTCATGTGTTATTATATGTATATAAAGAGAAGTTAATGAATCCTGCTGCATCAGTTACCCGTGTGTGCTTTCTGGATTTGAGTTCTGCCACAAACTCTGACATTATGTTATTTAGTTTGGGTCATGACATATCGGCAAGAAAACCACCAAGCTCAGAGAGCACCATTTCACCCCTCATTTCAACCCTGAGCTACAAATATTCTCCTTTATTGGTAGAAAAGAAAGAAAAAGATGTCTGTGGAAATTCTCAGTCATCCAGGTCATGGTTGTTCTAAAAGTGCTTTTTTTTTTAAAAAAAGCCATCTGGACTTCCTTGGTTTTTCTTTGAAGACGTTTCGCTTCTCATCCAAGAAGCTTCTTCAGCTCTGATTGAATGGTGGAGAATGGGAGGATTTATATGCAAGGAATATGGATCTTTCCATTCTCCACATTTCAGTCAGAACTGAAGAAGCTTCTTGGGTGAGAAACGAAACGTCTTCAAGGAAAAACAAAGGAAGTCCAGTTGCCTCTTGAAAAAGCACCTTTTGGACAAAGACAAAGATGATGGCAAGACTCCATATATAAACAGAGAGCAAATATCTCTGTCAGACCTGGAAGCCATCTTTTACGATTGGGCCTTCAGGCCTGCCGCATCTTCTTCTGTGGGAAAATGGGAGGGGGTTTGCAGAGAGTGTAGGTGATATGTAGTCAAAATAACATTCCTTTCACAGAGAGTCAAGGACGCATTGCCCTGGCACATGGAGTCAGATGACTGGGGAGTGTCTTCAGTTGGGATGGTGGATGATTGGACCATGTGATGGACATGAGGATGCTGGGCAGGGACTTGAACTTTCACTTGGGTGGGGAAAACCTGGAAACTTTCAGATTCAGGTTTTCCCAGATGTGCCAATATGACATCTCCAATAAATTGTAGCTTTGAGGAAATCCAAGCCTCAGAGTTTCTTATTGTTGGGGATGTTACTTGGAACCCTGACACTCTCTCCTTTCTAGCATGGATGTTGTTACCCAGGTGGGTCATGAAATATCTGCAAGAAGACAACTAAGCTCAGAGAGCACCAAAGACCCCACAGTTCAACTCTAATGAACTATTGATTCTAGTTTTCATTGACTAGATAAGAATCCCTGGAATGTCTACGAATTCTTTATATCCAAAAATAGTGGTTGTTTTCTTTAGGATTATGTGAGGATTTTTTTCCTTGACAATCATATTTCTCTAGATATTTGTTTTCGAGAAGTTTGACGTATGAAATACTCTTGTGGTCATCCAGTTCAAACCCTCTGCTCATTAATTGAAGGAAAAACCAATCTCACCCTATCTGGTCTTGAAAATGTATATGTTTTTCAAACTTCACGGCCTTTTCAGTTGAAACCTCAAGTCTACATATCTCCACCCTTAGCCGGGTTTCTGGGGGAAAAAAAAAAGAACTTCTCCAAGCATTCTTGAGACACAGCTTTGGACGAATGTTGAAGATTGGCTTGATTTATAAAGTGTGGCACCTCTTAATAAACTTGTCAACTCATCAGGAAACAAAAACAATATATTTTAGGGGAACAATCTGCACAGCTTGAGCAGTCAATAGTTAGATGGGCTTATAATGAACCACAGGTTGAGTAATGTTCACTGTGGATTTTGAGAATCGGTTTTGAATAATGACCAAACTCAAAAAAAGTTCCATTTTGATTAATGCCAGTGGGCAGCGGGTAATTTGTTAAGCCTTGGTCTATAAATTCCATCTTATTTGTAGGAGATGAGTGAGAAACGTGTCCTTTTTTGTCAGAATGATTGCCTTGAAAACAAACCAGAGCTTTCATTTTGTAGGTAGAGATATCAATGTTAGAAGACAAGTGCAAACCACTGTTATTTCTTTTATGTTATCATGTCACAGTTCTCAAAGTCTTTGAGCTGACGTTTGTCTTGCTATTGACTTACTCCTCAATGCAAGCCAGCGAGGTTGTATCATCTCAAAGTTCTTGAGAAGTTCTAAAACACATTTCCCGCCCTCCTGCAATGATCAAACAGTGATCATGCAGAGAGAACAAGTAGAGAGTAACATCAAATAAGCAGATAAAATGGTGTAGTGTTCCCAAGCCATGATTCAGGCATCCCCTTAAGTACATTTGCTACAGAGCTTAGCCAATCAGGATACAGGATGATGCAATACAGTCTTAAAGCAATCTAATACCTTTTGACAAACATGTATTGATAGTTTATATATTGCCTGATCAACTAGTTATACAATAGCCATTTCTAGCAGACCTATTGCTTGCATTCCTTTGCAAAGTAAATTCCAACCTAAAGACAATGTTTAGGTTTATTTTCCCAAACCTAATGTTTTCAATGTTTGTTTATTTTCCTTAAAAGGATGTCGCATTCTCTTCGTTTTGATCTTTATCTTAGGCTAGTTGGATAATTATTCTCCGCGCCCAGCAGGTGGAAATGTTGCCATAGCTCTTGGATGCCTATTGCAGATATTTTTTTGGCTTTGGTACCTTTGGTTCTGGAAGGAAATGTGAAGGGAAGTGCCATCAATCCAGAGAATTCAACAGGGAGGTTGCTGCAACATACAGTAACTTATCGGGTTGAATTCTGTCTGCCAAGAGCCGTCCGCAGCTGGCCACTCATTCGGGAAAAGACAGACCGCACTAAATTATAGTAGTGGCTTGGATTCTTAGTAAGAGCGGGTATGCAAAATCTAGTTAATCCTCGCCCAACATTTCTCTTGTTCAGTGAATTTTTGCCTCATTTTAGGACGTTTCTTGCCCCCCGTTGTTAAGGGAATCACTGCAGCTGATAAGTTAGTAACCTGGTTGTTAAGTGAATCTGGCTCCCCCCCCGTTGACTTTGCTTGCAAAAGGGGATCACATGACCCTAGGGACACTGCAGCCATCATAAAAATGAGTCAGTTGCTAAGCCAATGAATTTTGATCCCCTGATCATGGGGATTCCGCAAAGGTCATGTGATAATTGGTCATCAGTCCCTTCTTTTCATTGTCGTAACTTTTAATGGTCACTGTTGAGGAATTTGCAGAGCAACCCTAGAGTAGCAAGAGTGTGCACATGAAAGTGACTGAGAGCAGTTGCAAATAATAGTCAAAGTTCAAAGTGCTTGTTCCTAAGAAAGTGAACCTTTGAATTTTCAAGGGAAAAAAAAAAAAAACAACAACAGGGAGGGAGAATGCAAACTGAGGTTTCCAAATTTGCGACCAGCCACAGATAACAAATACTAATCAAGTCAGAACCTTGCAGGAAAAGTTAATTTGTTGAATGCATTATGTGAAAAGAAATGGTTCCATTAGAAATGGAGAAAAAAAAAAAGACAGACTCAATTTGTTAAGCAAATTAGTGGCTGCAAATAACTGATTTGGCAGTACTCGTGATGAATTGATCAAGCGGGCTGGGCATTATGCAGACTTCACCTAATGTTATTTCAAAAGACTACTAGGCTGAGAAAAAAAAACGAAACAAAAAACCCAGCCGTTTAATTTGCTTTGAAATGTCCCCAGCATCCTTGGTCCACTCTGTGTCCTCTCCCAGGTCAAGCACAACCACAAACACACAAAGAGATGGCATTTGACACTTGTAACACACACACACACAAATGCTTGCACTACAGAGGCAGGTTCCTTTCAAAGTTCAGCAAGTTTGGTTTACAAGAGATGGAAGCGATGTGAGATTTTTATAGATCAAAACCAGCATTGAAATGGTATAGGGCATGAGTGTGCAACCTTAAACATTCAAAGAGCCATTTGGACCCGTTTCCCACAGAAAAGAAAACACCGGGAGCCACAAAACCCTTCCTCTGCCTGACTGTTTCTTTAGCGGCCACAAAACTAGCATAGGTAGTTGAATTAAACGTTCTGTTTTCTTCTGAAACTTTTCTTGTCTTGGATTTATCCATGGTTGGCCTACTGGGGGTTGAAAAGCTCAATAAATTGTGTGTCGGTGGGTGTCGCACATTGGCGGTTGTGACGCATATTTTGAGCGACAGGGAGCCGCAGCAGAGGGGTGAAAGAGCCACATGTGGCTCCAGAGCCTCAGGTTGCTGACACCTGGTATAGGATTTCCTGCCTGAGCAGGGAGTTGGAGTAGAAGACCTCCAGGGGTCCCTCTCAACTCCGTTACTCTGTTACTTTGACTTGTTAACCAGGAAGACGGAATGTCACACGTACTACCAATAGCGATTGTTTACAAATATCCCACGCCTCTCAGTGTAAGGAGCGTTCCTCTTTTAATACATTGAAGGCAAGCTATTCGGTTGCAAACGGTGTATATTCACCCATCTCTCTGTGTGAGTGCGATTGTTTGTGTCACCAAAAAATTGTTCTATCCATAAAATGTTTTCTTGGCTTTCGACGCTTGAAATGAAAGTTAAATGATGCGTGAACATCATCTTTGTCTCTTGGGAGGACCATAACCCAACCCAACATGACTTCTTCATGAGGTACATCTCCAAAACATGATGCCAATTTTAGCTTAGCTTCCTAAGCGAGCGAAGAAAGAGAGGAATACCTCTGCTGGGAAAAAAACAAAGCGACAACAGAGTTTCCCTGTTTGTTTTAACAGTTACCAAGAGACATCAAAAACAAGGTGAGATTTGTCATTTTCCTGGTGTACAACCAAGAAGAACTAATTAGTAAGGGGAGTTTCACCCCAGGGCTACAAAATTTGTCTTTAGGTTAGCAGAGATGCTAATGGGAAAATGCGGTTATTAAGTTTGAAGCTTTTTTTTTTTTCCCCAGAAAGAAAAGGGATTTTTCAAAGAAAGAAAAAAGAAAGCAAAGGATCATTAAAAAGAACATTATTATGCAGTTGTTCCCAAGATTTCTCTCTCTTTTTTTTTTCTTTCCCTGATTGAAATTCACGGCTGAATAAATAATGAGTTTGCTTTGCTCATTCTTCATAAACTCAACGGATTCATTAAAGTGGGAGGAAGAGTAAGCCCTTGAGAAGAATGAAGGCTGTACTGGAGATAAGGAGTGGAAATCTCTCTTCTGTACCCTAACCCTCCCTCATCCCAGTTACGTGAAGATCTAATATGGTCTACAGACACTGTGGAAGGTCCTGAATTCCTCTAGACAAGATTGTAATTTCTAGATACTAAACCTGAAAAAGTGAAAGTTAGAATATTTTGGACCTGTGATGCAACACCCGGAAAAATACAGCATCCTTCACTTAATCCTCCAAGGAATGATTGAAGGCAAACGAGGTCCAGGCAGAAGAAGAAGGATATCATGACTTCAAAATCTAAGGAACTGGTTTAGACAAAACTCAGCAGCATTTTTTTTTTTGTGTGGATGTTGATAAAAATAGGATTGCCAACATGATCGCCAACGTCTGATGATGGATATGGAAGGAGGAGGAGGAGGAGGAGGAGGAGGAGGAGGAGGAGGAGGAGGAGAAAGAAGAAGAAGAAGAAGAAGAAGAAGAAGAAGAAGAAGAAGAAGAAGAAGAAGAAGAAGAAGAAGAAGAAGAAGAAGAAGAAGAAGAAGAAGAAACCTGATGGGAAGCCAATGGTCTCTCAGAAGAAGAAAGGTCTGGCATCTTGTCTCAAAACAAAGATGGGTTCTTCATATCTCCTCTGGAAAGAACATCACACCTTGCTGATGGAAAGCCATGAGATATAGAGGAACGTTTTGCTGGGTCCTTGATGCTCCGTGAGCTTGGTGGTTTTCCTGCAGATGTTTCTGCAAACTGGCAACATCATCAGTGGATTGAATAAGGTTACCAGGTTGGATCATGAAACATCTACAAGAAAACCATCAAGCTCAAAGAGCACCAAGAAGCCCACTGTTCAACCCTCTTCCATTGTTTTTTTGAGTTAGAAAAGAGAGAGAGAGAAGAAGAGAGACAGAGATTTCTGCTACCTGTTCGGGCGAATTGGTCTGAACCGGCTGAATACCACTTCTGATGGTGTCCCAGGGAAAAATCAAGTAGAAGGAAGAAGCTCACGTGCCTACCTCCCAGCAATCCCTTGTTAAACAAAGACTGCTCTCCGTGTGAGATCCATTCCCCCACCTCCACCAAGTTTGCTTTCCATTCTTTTGCAGAGCCAGCTGGGGTGTCTGTCCAAGAAGCTAGAATTTGCCTGCCAGTAGCTGCAACGCAATGCCTTTTGTGTTGTTGCAGTCCGAAGCTCCATTGAAAAGCATCCCAGAGACTGCCTTCCATATCTTTTGGTGAATTAGTCTTTTTGCACAAATGCTCAAACACTGTTGTGGCCTGTCAGCAGCCTGTGCAGATTGTAGCTGATTCTGACAACGAGGAGGCTGGTGTGGTGCAAAACGATTATATTAGTGACCTAAGATAATATCTCTTTTGTAACAGGGCAGTGCGCAATGTTAAAAAGACTTCCTTACTCTGAAAAATACCTTACATTTTTCCCTCCTCCATTTCTATTCATGGTAGACAGGACATCTATACATTAGTGTACAGACATTCTTCTCCATTTGCAAAATGTGCTGCATGATAGCTCTTGCACCAAAATGTTGGGTGTTTCCCCTTTCCATCTCTTCCTCAGCAATGATTTCTTAGCTGTCAACTGTCAAATATTGCCAAGGGAATAAAGAACATTGTTGCCTCCAGATGCTTCATCTGGAGAATTGTGTCTGGGATGCAGGTTCCCGAGGGGGGCAGCAGAATTGGCATAATAATTGATACTTATTCCCCCCCCACTTCTGAATACTATGCCAACAAACATCACTCCCGAGAGAATTAGAGTAGGAAAGGCCTGTTTTTCAGCTAGTCTCCAATAAAATGGAACTTTGAGGAAAATGCCTGCCTTGGAGTTTTAGAATAGAATAGAATAGAATAGAAAAGAATAGAATAGAATAGAATAGAATAGAATAGAATAGAATAGAATAGAATAGAATAGAATAGAATAGAATAGAATAGAATAACAGAGTTGGAAGGGACCTTGGAGATCTTCTAGTCCAACCCCCTGCTTAGGCAGGAAACCCTACACCACTTCAGACAAATGGTTATCCAACATCTTCTTAAAAACTTCCAGGGTTGGAGCATTTACAACTTCAGGAGGCAAGTTGTTCCATTGGTTAATTGTTCTCACTGTCAGGAAATTCCTCCTTAGTTCTAAGTTGCTTCTCTCCTTGATGAGTTTCCACCCATTGCTTCTTGTCCTGCCTTGAGGTGCTTTGGAGAATAGCTTGACTCCCTCTTCTTTGGGGCAGCCCCTGAGATATTGGGACACTGCTATCATGTCTCCCCTAGTCCTTCTCTTCATTAAACTAAACATTTTACTTCTGTTGGGGGCGTTACTTGGAACCCAGACAGTCAATGTAATTAGAATTGAAGGCCACATATTCCTAGATATATACATATATATATTTTGAAGGAAAACACCTATTAGATCTTCCTTGGAATCCGGAATTGGTTCTCTTCCTGTATGTCAATCTTTCCTTGTCATGTCACATTTCAAGATTGAAACTAAACTCATGGGAACAATGATCCCTGGGTTTACCGCTTTGCAGAGAGGATTAAAAATCTCCTTTTTTTATGGAGACAACTTAAAATATTAGCTTATGACTTTCAAATGCGTGTTGGGCCGAACGAAAGAATCCCAAGAAAACAAATGGTTTTCTTTTTTACTTATTCCTTTTCTTTCTTTCTACTCCTTTTCAGTTTCTCCTACCTATTTATCCATTAATTGCTCTGTGCTTTGAGCCTGTTGCAACAAATTGTTCCTTAGAATTTATAACACTGTAGAGCTTTCTCTCCTCCCAGCCCCCAGTCTTTTATTTTGTCTTTTTGAGTACCTGGATAAAGCAATGAAACATGTCACGTCTCCAGAAAACTAACAGAACTGAAATGTTATCAAAACGTTGCTCAACTGTTCGCATTATTTTTGCTGTAAGCCGCCCAGAGTCCCTTGGGAGTTGGGCGGCATAGAAATGTGATAAATTAAATTAATTAAATTAAATTAAATTAAATTAAATTAAATTAAATTAAATTAAATTAAATTAAATTGGGTGCTAGCGTGAAAGGCAGGGGTGAAATGCTCCCGGTTCGGACTGGATCGCCCGATCTGGTAGCGATGGAGGCGGGTGGTTCAGAGAACTGGTAGCAAAAATCCCTGCCTCCCAACCCTCCACTGCCCAGCTGAGCCGTGCAATCATCAGAGGTTTTTTTTTTACTTTTAAAAGAATTTTTTCTACAACCTCTTCGGCCAAAAAAATGCTTTTAAAAGAAAAAAAAAACTTCTGATGATTGCACGGCTCAGCTGGGATCGTCAGAGGCTTTTAAAAGCATTTTTTCTACAGCCTTTTTAGCCAAAGAGGTTATAGACAAAATGTTTTTAAAAGGAAAAAAAAGCCTCTGCCGATCAGGCAAGTCAGCTGGGATCGTCAGAGGCTTAAAAAAAAAAAAGCTTCTGCCGATCAGGCAAGTCAGCTGGGATCGTCAGAGGCTTTAAAAGCATTTTTTTTACAACGTCTTTAGCCAAAGAGGTTGTAGAAAAAATGGTTTTAAAAGTTTAAAAAAAAAAAAAAAGTTGGCCACGTCCACTCAGTCATATTACCACCACCACCCCACCAAGCCACGCCCACAGAACCGGTAGTAACCAATTTTACATGTCACCACTGGTGAAAGGTAGTTCTCACCACAGTTCGTGAAATGCACACAATAGCAAATTTCCAATAAAAGCGAATATTTGTAGCTTAGAGTCGAACTGTAGGGCTCCTGGTGCTCTCTGAGCTTGGTAGTCTTCTTGCAGGTGCTTCATGACCCAACTAGGTGACATCATCAATGGTAGAAGGGAGTGAGGAGGAGGAGGAGGAGGAGGAGAAGAAGAACACTTGTTAAGTGAATTTTGTGCCGTTCTATGACCTTCTCTTGCCATGGTTGTTAAGTGAATCTGGCTTCCCCGTTGTCAGAAAGTCGCAAAAGGGAAGGGGGGATCATGTGACCTGGGACACTGCAACAGTCATAAATGTGAGTCAGTTCTCAAGTGTTTGAATTTGGATCCTGTGACCACGGGGAGGCTGCAATGCAAAACGGGCATACGTCACTTTTTTTTTCAGTGCCGCTGTAACTTTGAACGGTTACTAAATGAATTTTGTAAGTCAAGGACTTTTGTAAGTCAGGACTTAGGAGCCTGAGTGGCGTAGGAGGCTAATGCCTCCTACTAAGGCAGCATTTAACATCCAGCTGCCTGCAATTACTGCGAGTTCAAATCTCACCAGGCTCAAGGTCGACTCAGCCTTCCATCCTTTCTAAGGTGGGTAAAATGAGGACCTCGTTTATGGGGGCAATAAGCTGACTTTGTATAAAATAAACAAAAGTATGAAGGCTATTGCTTAACGCACTGTAAGCCGCCCTGAGTCTCCGGAGAAGGGCGGCATATAAAAATAAATAAATAAATAAATAAATAAATAAATAAATAAATAAATAAATAAATAAATAAATAAATAAATAAATAAATAAATAAATAAGGACTACCTGCATTATGCAGGATAACACAGCCTTTGAAAACCAAAGTTTGGAATTCCAGGATCAAAATACTCAGGATCTAGGAATCTGAAAGATTTTTTTTTTCATGGAAGAGATCGTATTCTCCTCTTCCTTCTTCTCTAAATACCACCTTTAGATGCCACCGAAACATGAAAGCACTTTGATTTCTCCTCCAAAAGACACCTTACTATTATCCTTCCTCCACACGTAGATATTTTTTTCCCCCTTCCTCCCGTATTTCTCCAGCAACGTTTCTCTCTGCAGAGTAATCGCTCCGTGATATTCCTCTAATAAAAAAACTATTCTTGCTCAGCTCTTTGCTGTAGACAGGCAATATTATCCATCATATTTACATCACCGCATCAGCATCTGGACCTGTTTCCTTCTGCAGACACTCGTTTTTCAAACAATCCTTGGATGTCACATTGATGAAGGTTTTGTCCTGTCTAATGGTGTCCACTGACTATCAGAACATATACATGTATATGTATATGTATATGTATATGTATATGTATATGTATATGTATATGTATATGTATATGTATATGTATATGTATATGCATATGCATATGCATATGCATATGTATATATGTATTATTGTTTTAGCCACGGTTTTTCCTACATAAATCAAGATATTTATATAGCCATAGTTCAGTGAAATTCCAATTCACTATTTTCTAGGCTTTATCAGACATTAACCAGCATTTTACTGTCTGTTGTAAGACTTAAAGGAGACTAAAATAGATCTATTTCTGACTTATTTGTCTTCATCAGTTAGCCACACCCTCATCTTATTTGACTGTAACAGTCAAATATTTATTTTGTTCTTTTTTCGTAGGTCTATATGTGTATTAATGTTTTAGCCAGGGTTTTTCCCTACGTAAATCAAGATGTTTATATAGCCATAGAAAAACCCTGGCTAAAACAATAATACACATATAGACATACAAAAATGGCTTCATATATGGATTGGAGGGGTTTAAAGTGGCTATTGATGCAGCTGCGGTCTGGCTTCTGGTCCGTGGTCGTGCCTCATCATCAGTGTGGGTTTGAGTCTGCTTTCCGCATGGATGTGTGGTGGTGACATCCTGTGTGGCCCTCGTGAGTGTGGGTCTGGTGTCATTCCTCATGTTAGGGACTCGTTTATCAATAAGGGCGGGTTTCCAAATGGATGGTAGGTGGGAGGTATCATCTCATTTATTCATGCTGTGTGGGCGTTTTTCTATCTCGATG
>NW_027256891.1:25974997-26101773 GCF_029215685.1 Pituophis catenifer annectens
ATTAATGTGACTATGTGACAGTCCTCATTTGTAAAAAAAAATCTGTGAATTGCATCGTGTTGAGTGAGTTGATGGGAAAAGTTTGGACAGTTGTGCTCTCCTTGAGGAGATCAGAGATCCTTGGTGGATCAAATCTCAAAGTGTACCACAGACATCAACCAACATTTGAGCATGGATGAATCAGAGGTGCCATATTGTCATTGGAAGGATGGATTTTGATGGCTCTAGTTGATTTCATATCCTGCCCCCTCCCCAAATGCTGTGGGATTTTGACAGTGCAATTATGGGAAATTTCACACGCCAGAAAAAAAAAAGAAAAAAGGATATGGGCAAGTGCATGCTAAGGAGTCCATTAGGGAACGTGATGGACTGAAACAATTATGCCTAGGGAAAGTAATGAAGTTAGCTAACAGGTTTCTGACTCTGTAAAATTTGCGTCACCAGTCAGTATAAACACGATTAAGCTAAAAGGAGAATAATGATTTGACTCATTATACAGAAGCCTCCCGAGAGGATATCGAGAAACTTCGGCACTGCGTAGGTTCCCATTCTCTCTTCGTAAAATGCCACTGTCTGTGTTTATAACTCGAACCAGCTGTCCTTGAATTAAACACTTCCAATAAAGTTAAAATAGCTAATTTGAAGAAGAGCTTAACACATGCCTTGCCACCGACATAAAACAGATTAAAGAGACAACTGTTATTTTGCGTACCCCTCCCTCTGAAATCCTCGGAATTTGATTCCAATCGCTGTTAAATCGGTTCTGAATCCATTCGACGAGGCCTTGTCTCTTCCACCCTAATTAGCGGAGCACAATTAACGGGTTACTTCTTTGCATCAGAAATTGTTTTCTGGGAAAAAATCAGGTCAGGCGAAGGATTTCTCAAACTAGTTCATGAAATTGTCATGCAGGTCAAAAAGAGAAGAGTTGACACACACACAAGTTGGAGAGAGAGAGAGAGAGAGAGAGAGAGAGAGAGAGAGAGAGAGAGAGAGAGAGACCATGTTGCATGGATCAAGAGTGGTGGTTGAGGGGCAGACCATGGGAAGGTCCTTGACCTGGAAGGGGGCCAGAAGAGACATATGGGAGACTTCTATATGTCTCTTCTGAGGATATGAAGACTGGGTTATGTTAATGAGTTGGAATGGGAGTTGTGATTCTTGTGTTCCTCTGCATTCCCGAATATCTCTTCCAAATGAAATCTGGAGCATTGCGCAACCCTACTAGTCATTGCAATCATCATCTTTATCATCATCATTAGTGCTACTTCTACTAGTGCAGGAGTCCCCAACCTCCGGTCCATGTACCAGAACTGGGCTGCGGCATTCCAGAAACCAGGCCGCGCAAACAAGCGAAGCCCAATTCGTGGGATGTAAAAAAAATTGAATTCCACCACTGAGTTCAGTGTCTGTAGAGTACACAAACTGTCTCCATACTGCAGTTCATTTACTTCACATAAAAGTAGAAGGAAAGGCATAAAATATCCAGATATTTCTTGCACTTCTGGATGGCATCGCTTACCTACCAGTCAAAAGGACTCAGAAGGAGAGACTGAATAATTTTATCTTATTATTATTAATTTTTTTTTTAAAAAAATCACAATGGTAATCAGGACTATTATCTTTTGACTCTGAGCAGCTTTCTTCTGCTATTTAATTAAATGGATCCCTCTATTGCTTTCGGTCTACTATTAAGAAATAATTTTAAATTAAAAGTCCTGGAGAACGTGGAGGGGGCAAACTCTAATATGTATTTTAGCTTTTACTTGTTTTTCCCCACCCCCCATCAAAAATAAAGCCATTTCTCTTTTTCTCATGAATAAAACTTATGCTGACAAGAGGCAATCGCTCTCAATTTGTTCCCCTGCTGTGGAATCTCAAAGAACAAAACTAAATTTGTAGAAATTTTGAGGCACCGATCATTCGTAAATATACAAATATTATAAAGGAAGAAAACCTCCTAATTCCTCATCAGCGCATGCTGTTTGGTAACGCCGGAGGATTAAATATAACCAAACACATCCATGTATCTCTCCATTTGAGACCTACCCTGACAACTTTATTGCGCAGCATAAATCCATTTAGAAAGTTGGGACTTAAATTAAACTCTGCGGAAAGAAAAAAAAGAGAGAGAGCAAGAGAGACGGAGACAGATATCCAGAAGATAATGATGACGGAGGACATTTCCAGGCAGCTGCTGGAAATATGTTACTTTAGGACGTACGTTATGGGTGATTTCGTAAACTGGAAGACATGGAGAAGTTTACTCTTTCGTAAAATTGAGAGCCCGTTTGGTCTGGTGATGAAGGCACCAGCTACAAACCAGGAGAAGGTGAGTTCTAGTTGACCCTTCGGCATAAAAACTGGCTGGGTAATTTTGGATCTATCACCAGGAGATTGGGAGTTCTAATCCTACTTTAGGCATGAAAGACAGTCTAAGGGTTGGGTGAATTTGGGCCAATCTCCAGGAGACTGAGAATTCTACTCCTGCCTTAGGCAGGAAAGTTAGCTGTGTAACTTTGGGCCAATCAGCAAGTGACTGTGAGTTCTAATCCTGCCTGAAGCCAGCAGGGTGACTTCAGGCCAATCACCCCCTTTAAGAGTCCCATTAACTGTAGGAGATTTACTCTTTCAATGAGTTGCACTTTTTACTGGGTTCCAAAACACATTGAGACCCACTACTCTCTATTTTATAAGTCCCAGAGGACAGGAGGCAGTTCGGCTGATTGGATTCCCCCGTAGAGTCACTGTCCAAACACACGTCTCATTTTAAGCCCTGTGTAATTGAACCATGGCTTAGTCGGACAACCTTCCTTTTTCAATTCATAAGCAAATCAAATGTCTGGGTTGATACTCAGGACCCATAGCTGAAAGATAAAGGTAAAGGTAAAAGTTCCCCTCGCACATATGTGCTAGTCGTTCCCGACTCTAGGGGGCAGTGCTCATCTCTGTTTCAAAGCCGAAGAGCCAGCGCTGTCCGAAGACGCCTCCGTGGTCACGTGGCCGGCATGACTCAATGCCAAAGGTGCACGGAACGCTGTTCCCTTCCCACCAAAGGTGGTCCCTATTTTTCTACTTGCATTTTTTAATGTGCTTTCGAACTGCTAGGTTGGCAGAAACTGGGACAAGTCATGGGAGCTCACCCCGCTATGCAGCGCTAGGGATTCGAACCCCTGAACTGCAGACCTTTCAATCGACAAACTCAGCGTCTTAAGTGCTGAGCCACCGCGTCCCTCTTTAGCTGAAAGATAGATGCTTGCAAAGAAAACAAAATATCCATGAAACTCAGATTCATTAAAAAGCGCCGTTGCTTCAAGATCCCTTGAAATGAAAGACTGGAGCATGGTTGCCTATAAGATCAAGGTATGCAGTTTGCAGAAAGTCCAGATCGCTGACGAGTCGCTTCCTCGGATATCTTTCGTTAAGATAACGATTCTTGAATTAATAGGGTTTTTCTAAATTGTCAGATAATCTTTGGAAAAAAAAGAATGTTCCTCTCATTATGTGCGCATCAAAAAAAGATGGAAGAGAGGAAAAACACTGTTGTTCTCAGCGAGTGAATAGTGAACAACTGATAATGTAGAGATTTTTTTTTAAAACTCCCTAAAAAAGTACACACGTCGACAGAAGAGAGTCTTTGTTAGCTCAGGGTTGCAATGAGGGGTCCTGGGTTCTTTTTGAGCTTGAGGTTTTCTTGCAGACATTTCATTGCCCAGGTGGGTAACAAGATCAGAGCTAGAAGGGAGTGGGGTTTGTGGAGAGGAGGAGGAGGAGGAGGAGGAGGAGGAGGAGGAGGAGGAGGAGGAGGAGGAGGAGGAGGAGGAGGAGGAGAAGGAGAAGGAGAAGGAGGAGGAGGAGAGGGGGGGAAAGGAGAAGGAGGAGGAGGAGGAGGAGGAGGAGGAGGAGGAGGAGGAGGAGGAGGAGAAGAAGAAGAAGGAGGAGGAAGAGGTGGTGGTTTGGAGGTCCTTGGTGCCCTCTGAGCTAGCAGACATTTCATGACCCAACTAGGTAACATCATTAATGCTAAACGGGATCTGTTTGCTCTCATTTTATATTCTAGTGACTTACATTCTAGAATATAAAATAAGAGCAAATCCCACTCCTACTAGCCCTGATGAGATTACCTAGTTTGGTCATGAAATGTCTGCAAGAAAACCACCAAGCTCAGAGACCACCAAGGACCCTGCATTAGACATATTTTTTATGAAAATATGCAAATTTATTTATTTATTTTATTTATTATTTGGACTTATATGCCGCCCTATCTCCAGAAGGACTCAGGGCGGCTCACAACAATAAAACACACAAAGTCCAATCCTTCATTTAAAAATACCCAATAAAGCTATAAACCTGGGTGTTGGATAAGTCCACCAAACCGATCTCTTTAGATGAGGAAAGCCTTGGATGAAATACAAGAGATGCTTCAATCCAACGGATGTGATGACTCTGTAGTGAGTCTGGAATTTCAGCCCCGGAGGCAGAAACTCAGTTGGTGAAACAATGGCTGTGGGAAGATGTCAGAGTGCGCAGTGTGACTATTTGAAACTACCCAGGAGCAAATACATCACACAATTAGTGGTTTATCTCTACAAAGCATATACATACACATACTAGGCAAAGGTCAAACAATCAATCAGCAGCTACAGCACGGAAGCACACACGGAGAGAGAGATACGCCCCAACAGGGCCTCTCTTATAATACAGACTCTTCAAGTGGTAACAGTCAAATAACCCTGCTGTCCTATTCCTACCATTGCATCATCATTACAGCATTACAGCATCATGGCAGCTGGTCAGGCTATTAAATCATCTCCTCCTCCCATTTAAAGCTCCCATTTATTCCTTTTTGCTTTTTTGCATCCATTTTTTCCCTCTCCAATGGGAACGAGAAAGCATTCATATCCGCTCCAGAGAAAAGTCAGAGCTTGCAATCGTAATCATTCTCAAGCTACTGATTTGGTGGGTGTCTCGTTTCCAAGCGATGGAAGCTGCAACTTGGAAAACAGATGCTGGTGAGACAAAACAGGCCAGAGTAGATTTAATGAATCAGGGCAATTAATTGGAGATTAAAGCGATCGTACAAAGCAACTTTGTGATTCGGGAAGAGGTTTCAACACTTTTCCCCTTGTTACACTGGTTGTTCTCACTGCTCGTTGATAGAAAGTGATGCATCTGGATCACGTACAAATTCAACCGTATGGAGACACTGTTTGCGTTACAGCAATTAACTCACTCCCCAGGCTGCCTAGCATCTTGGTTTTTAATTTTAATCTTTAACTTTTTATTCTACTTTAATTGTGGGGGGGGGGTTGGCATTTTTTCACTTTTATTATACTGTAAGCTGCCCACAGTTGCTGTACTAGTGAGATGGGCAGCATAGAAATAGCAATAGCAATAACAATTGCACTTAGATTTACAGCCCTCTTTAAGCGGTATACAGAGTCAGCATCTTGTCCCCAATAATCTGGGTCTTCATTTTATCGACCTTGGAAGGATGGAAGGCTGAGTCAACCTTGAGCCGGTCAGGAGCGAATTCCTGGCAGTGGGCAGTGGGCAATACTGCATTCTAACCACTGCATCCCCATGACTCTTCCAATATGAGGACCCAGATTGTAGAGTCAATAAGCTGACTTTGTATAAATATACAAAAGGATGAAGGCTATTGCTTAACGCATTGTAAGCCACCCTGAGTCTTCGGAGAAGGGCGACATATAAATCAAATAAAATATATATATATGGGATGGGATGGAGTAGGGTAGGGTAGGGTAGGTAGGGTAGGGTGGAATGGAATGGAATGGAGTAGAGTAGAGTAGAGTAGAGTAGAGTAGAGTAGAGTAGAGTAGAATAGAATAGAATAGAATAGAATAGAATAGAATAGAATAGAATAGAATAGAATAGAATAGAATAGAAAAAAATGGCATGGCATGGTGTAGAGTAGAGTAGAGTAGAGTAGAGTAGAGTAGAGTAGAGTAGAATAGAATAGAATAGAATAGAATAGAATAGAATAGAATAGAATAGAAAAAAATGGCATGGCATGGTGTAGAGTAGAGTAGAGTAGAGTAGAGTAGAGTAGAGTAGAGTAGAGTAGAGTAGAGTAGAGTACAGTACAGTACAGTACAGTACAGTACAGTACAGTACAATATAATAGAATAGAATAATTATTGTTGGTAGTAAGGACTCTCTGAATCTTGCCCAAAGACTGCTAGCTCATTGCATAATTCCCTGTCCCATAAAAGCCTGCTCAAAACCAGAGAACGTTTATCACTGATATTGCATGGATGATATTGTCCTCTGTTATTGCTTTCTGCTACAAATCTGACACCTAAATTCCACCCCCCCCCAAAAAAAAACCTACCCTCATCTGCAACTTGTTAAATTGGGGGTGCCATATCTAAGTTGGTTGTGGCTTGGTTCTTTGAAGACCAGATAATGTTCTCTGTGGGGTCCTTGACGGTCTCTGAGTGTTGTGGCTTTCTTGCAAATGTTTCATGACCCAACCAGGTTGATATCACCCAACTGATGATATTATGTCGTTCGGTAATGAAAAATCTGCAGGAAAGCCACCAAGCTCAGAAACCATCAAAGATCCTACAATTCAGCCCGGGGCTACAAATATTCCCTTCTAATTTCTTCTTCTATTGCTAAGACTGTTTCAACCAAGATAGATTAAATTCAGGAACATCCATGGAACTAACCACTTCTCCAGGAAGCTGGCGAGGGCTGTACCAGTGCAAATGATAATTAACGCTCTTCCAAACTATCACTTAAGCCTTTGGTGTTATGCAAATCTATTTAAATGTAATCAGCATATCACCCAAAAGGTAGAGGAATAATCAACTGGGAATGCTTTAATCATTTGCTAGTCCTCTTTACAAGGCACGTATATATTTTATTTCCCCATGGCTCCATGAATGGCTTTGATTTCTAAGCAAATTATAAAGAGCTAATCTCTGAGGCAATTAGATCAGATGAAACTGTTCTTTTTCAATAATTTTCCTGGCCTGGAAATGAGGATTTGCATAAAACAATCCAAATACAGACAATTGTGTCTTTTGCTGGTAGATAACTTTGCGTTTGAAACATCGGTGTCCCACAAGCCAAGCAAGAATCCATGAACAGCTCTTAGAATATGGAATAATAGGGTTGGAAGCAGGGGTGGGTTTTAAATTTTTTTACTACCGGTTCTGTGGGCGTGGCTTATTTTGTGGATGTGGCTTGATGGTCATGTGACAATTCTTTAGGATTTAGCAAAGATACTGGTCTACCAGGCTTTTAACTGCTTGCAGAGCTGTACCGGTCTACTCATTTTTTTTGGAGGCATCGGTCTACTCATTTGTTTTTGGAGGCACTGGTCTACCCATTTATTTTTGCAGGCATCGGTCTACTCATTTGTTTTTGGAGGCACTGGTCTACCCATTTATTTTTGCAGGCATCGGTCTACTCATTTGTTTTTGGAGGCCCTAGTCTACCCATTTATTTTTGCAGGCACCAGTCTACTCATTTCTTTTTGGAGGCATCGGTCTACTCATTTGTTTTGGAGGCACTGGTCTACCCATTTATTTTTGCAGGCATCGGTCTACTCATTTGTTTTTGGAGGCACTGGTCTACCCATTTATTTTTGCAGGCACCGGTCTACCCATTTGTTTTTGGAGGCACCAGTCTACCACTACACTGCCTTTTAACACTGATCAGCTGTAGGGCGGCCCTTTGAAGCCCCGCAACAAGAATTTAAAAAGTTTTTTTCCTTCTAGCCGATCAGCTGGGACTCAGGAGGCAGCAATAGATTGGGGGTGGGGCCAAATAAAAGGTAAGAATAACCTGGGGGGGTGGGGGGGCGGGAGGGGCAGAACCAGTTCGGTGACATCATATTGTCACCGCTACCGGCTCGGTGGAACCGGGCCGAACTGGGAGGAACCCACCACTGGTTGGAAGGGACCTTGGAGGTCTTCTAGTCCACCCTCCTGCACAAGCAGGAGACCTTATGCCATTTCAGACAGATGGTTCTCCAGTCTCTTTTTAAAAGGTTCCAGTGATGGATCACCTACAACTTCTGGAGGCAAGCTGTTCCACTGATTGTTTCTCATTGTCAGGATGTTTCTCCTTAGTCCTAGTCCATTAGTCTTTTGAGAAGATCCCTTAATCCCTTTAGAAGGATCCAGATGATTTATCACTCTCTTGATTGTGCCCAACAGTAATTGCTTTTGAAAGAAAACAACTGAGCTCAGAGAGCATCAAGGACCCCAAAGTTCAACCCTGTTCTATCTCTTCCATCTTTGCATATCTTTAGCTATGCTAGATATTTTCGAAAGCAGGAAAGAGGCACGGAATTTGGCATATAGTCCCCTGGATTATAATACTACATGAAAACACTCCAACAACAGTATCTTTGCTGCAAACAAAGACCTGCTGAAAATAGAGTTAGATTTAGACATAGAATAACAGAGTTGGAAAGGATCCAGGAGACTCTGTTCCACTTCAGACTAGTAACTGTCCAGTCTCTTCTTAAAAGCATCCAGCGATGGAGCACCCAACAACTTCTAGAGGCAAGGTGTTCCACTGGTTAATTGTTCTCACGAATTTCTCCTTAGTTCTAGGTTGCTTCTCTCCTTGATTAGTTTCCACCCGTTGCTTCTTGTCCTTCCATCAGATGCTTTGGAGAATAGCTTGACTCCCTCTTCTTTGTGGCAACCCCTGAGATATTGGAAGACTGCTATCATGTCTCCCCTAGTCCTTCTCTTCATCAAACTAGACATACCCAGTTTCTGCAACCGTTCTTCATATGTTTTAGGCTCCAGTCCCCTCATCATCTTTGTTGCTCTTCTCTGCACTCTTTCGAGAGTCTCCACATATTTTTTTTTTTTTTTAAATATTGGCGGTGACCAAAATTGGATGCAGTATTCCAAGGGTTAGAAAATGTCATTGGCAAAGGCCACCTTTTCAGAGCCTAACAATATGGAATAGAAGATGCAACAGCGTTTGACTTAATGCGTCAAGGATAGTAAATATGCCTTGATTCTCAGGGCTAAATCTCGTTTGATCCCCGATGAAAGGTTGACTTGGAAGGATCAAAAGTTAGGGAGATACCCCCTCTCTGTGATTCAAAGAGCATCAAAAGGTGAAGCTGCAGAGCTGCAGACAGGGCTTGTCTGTAGACGTTTATGCAAAGAGGAGAATTTATCTCCCTCGCAGAGAGAAAGACCACAAGCCACCAGCAAGTGTATCCTGCAAAGTAACGGAAGAGTGATTAATTATTTGTAGGAAGACTCCACAGGCTACCCCACCCTGTTTTTCAGGTGACTGGCCCCCCCACTGCGATAAAAGGAGGGATCTCATTAGCTTAAACCAGCAGGGCGTCTGTTAAATTCAGACTTCAATCCCTCATGTTGTGCCACCTGTTAAGCCACGATGTATTATTCCGAGGTCAAAAACTCAAAGCCCTTCTTCACACTCGGAGTGCAGTGATCTTTGAGAACAAATAGGCCCAGCAGGAATGCGAGGCCGGCTTAGGAAGTGAAGGAGAATACATTACCTATAAAAAGCAGAATGTTTGGGGGAAGAGGAAACTGCTCAGCCAACAGCGATGGCTTCCCTGTGCTTTCGACAAATTGCTACCCAAAAATTGAGAATAGATATGCAGAGGCTACATAAAGAGAGGGATAGAATCAAGATCACGTGAAGGGTTAATACCACTTTAATACGCCTTGGTAAGGCCACACTTGGAATCCTGCATTCAGTTTTGGTCGCCATGATGAAAAAAAAAAAGATGTGGAGACTCTGGAAAGAGTGCAGACAAGAGCAACAAAGAGGATTAGGGGACTGGAGGCTAAGTCCACCGCCCTGAGTCCACTAGGAGAAGGACGGTATACAAATTGAATTAAATCAATCAATCAATCAATCAATCAATCAATCAATCAATCAATCATATGAAGAGTAGTTGCAGGAACTGGGTATGTCTAGTTTAATGAAAAGAAGGACTAGGGGAGACATGATAGCAGTCTTCCAATATCTCAGGGGCTGCCCCAAAGAAGAGGGAGTCAAGCTATTCTCCAAAGCACCTGAAGGCAAAAGAAGAAGCAACTGGTGGAAACTAATCAAGGAGGGAAGCAATTTAGAACTAAGGAGAAATTTCCTGACAGTTAGAACAATTAATCAGTGGAACAACTTGCCTCTGGAAGTTGTGAATGCTCCAACACTGGAAGTTTTCAAGAAGATGTTGGATAACCCTTTGTCTGAAGTGGTGTAGGGTTTCCTGCCTAAGCAGGGGGTTGGACTAGAAGACCTCCAAGGTCCCTTCCACCACCATTTCTACGGTTTTGAGTGTGTTCCGTTCCAGATTGTTCTGGTCGCACCACAAGGCTAGTTGTTCAACCTCCTGTCTCTGTGCGGATTCATCATTGTCTCGAATGAGGCCGATCACTGTTGTGTCATCTGCAAATTTCAGTAGTTTAACAGATGGATCGTTTGAGAGGCAGTCATTGGTATACAGAGAGAAGAGAAGTGGAGAGAGCAAACAGCCTTAACTTAAAAAGTTGACCTAGTTGGCAATTTTATTGAAAGTAATTGCATCCCATCAGAGTGGCCACTGAAGTTCCTGGCTAACTTTGGAACTTGTAATTTTGACTTATTCTTATTTGATTCCTGGTTGATTCTTAATTCTCACCTCTATCTTCTTTTGAAGACCTCCATTCAGCTAGGCATGTTTTCGTGATGGGCTTCCGTTGCGACGTAATCCCATTTTAAGTGCATTTGTCTAAATTTTATTTCTCATTCTAATAGCGTTTCAGTTCCATTTTTTCCCCCCTTGATTTCATCGGAGGCTGCTCTTGAAATTTTGCAGCCTATATTCATCAAAACAGCATGAAATTTGCAGGCTTCTATTATGTCCTCAGGATACTGATTCTCCCAGAGGTAAATGGAACAAAACAAAAGCTAAAGACAAAAAATGAAAATGAGAGTACTTTATGTTTCGGCTTCGGGTTTTTTGCCTTTCATTTTAATGAGAAAGAAATGAAAAGTAACGGAAAACAATTGCATTGTTCTCCTTTGTTATTCTTTCTGAAAATTAGTGTGTATCCTTTCTTTCTGTGGTTCCTCCTACACTTTCTTTCATCAAACAATCGTTGTGTTCATTCATCCATAGTGGAACCATTTTTCTCACTCTTCTACTCTTAATACTTTTGCAAAAAAATAATAATAATAATAATAATTATTAAGCTTCATCTGCTGACATTAAGGACCATACAGGTTAGGTTGGTTTATTGTAACAACTGAGTAATATTTGCAGCTTTCATCATATACGCGATGAAGTGTATGAGATTTACTTTAAAAAAAAAGAAAGACAAATAAAGCAGAATTAATCTCATCGCTGCAAAGGGAAGAGTGCCTAAAAGTTTTGTGGAGATTTTTGTGGGTGAACCAGTGATGGAATTCAAATTTTTAAAATACTGGTTCTGTGGGCGTGGCTTGGTGGGTGTGGTGTGGTGTGACTGGGTGGGCGTGCCTTGGTGGGCATGGCAAGGGAAGGATATTGCAAAATCTCCATTCCCACCCAACTCCAGGGAAAGGATACTGCAAAATCTCCATTCCCACCCCACTCCAGGGGAAGGATACTGCAAAATCCCCATTCCCTCTCCACTCCAGGGAAAGGATACTGCAAAATCCCCATTCCCACCCAACTCCAGGGAAAGGATACTGCAAAATCTCCATTCCCACCTGTAGGAAGTTAGCACCCACCCCTTTCCTGGAAGAGTGAAATATTTTAGGAAATATGAAAAAGGCAGAATATTATATTTCCCTGGATGAGAAATATGAGAAGCATATTTTACAGACAAAGCAGCTCCCACCTTCCTGCCCCCCACCCTTTGTCAATGGGCCATTAAGGCCTGGGCCAGTCTATTCTACATAACAAAGATCTGCCTCCTTCAGGCAGAGCCATAGTAGGAATTGCCAAAAATAGGATTAGCCCTCTACACAATAGCAGCAGAAACTCACCACGTGACCTGGGAAGCACATGTGACCATCAGCCAGCAAGACCCCCACCCCCTGGGAGTCTGACAACCAATCAGGATACTCTTTCAGGGCCCCAAGAAATGCAGAGCCAGAGAGAGCATAAAAACCCGAAGATTTACTGTATCTGCCCTTTTCTGTTCAGGAACTCAAGCCATGTGATCCTGTCCACCATTAAACCATCTTTCCAAGCAGTCTCCATGTTTCCAGTGTCTGTTTCCCCACTTGGAGCAGAACCCAGAAGGATGTTTCTTCCAACAATTGGCGAGCCAGATGGGATTCCAAGCTAACCTAACCAATGGACCAGGCCCAGGTAAGCCTCCCTTGCTGGCAGCAGACCCATTGAGTCTGTGGGTATGCTTTCATGGACCTTGGCCATTTGGAACTAGGTTTTAAAGGGGTTTTGAGTTTGAGCTCAAAGGCTGCTTGGAAAGAAGGTGAGTACCTCTAAATTTTAATTTTAAAGTATGGAAAAGCATGGGAAATTTGTGTATGCCTGCATGTGTGTGAGTGAAGGCCCTTCTCCCAATCACGGTTGGATCTTGCTTCCTCTGTGCATTTCCTAGCCGCAGAAAGACTAACAGTCTGGAGAGCATGGGGGTTTTGCCAGAGCACAGGACCTTCTGTTAGGGAAGGAGGATGTGTGTGTGTGGGATTCCACCTGGAAAACAGTCTGATTTCACCTCTTTGAGCGACCTCTAGCCGCACCTCTGCCTACTGCTAGCTCCACCGAGCCATGACCGGTAGGATAGAGAAAGCAAGGGGGGGTTGCCAAACGTGGAACTTTGTGTTTAAAAGGAATGGAAGCAGAGCGAACAGAAGCGTGTGAAGGGGGGGTGGTAATAAAATTGTGAAAGGGAAACCCGGTTTTGTCCAGCCCAGACACGGGGCGAGCGTGTGTGTGTGTAAGAGGAGGTGCCCACACCTGGCTGCAGGGGTCAGCAGGTCCTCGCGGATCCCCTTTTTGGATCCGAAAAGTTGTGGTGATTCCCTAGAGGAAGGGGCCCATACTTCGCAAGGGAATCGAAGTCCTTCCCAGAGCTTTTTCCTCTGAAAACTGAGAGCGTGCCACCCGGTTAAGTCGAAGTGATCCTTCCGGAGAAAAGGAAAGGGTCATGGGTAGCGATAGTTCGCGGGTGGCGGGGACCCCAGTAGATGAAGTGCTCGCGGCCTGGGACGCCAGGCGGGTGCCCATATTGAGGGGCATGGATAAAAGGAAATTAGGAAAATTGTGTCTAAAATGGGCTTTGCTAAGAGATAACACCGGGAGACAAATTTGGCTAAATAAAGGTACTTAAAAGAAAAGGGAAATATATAAATAGGAATGTTGGGTTTTTGTTTGTTTGTTTTGTTTGTTTTGTTTGTTTTGTTTGTTTGTCTCTCTGTCTTCTATGCAACCACGTGGTATGTTTAAGATTTGTGCCTTCCCTAATTTAACTGAGATTTATGTGGGAATGATCAGTGTGTGTGAAATCTCAGAGTTCTGTTTTCTTCTCTTCATCTTCTTTGTTTTATGTGTGTGTGTCTTTGGGCACCCTCGAGGTAATTGTAACTGTAAAATGTATCTGATCTCTAGAGACAAGAATTTTAAATTGTTAGAAAAGAAAAAAAAAAAGGTTGAAGCAATGAAAATGGGGGAGAGAGAGAAAAAAGAAAGAAAGAGCCTTTGCCCTGTGTTTGTCTGGCCAACAAACACAGATTCAAAAGAGCATTTCATTTCATTTCTGTTTTTTCTCTCCTCCTCTCTCTGTATCTTAAAGTAACAACTCAAGTTTATGAGGAAACGTTTTAAGTTTGTTTACAAGAAAAAAAATCAGTCTTGCATTTACTGTATGTGTTTAAATGGGTTTACCTGTTCATCTCTTTCCTGAAGCATGTGAATCCAGTTTTTTCTTATTTGTTGTGTCTCCATTTTGTTGAAACTGCATTATCTGTTTAGTAACTGCAATACTGTTGTATTGTTTCTTTTCAAACTCTGCCTGCAAGCTATCTAACCCCCCCCCCATCTGTAATCCTGTTACAATGCCTTTCCTGGGAAGATTACCCACAAAAAGGGGGAGGAGACCCTGTTCTCATGTCTTTCAGCCCTGCACAAAGGACTCTGCAAACTGTGGAAGCAGAGCACATGGATCCAGATGCTGCCTCCGAAGGAGACCTTCCATCTGTTTGAACCAGGAATTGGGTTTGAATCCAGTCTCCACTGAAAGTCAGCACAGCAACCAGAGTGGAGCAGACCTTTCCAAGCCTGACTGACCAGCCTTACCACCAAGCATTTTACCAGCAGACATGAAAGAAAAGACCCTGAGATGTACAAGTAAAGACCAAAAGACTCTTTTCAATCCTCAGAAGACAGCTGGAAAGACTATGGGTGGAGGGTGGAAATTCATTGTAAAGTTTTCTTTCTTGTCTCATTTATATTGTAATCAGTTTACTGTAAGAATTGTATTTGGGAGTGATTGCCACAGCAAGTTATGTACACTCTAGATTTCTGTCTGGTGGAGAGGAGAAATATGTCCAAAATGTTTGTATTGCCTGTATTGTAAAAGTAGCTGCATACACATGCACACACAGAGAGACACACTATTCAGAATTAGATTGCAACTATTCCCTTCCCTTACCTCCACACAAAGCTTCTCCTAGGTTGATTTTTGCTCTGTAGCACTAAAAGCCCAAGAAGTCATATCTCCCTGCTAATTCCATGGGGAAGGAAGCAATACCCCTCAGGCAATTCCCTCACTTGAAGAGATAGCAGAAAAGTGATCTCCAAAACCCAAGCCCTGACTGTGACTTACAAATGATGCTGCCCAGTTGCCCAGTAAAGGAAGATATATTGCACTGGTGGTCTCATGAGTAGAATTCCCAGGGCTCATTATGTGTAACACCAAAAAAAAAAAAAAAGAATGGATATTGTACACTGGCTAACCTCAATTTGGACTCACAAATCCTGGATGCACCACAGTAAGAGCTAGGGCAGGTTCAGTAACCAACCCTTGGAAATGGGCAGCCTGCAATTTAAAGGAAAATCATGGCTGTGAAAAAATTTTGGGACATGTGTTTGCTTGAAACCTGACTGGAAGCTCACAGAAAGTAATATCTGAAGTCTGAAATTAATTGGCATGGAAAATTGGATACTGTAAAATTCTTACCAGAAATTTTTTCCTGGCTGCTAGACCTTCATGGTCGAAAGCTTTTGGAAGCCACTGAAGGAATCCTTTTCTGTTGCCTCTATCAATGCCTCCCCTTTGCATTAGAAAATTAAAAGCACCCATTAAGCCTCCCTGATGTGATCAATTTTAATCTTTTGCCAAGAACTTGTTTCAAAACTCATGTTTTGAAAAAAAAAAGAGTAGGGATTGTAGGAAGTTAGCACCCACCCCTTTCCTGGAAGAGTGAAATATTTTAGGAAATATGAAAAAGGCAGAATATTATATTTCCCTGGATGAGAAATATGAGAAGCATATTTTACAGACAAAGCAGCTCCCACCTTCCTGCCCCCCACCCTTTGTCAATGGGCCATTAAGGCCTGGGCCAGTCTATTCTACATAACAAAGATCTGCCTCCTTCAGGCAGAGCCATAGTAGGAATTGCCAAAAATAGGATTAGCCCTCTACACAATAGCAGCAGAAACTCACCACGTGACCTGGGAAGCACATGTGACCATCAGCCAGCAAGACCCCCACCCCCTGGGAGTCTGACAACCAATCAGGATACTCTTTCAGGGCCCCAAGAAATGCAGAGCCAGAGAGAGCATAAAAACCCGAAGATTTACTGTATCTGCCCTTTTCTGTTCAGGAACTCAAGCCATGTGATCCTGTCCACCATTAAACCATCTTTCCAAGCAGTCTCCATGTTTCCAGTGTCTGTTTCCCCACTTGGAGCAGAACCCAGAAGGATGTTTCTTCCAACACACCCAACTCCAGGGAAAGGATATTACAAAATCTCCATTCCCACCCCACTCTAGGGGAAGGATACTGCAAAATCCCCATTCCCTCTCCACTCCAGGGAAAGGATACTGCAAAATCCCCATTCCCACCCAACTCCAGGGAAAGGATGCTGCAAAATCTCCATTCCCACCCCACTCCAGGGGAAGGATACTGCAAAATCCCCATTCCCTCTCCACTCCTGGGGGAAGGATACTGCAAAATCCCCATTCCCTCCCCATTCCTGGGGGAAGGATATTGCAAAATCTCCATTCCCACCCCTCTCTGGGGCCAGCCAGAGGTGGTATTTGCCAGTTCGCTGAACTACTCAAAATTTCCACTACCAGTTCTCCAGAACCTGTCAGAACCTGCTGGATTTCACCCCTGGGGTGAACCCTATTTATGGAAATAATGAGAAGTCCGTTATTCTTCTTTGTTTTTGGTATTCAGGAAGAGAAAGAAATTGGTTCCATTAGTTAATGTAATTAATTGTCAGTGCCACAAACTTACACAAAGCTGTATGCAGACAGGGGCAGACTTAAAACTTCAGAGTAGGTCTATGTAAATAGATCTTTTGGTGTGTGTGTTTTTTAAAAAAACCACGTATAAAAAAGTAATTATAAAAGTAAACTAATTTGACCAGTATTTTTCATTTGGTGGGTTTTTAAATCAATGCACTGGTCTGTTCAATGAAAGATTTTCAACATTCTGAAGCTGTTGTAACAAATAATATTTGCCCAAGGTTTAGAATGTGAAGGAAGGATCACCTAGGATTTGGGATACATGTGACTCTGTTATTTAGAATGGTTTCTGCCATCATAAAAAAAGGAGCACAACGTTTTTTTTCACATGTACAAACCAGCAGAGATGTTCAAATATTTGTGTATTTTTCCATCTAGCTTTTCTATTTTGTAGAAAAGGGGTTACATTAGACAGAAAACACATCATCTTTTAGGTAAAGGTAAAGGTTCCCCTCGCACATATGTGCTAGTCGTTCCCGACTCTAGGGGGCAGTGCTTATCTCCATTGCAAAGCCGAAGAGCCAGCGCTGTCTGAAGACGTCTCTGTGGTCATGTGGCCGGCATGACTAAACACCAAAGGCCCACGGAACGCTGTTACCTTCCCACCAAAGGTGGTCCCTATTTTTCTACTTGCATTTTTTTTTTACGTGCTTTCGAACTGCTAGGTTGGCAGAAGCTGGGACAAGGAACGGGAGCTCACCCTGTTCCACGGCACTAGGGATTCGAACCGCTGAACTGCCGACCTTTCGATCGACAAGCTCAGCATGTTAGCCACTGAGCTAAGCTAGGACAACAGAAATTATCCAATATTATTGAAAACTTTTTTGTCGCTAAGTTATGTGACATTGCTTTTACTATAGACTTAATTCTGCGGAAGAATTAAGTGTTAAAATTAATTTTAAAGCTTAGTTGATTTAGTAAGGGTGGAATTGAAATGATATTAATCCCAACGAATTTATTTACTTTGCTGGATTCACTCTGATGCCATACTTCTGAATATGGTGTTTCCTCAGCTGTTAAATGTCAATGGCATTGACAATTTGGACTTTGCGCTACTAAGAGAAGTATGTGGTGTTTGTTTTAAATCATTATCATGTAATGACGGCAAGATTAGCATCCTGGTTTCATCATTAATTGTCCATTAATGGAAAGATTAACACCGTTGTCCATTAACGGAAAGGTTAACACTAATAAGCAAGGGATTTATGAATTTTTTTTTTTTCAATGTAAAAAGATGAAACAAAATGTTTGCAACAAATTTACGGTTGTCGTTATACAAACTAAGGTTTCAGGATTAAACGGATGGAGATATATTTTAAACATTCATTTAGATGGGCAGTCTCCATGACGGCGAACAATCAATTCACACAACTAGTTGGGGATTGGGTGTTTCTAGTTTAATGAAAAGAAGGACCCGAGGTAACATGATGGCAGTCTTCCAATATTTGAGGGGCTGCCACAAAGAAGAGGGGGGCTCAACCTATTCTCCAAAGCACCTGAAGGCAGGACGAGAAGGAATGGATGAAAGCTAATCAAGGAGAGAAGCTACCTTAGAACTAAGGAGATGTTTCCTGAAAGTTAGAACAATTAATCAGTGGAACGACTTATCTCCAGAAGTTGTTGGTGCTCCATCACCAGAGGTTTTTGAGAAGAGATTGGACAGCCATGTGTCTAAAATGGCTTAGGGTTTCCTGCTTCAGGAAGAGGTTGGACTAGAAGACCTCCAAGGTCCCTTCCAACTCTCTTAATCGGGGGTGGGCTTCAAAAATTTTAGAAAGGGGTTCTCTGCCCGGTTGCTGGGTTGGCGTGGCCATGGTGGGCATGGCCTAGTTGGCCTCCTGCACCACAGGGGGGGGGGGCATTTTGCCCTCCCTGGGCTCCAGAGGCTTTCCTTGAGCCTCCAGGAGTGCGAAAATGACCTCCCCAGGCTCCGGAGGCCCTCTGGAGGCCAGAAAGAGGCCCATTTCCGGCCTTCCTGAACTTCCGGTAAATGCATTTTTCACTCTCCCCAAGCCTCCACGTGTATCCTGCACTTACCTTCATCCAAAACAGGCCGCATGGGGACTCCTGGGAGGGTTGGGGTGGGGTGGGTGGGGCCAGCCAGGAGTGGGATTTGGGTGTTCTCCAAACTGCACAGAATCTTAGCTAGAGGTTCTCCCGAACCCCAGCGAACCCTCAGCAGCCCATGCGTGCTCTTAATTCTGTTCGGGCAATACAAAAGCAAATAGTATAAAGGGGGGAAAAAAATGAAAATTCTTTAGTTTTGAAGAATGCCTGGGGTCTTTGGAGAATTTGCGAAATTCTGGGCAGCCCCTGGAATCAGGGAGAGGAATGCCGAATTAGTACAATATACTGCAAGGGAAATTAAAGAGAGCTTGTAGAATTGAATGTACTTCTCCACCCCTTAAAATATAATTAGTGTCTTAATTAAAACAGGCCTACTTGTAAACATTCATGTTTGTTCGAAGGACCAGTGATAGCCGTGTTATTTTCCTCGCAAAGCTGCTTTCCTTTATCACATGGATGCAATAGGTAGACTCAGTTGCAGAATTAACTCGCTCGGTCCTTAAAACAGAGAGAGAAGGGGAAAAAATGGGATTATATGGTTGGATTTAAATGAAACTTCAAAGCTGGGGAAATATAATCCCGAGGAGTCAATGGGTTATCTGAAATTCCAGGACACAATTTTTCTTTTTTCTTTCTTTCTTTCTTTATGTCTTTTATAAGGGAGCCAACCTATAAATTACTGAGCCTATAAATTTGGGGAAGGGATTTTTTTAAAAAAAGATGGACTAGTTTTTTTTTTCTTCTTTTTTCTTCTGTCTCTTGGCAGGAGCGGTGTTTGTTTTGCAAATCACTTAGATTTTAATGATGTATAAAAGGCTTTTGGTTTAAAGTCCATGGTAACTCATCTGTTACACCCAAATGTCTGTATAAAATGTATATGTTGTATAAAAAGCATCTGGTATGGTGTTTATTTTATTTTATTTTATTTTATTTTATTTTATTTTATTTTATTTTGAATTTGTATACCGCCCTTCTCCCTGAGGACTCAGGGCGGTGAACAGGGCGCCCTTCTCTCTGTTGGAGAAGACTCTGGATAGTCTCTTGCACTGCGAGAAGATCCTAAAGCAAATCAACTCTTGACTGTTCTTTGGAAGGACAAATGCTGTAGATGAAGATGAAATACTTAGAATAGAATAGAATAGAATAGAATAGAATAGAATAGAATAGAATAGAATAGAATAGAATAGAATAGAATAGAATAGAATAGAATAACAAAGTTGGAAGGGACCTTGGAGGTCTTCTAGTCCAACCCCCTGCTTAGGCAGGAAAACCTACATCACTTCAGACAAATGGTTATCCAACATCTTCTTAAAAACTTCTAGTGTGGAGCATTCACAACTTCTGGAGGCAAGTTGTTCCACTGATTAATTGTCAGGAATTTCTCTTTGGTTCTAGGTTGCTTCTCTCCTTGGTTAGTTTCCATCCATTGCTTCTTGTCCTGCCCTCAGATGCTTTGGAGAATAGCTTGACTCCCTCTTCTTTGGGGCAACCCCTGAGATATTGGGACACTGCTATCATGTCTCCCCTAGTCCTTCTTTTCATTAAACTAGACATACCCAGTTCCTGCAATCATTCTTCATCTGTTTTAGCCAGTGGTGAAATCCAAATTTATTTACTACCGGTTCTGTTGCTTGCCTTGGTGGGAATGGCGTGGCTTGGTGGGTGTGGCAAGGGAAGGATATTGCAGAATCTCCATTCCCATCCCACTCTGGGGCCAGGAAGAGGTGGTATTTGCCGGTTCTTCGAACTGCTCAAAATTTCCACTTCTGGTTCTCCAGAACCTATCAGAACCTGCTGGATTTCACCCCTGGTTTTAGCCTCCAGTTCCCTAACCCTCTTTGCTGCTCTTCTCTGCCCTCTTTCTAGAGTCTCAATATATTTTTTACATCGTGGCAACCAAAACTAAATGCAGTGTGGCCTTACCAAGGCTTTATAAAGTGGTATTAACACTTCACCTGATCTTGATTCTATCCCTCTGTTGATGCAGCCTAGAACTGTGTTGGCTTTTTTGGCAGCTGCTGCACACTTTGGCCACCAAATGAGAAGAGAGGACTCATTGGAAAAGACCCTGGTTTTGGGAAAAATGGAAGGCAAAAGGAGAAGGGGATGATAGAAGATGAGATGATCAGATGGGGTCAACCCTGAAGCTGGCCTGACCGAGGCCACTTTTGAGGCTTTGACGTTGCCACACTGGAGCTGAGGGATACGGAGGCGGGTGGAATAGAGATAGCTGGGATTTTGTAGCCAAAACAAAATACTTTCTTGTAGGAACCAAGGACATTCCCACGGGTGGCTGAAGAGGGGAGGAGTGAAGTTACCAGGCAATCAGCAGGCACCCTGATTGGCCCATGTGACTGATTGTTTGGGGAAGGGGAAAAACATTGATTTTTAATTAAGTGAAAATCATGGGAATATTCAGAGTCAGTTTTCACCAACCTGTGCCTATATGATATATCCAAATAAATTGTTCTTTGAGGAATCTACCTTCCTCGGAATTCAGTTTGCTGTGGGTGTATTACTTGGAACCCTGAACAATAGGATTATTGATGCAATGAACATGAATTTGGGAAACTCTCTGGACGGTGGACGGTGGGAGGAGGGTGGGAGGAAGGAGGGCTATTATCCATGGGGTAGTTAAACTGTTTGATGACCTTCAAGATTCTTTCATGTGTTTTAAATATATTCTGACGTAAGAGTTAAAAACAATTCAAATCCCACATCTTGTTTTTCGAAGGCTGACCATTTAAAAACCTTGTACTTGAGTAGTGCTGGATGATCTATGGATGTTAAAAATTTGGTTCATTTAGTGGGAACTGGTATATAATAAATTTAATTCAGTCCTCTTCAGAATGGAAGCTGCCTAACCAGCCTCACAAATTATAACTTTTTTTAAAAAAAAAGTGACCTTTTTTAATTATCGTGTTTCATGAATTGCTTAGAATTTATTAAACCGCTCTTTCCTGCTCTATTGAAAAAATTAAATTGAGAAATAGTGGTGAAGTGTCATGATTACGCAGGAAAGAAAATGGGCTGTATCAGCAAATCTGCATTCTCCCCAATCCTATTTTCATATATTTGGTCCATTTATGCAATAAAATTGTTATACGGCTATTGATTCGATTATCCATCACTGGAGGTTTTCAAGAAAAGATTGGATAACCACACATGCACAGGGGGTGGGGAGTGTGGAGAGGCCATGCGTGCATGCGCGGGGGCCAGGGTGCATGTGGAAGGGGGTACGTGCATGTATGCGGGGGTGGGTCCCATGTGGGGGGAGGTGCATGCATGTACAATGGGAGGGGCGCATACACAAGGCCGCATGTGCATAGGACCAGAATACTTGCAAGACCACCTCTTGGCGGCCTCCCATCGCCCGGTTCACTCCCACAGAGTTGGCCTCCTCAGGGTACCTTCGGCTAGACAATGTCGACTGGTGACCCCTAAGGGGAGAGCCTTCTCTGTGGGAGCCCCTACCCTCTGGAATACGTTACCCCTGGAGCTCCGGATAATCCCCGACCTCCGAACCTTCCGCCGGGCCTTGAAGTCCTGGCTCTTTCAACGGGCGGGCCTGGGTTGATTCTATACTGATTTTGTAGCTTTATATACTCTTAAATTTGAATTGGTATTCCCACGTTTAACTTTATTTATTGGATACTCTGTTTTAATTTGTCTTTTAACTTTTGTCTTTTCTTTTTTCTTATTGTTGTGAGCCGCCCTGAGTCCTTCGGGAGAAGGGCGGCATATAAATCAAATAAATAAATAAATAAATAAATAAATAAATAATAAATAAATAAATAAATGTGCATTGCATTTTGGGTGTTCAGGCGCGTACGCATTTGCATGCACACGCAGCCGCTTTGGGCACTTGGTCCGGAAGAGGTTAGGCATCACTGGACTAGAAGATCTCCAAGGTCCCTTCTATGATTCTATTAATTGTATTTGAGAGGTTCTATATTTTCTAAATGGTGCATCAAGAGGAGCCATAATTCTCTTCTTGGGAAAAAAAAAAACAGGAACAGTTTGATATATATATATATATATATATATATATATATATATATATATATATATGTAGGTCTTTGGTTATTCGGGTCTTCTCCCACGTAAAATTGGAAGTGTCTTGGCGACGTGTTCTGTTTGGGTGGGGGCTTGGTTGTGCTCAGCTTAGTCTGAGTTGCACAACCAAGCCCCCACCCAAACAGAACACACCCCCATCCAATCAGAGCACAACCAACCCCCCATCCAATCAGAGCACAGCCAAGCCCCTAACCAATCAGAACACACCTCCACCCAATCAGAACACAGCCAAGTCCCCACCCAATCAGCTCACACCCCCACTAGCAGTTAAAAGGAAGAGACAGCTGAGATCTCACATTGCTCCTGGAAGCACGAAGCCGAGAACACCAGCCTGAAGATGACGAATGAGACTTCGTCGAAACGTCGCCAAGACACTTCCAATTTTACGTGGGAGAAGACCCGAATAACCAAAGACCTACATACAAACACCCGCGAAAACCTGAGAAAACATATATATATATATATATATATATATATATATATATATATATATATATATATATATATATATATATATATATATATTTCTTTTTCATAGGCTTTTATGTGCATATTCTTTCTAGCCAGGTTTTACCTACGTAAACTTAGTTGTTCTACAGACCTAGGTTCTGTGAAATCTCATTCACAAGTTTCTGGGCCTTTTTTGTGCTGACAAACTGCAACTCTATGTCTCCCAGAGAGCAACATAGAGTTGCAGTTTGTCAGCAGAAAAAAGGCCCAGAAACTTGTGAATGAGATTTCACAGAACCTAGGTCTGTAGAACAACTAAGTTTACGTAGGTAAAACCTGGCTAGAAAGAATATGCATATATCTATATCTATATCTATATCTATATCTATATCTATATCTATATCTATATCTATATCTATATCTATATCTATATCTATATCTATATCTATATATTGCAAAACATCATCTTGGATAATAGGGGGGGAAAAGTACAAGGTAGCTCTGGACGAATTATCCCCTGAAATGTGGAACTCTCAAATCCTTTAAATATCTCCGAGTCTGTTGCTATGGTAATGTGACTTAACTCAAGTGCTCAAGGTAAGGAAATGGTTGTAAATATTCTGTGCTCATTGTCTAGTTGCTGCAGGCTGCAAATGCCGCAAATGTTTTCTATTTATTTCTACTTATTTATCACAGTTGTACAGCTGCCCATCTCACATGAAGGTGACTAAAAATGTTAGCTTGCTACTCGCAGGTTTCTGACGCCTACAGGTAAACTTCTTAGCAACCGCTTGGGTTTAAGCTGCTAAAACATGTGTCTTCTATTCCAGTGGTGTCAAACTCAAGGCCTGCAGGCCAGATCCGGCATGCGGGATGCTTAAATCTGGCTCGCGGGGCCACCCTGGAAACAGCGAAGGACCTGCCCGCGGGGCCTCTGCCAGCAAAAACAGAGCTCGGGAGGGCTGCAGGAGGTCCTCCTGAGGTCTGTTTTCACTGGCAGAGGGTTGCAGGAGGGCGTCGCAGCCAAAAACGGAGCTTCGGAGCCCGTTTTCGCTGGCAGAGTGCTTGGGCCTACACAGGTGCTCCTGAAATGAGTGATGTCAAGCTGGCCATGCCCATCCTGGCCATGCCCCCCCTGCCCCCCCAGGTCAAAACCAACCCTGATGCGGCCCTCAATGAAATCGAGTTTGAGAGGACTTCCGGTTTGCGAGCCTCGGCGACGGCGGTGTTTCTTTAAAGACCGCCAGCCCCGCCGCCTGTAGAGCCGCCCCGCGATCGAGGAGCGGCTCGAAAACTCCAAAATCTTGAAGATTGAAGGAGAAGAGATAGCAGGGTACAGGTTGAGCCCCTGTAACCCCCCAGGGAACTGTTTCTGGGGAGGAAACAGGCGTGGCTCCCTTCCAACCTGCTGAAACTCCGGGCGGCGTGGGACGTTTCTGCTAATTAGCAGAACAAGCCGGCAGCAGCAAACTCTTAAAGCGAAAGGAACTAATTTTAACAAACAACGGAAATATCAACTCGAATCCAGAAACTTGAAAACTGCAAGTATCAGTGCTTTGTTGACTTTCTAATTTAAAAGAGAAAGTGAGTGAGTGAAAGTGATTTGAAAAAAAAATGGCGCCCAGCATTTGAGTTAACGAGCTAATGAAAGTGGATTTGTGAAGCCTTCCTGCTTTGTTACAAAGTTATAAAGCTGCTACAAAGTTGCTCTATCTAAAGAAAAAATTTCTTTTTCTAAAATTTGACTTTGTTTTACTTCAGCTTCACTTGATTAAATCTGGGGGACTTTTTTAGAAGCTTTTGTGGAAGAGGGAAAGGAAAAAGAACTTCCCTCTTTAGAAAAATTAGCTTACGTGGCACAATGGCTTCAAAGAAGCAGGAAGGGAAGGCATCAGGGGGGGGATCCCCCACACATAAACATCAAACGCAACTTCCCCCTGCTCAACAGTTACAAACTCAGAAAAAAGAAATTGATGTGGGAGATTTAAAAGACTTTATTTCTAAAACTTTGGATGAAAAATTTCAAGAATCTCAACAGGAAATAGATCATAAACTTCAAAAATCACATGAGGAATTTCTGCAGGAAATTAATGAAGTTAAAGATATGGTGAAGCAGAATCAAAATATGGTGACCAAAAAAATATCAGAAGTGGCGTCTGGCCTGGCAAATTTTATTGGGAAAGTTGATTTTAAAGTTGAAGAACTCAAATTAGAAGTTAATGTCAGGATGAAAGATAATGACTATAAAATTGAAGAAGCTGATAATAAAATGCAGAGAATTGAAGATGAGATTGTCATGATACAATTCCGGGCGATGGAATTTGCCATACGGCTTCGGGGAATTCGAGAGGAGGAGAGACAGGACTTGAGACAAGTTTGCTCTGAAGCCCTGGCTAAGATCTTACAAGTTAACCCTGATCTGGTATTTCACAAAATAGATAAAATTTACAGAGTGAACTCTTGGGTGGCCAGACAAAGACAACTGCCTAGAGATGTGGTCATATATTTTACTGAGAGAGAAATTAGAAATGAAATCCTCCAAAAATCTTTTCACACCTCTGTACAAGTGGGGGGCTCACGACTTGTAATTTTTAAAGAATTACCTCCTAAAATGCTGAAAGCTAGAAAAGAATTTGGTTTTCTTGTTAAGGAATTGAAAGACTTACAGATACCCTTCCGGTGGGATGCGCCAGCTGGGATAATTTTTAGATATAAGGGAGAAGGATATCGATTGAATACTGTGGAGAAGGCACAACATTTTTATAGTACTATTCTTAAGGAAAGAACACCATCTCCACGTACATCTACAGTTTTGGAGATTAAGGAGAGTGAAGAGAGGCAATTGGAAGAACAGCCTAAGCAGGAATTAGAAAATGTGCAAGGTGCAGAAGGAGGTTTTCTGAGTGAGCCCTTGCTGGATTCTTCTCCAATTTTGGATTTGATTCAGTTGACTGAAGTTAAAGATCAACGTATAACTAGAGCTCAATCCAAATTACTTAAACAAAAGCAACAACAACAACAGGAAAGACAAGACAAGAAGGCAGCAAAGAGTACCCCACAAGAGAGTGGAGCTATGGGAGGAGCAAGATCGAAGCTCTTGGATGAACTTCAAATATTTTGCTCTGCGCTCCAGAAACAGGCCGATGACCCTTAAGTGTTTATCTTGGAATGTTAATGGGTTGAATTCAGCACAGAAAAGGAAGAAACTATTTACATATTTGAAACAATTTAATAATGATATAATATGTTTACAAGAAACGCATATTACAACTCAAGATCAGAAATATCTGATAAATTCAAAATTAGGAGTACATTATATATCTTCAACTTCGCAGAAAAAGAATGGTGTGGTTATTTATGTAAATAAAAAATTAACAGCAAAAGTTATAGAAGTAGATCAAGATGGTAGGTTTGTAGCAATTGAATTGCTTACAGCAAATGGTCAAATTCTTTTGATTGGAATTTATGCTCCCAACCAACAACAGGATTGTTTTTACAAGATGTTACATACTAAAATAGTGCAATGGGACTATAGATCTATTTTATTTATGGGAGATTGGAATGGAGTAATTGATTCTAAATTAGACAAAAAGAGCTTGGCAAAGTCTAGAATTAGACTACCGCAGACTTTTTTTGATTTGAAAGAAGATATGGAACTAAAAGATGTTTGGAGAATACATAATCCAAATGAATTGGATTACACTTTCTTTTCCGATAGACATAGATCCTTTTCTAGGATTGATTTTATCCTGTTGTCAAATGATCTACTTATTAAGACAAAAAGAACAAAGATTTTTCCAAGAACTTTGACGGACCATAGCCCTGTATGGATAGAAATTGAGATGGATAAGGTTGAGAGACGTTCTTGGAGATTAAATGAGAATTTGTTTAGATATGAAAAAAATACAATAGAACTTAAAAAGCATTTGAAAGAATTTTTTGAGATAAATTTGAATAAAGGTACCCCAATTGAAATTGTTTGGGACGCTAGTAAAGCTTATATGAGAGGGGTACTTATCTACATGAATTCTAAACATAGACTGTTCCGACAAAAGAAAAGATCTGAGTTGGAAATGGAAATAAAGAATAAGGAACAATTACTTATTAAAAACCCAATAGATGAAAGAATACGAAGTGCTATAAAACTTTTGAAAGACCAATTTCAAATGCTTATGGCGGAACAAGTTGCAACAAGTTTACAATACGCGAAGCATAATACATTTTGCAATGCCAATAAACCGGGCAGATGGTTGGCTTACACACTGAGGAAAAAACAAAGTATACGGACTATTGATAGTATTAACATTGGAGGGAAAGAAATTTTTCAACAAAAATTAATTAAAGAAGCTTTTGTGGATTATTATACTAAATTATATGCCAAAGAAGAGGTGCAGAATGGACTTATAGAAAAATATTTAAAGGATAAGAGAGTTACAAAAATTACTGATCAACAAAAGGAAAGAACGAATTATCCTATAACAGAGGAGGAGATAATAGCAGCAATTAAGCAGCTAAAAACAGCCAAAGCTCCTGGCACGGATGGTTTGACTGCAGTGTATTACAAAACTTTACAAGCTGAAATGGTGGAACAACTTAGAGATTTATTTTGCAATATTCAACAAGGGGGTAAAATACCCCCATCTTGGACAACTGCTTATATATCTCTGATACCAAAGGAACAAGTTGGTCCTAAAAAACCAGAGAACTACAGACCAATATCTCTTTTGAACACAGACTATAAAATTTATGCGAAGGTATTAGCCAACAGGTTGATGCCAGTAATCCAAAAAGTAATTCATGAGGACCAAGCGGGATTTATTGAGGGCAGATATATGAAGGATAATGTAAGGCAAGTAATAGACTTATTGGAATATCTTGATAAGAATAAACAGATTTCTGCAGTGCTGGTTTTTTTGGATGCGGAGAAAGCCTTTGATAGAGTGGATTGGAACTTTCTACTAAAGACTTTAAAAAAGATGGGCTTTGGGGACCAATTTATACAGTCGATCTCAGCAATTTATCAAGAGCAAAAAGCACAGATTATTATTAATGGAAGTTTGACGACAGAGTTTAAAATTGAAAAAGGAACAAGACAGGGATGTCCGTTGTCCCCACTTTTATTTATATTAACATTGGAAGTCTTGCTAAATACAATACGGGACTCAAAAATTTTGAAAGGTATAGTGATAAGGCAAGAGGATTATAGAATAAAGGCATTTGCAGATGATCTGGTTGTTACCCTATCACAACCAATGGAATCAATAATCCTGATGAACGACATTATACAAGACTATGGTAGAGTTTCAGGTTTTAAACTGAACTCAAAAAAGACTAAAATGATAGTTAAGAATATGACACAAGATCGTAAACACGAGCTTGAAAGGAGGGCAGGTTTTGAAATTGTACCTAAGGTAAAATATCTTGGAATTCAGGTTGCAGAATCAAATATGAAATTGTTTCAAAATAATTATGAGGTGTTGTGGCGAGAGGTTCAGAAAGACATGGAGACTTGGAAAAAGCTGCAACTGTCTTTACTTGGAAGAATAGCAGCAGTTAAGATGAATATTTTGCCAAGATTTCTGTTTTTGTTCCAAATGATTCCGGTGCTTAAAAGTGATAAACAACTGAAAGTCTGGCAGTCTGGTGTGAATAAGTTTGTCTGGAACGAGAAAAAGCCGAGAGTGAAATTGAAAATTATGCAAGATGTTCCAGAAAGAGGAGGCCTTAAACTCCCAAACCTACAGTTATATTATGATGCAGCAGCTTTAACTTTAACAAGTGACTGGTTTGGAAATAAAAAGGCTGGAATATTGAATGCAGAAAGTTTTGATCTTGAATTTGGATGGCATGCTTACTTATTCTATGAAAATAAAGTGGATAAAGTATTTAAAAGTCATATACTTAGAGACTCCCTGATGAAAGTTTGGAAGAAGCACCGACTCAAATGGGATTATAAAATACCGCTATGGCTGGATCTTGGTCATATCTTGTGGAATACAAATATAATGTCACTCGGGGGGTTTTTATATAAAGAGGTTCTTTTTACAGATGCGGGCAGATGGCAGCTGAAGACATTGCAGACACTGTTGGACGAAGGGATTAATTTAACCTGGTTACAATATAATCAATTACAAATGAGATGGAAAGAGGACCAAAAAACTGGTATTATGTTGCATGAGGAAGAATTGGTTAGACATATAAGAGAGAAAGGTCCAATGCATATTAAAAGGCTTTATAATGTTTTGTTAGAAAGAGATTCAGAAACGGAATTAGTTAAAGATTGTATGATTAAGTGGGCACAGAATTTTGAAGAACCAGTGATGCTGGAAACTTGGGAAAAAATTTGGGTTCAGAATGTTAAATTTACACAGTCGCAAAACCTGAGAGAAAATTTTTATAAAATGTTTTATAGATGGCATTTAGATCCTAAAAAGTTGTCATGTATGTACCCTAATGTTCAGCCAAAATGTTGGAGATGCGAATGTTTGGATGCTACGTATTATCATGTATGGTGGACCTGTAGGAAAGTTAAGGCTTTTTGGATAAAAATTTGGTGGGTCATGCAGAATGTTTTGAAGAAAAAAATTCAATTTTCTCCACAATTGTTTTTATTGGGTATAGTTAAGGGTTTTACACGGGGTGAAATAAAACTAATATTGTATATGATAACAGCAGCAAGATTGTTGATAGGTAAATACTGGAAGAATGAAGCTTTGCCTACTATCGAGGAATGGACTTTGAAGATGGCCAGTTTTGCAGAGATGGCGAAGATTTCAGCGTATTTAAAAGATTGTTCACAAGAGACTTATGAATGGGAATGGAAAAGGTGGATAGAATATGTTCAGAACAAATACCAAACTAGAAAGTATCAAATAGCTTTTATTTGAAAATAATGTATTAGAAATATTTTAATGTAAAGAGACAAAGAGGAAAAATTATATAGGGGGAGGGATGGGTTCAGGTTTATTTATTAGTGTTATTAGTTATGAGTATGTAATAGGGAAGTCTGGGGGGGGAGGGTTAGGGAGGGTTAGGGAGGATGGGAAGTTTGGGGAGGGTGGTGGGGGGGTGAAAAAAGGGGTGAAAATGTAATTGTAAAACTTTTGCAATAAAAAAAAAAAAAAGAAATCGAGTTTGAGACCCCTGTTCTATGCCTATACAATTAAGGTAAAGGTTCCCCTCACACATTTGTGGTAGTCATTCCTGACTCTAGGGGCCGGTGCTCATCTCCGTTTCAAAGCCGAAGAGCCAGCGCTGTCTGAAGATGTCTCCGTGGTCATGTGGCCGGCATGACTAAACGCCAAAGGCACACGGAACGCTGTTACCTTCCCACCAAAGGTGGTCCCTCTTTTTCTACTTGCATTTTTTACGTGCTTTCGAACAGCTAGGTTGGCAGAAGCTGGGACAAGGAACGGGAGCTCACCCCGTTATGCGGCACTAGGGATTCGAACCACTGAACTGCCGATCTTTCGATCGACAAGATCAGCATCTTAGCCACTGAGCCATCACGTCCCTTCCCTATACAATTAGTCCTGTCAACTAATGGTCAGCACCAAATTGGCATTGGACAAGATTTAGCAGAATTCCAGAGAGGTTGAGTTTAGACCATTTGCGGGAATGTAAAGACTCCAGGCTGATTACTCTCTTGACTCCACCTCCAGGCATTGCCTATCCTTCTATTACAAATGTGTGCCCTCTCACTCCTTTTTTTTTTAAGGACTACGGTTTGATTTTTACCTAGTAACCAAAGTGAAGAGCAGCCTGGATAATAACTTATTTGCATTCTCCCCCCCTTGAAATGTTCCCATCTGAGAGGAACATTTCTCTCTCTGAATTCCTCTCGGTTTCAGAAGATCCTAATCCTTTCTTTTCCTTTCTGTATCACTGGGGCAAGCCGTGAAAAATTAGTTGCTGATAATTTTCCCCCAAGGAAATGCATTTATTCTCCACAACAAAGGACCTTTGTATTTAACGTCGAAGCCTTTATTATCAGCTGTAAGATGCAGCCTTGCTTTACAGGAATAATTGAGGCAGATTGATGCTTAAATTTAATCTCCTCCCCCCTTTTTTAAAAAAAATCTATTTTTATGTTGCCTATCAATTGCTTCCCACCTTTTCATTACCTGTGAAAAAAGAAAGCGAAGTTCAAAAAAAGAAGGTTTGACGCAGTGGTGAAATCCAATTTTTTTTTACTACCGGTTCTATGGGTGTGGTGTGGTGTGGCTTGGTAGGCATGGCTTGGTCATGCCCACAGAACCGATAGTAAAAAAATTTGGATTTCACCACTGCCCAAGAACCTATCCGTGAGCCTAGTGACATAGTCTAGAGAAGAAGCACAGCTACCGAAACAAATTGCATTAACAGAATAATGAGAGTTGGAAGGGACCTTGGAGGTCTTCTAGAAGATCCTTCTGCTCAAGCAGGAGACCTTATACTATTTCAGACAAATGGATGTCCAATCTCTTCTTAAAAGCCTCCAGTGATGTAGCACCCACAACTTCTGGAGGCAAGCTGTTCCATTAAATTAAATTGTTCTCACTGTTAGGAAATTTCTCCTTAGTTCCAGGTTACTTCTCTCCTTGATTAGTTTCCATCCGTTGCTTCTTATCCTGCCTTCAGGTGCTTTGGAGAATAGGTTGACCCCCACTTCTTTGTGGAAGCCCCTGAGATATTGGGAACACTGCTATCATGTCTCCCCTGGTCCTTCTTTTCACTAGACTAGCCGTGCCCAATTCCTACAACCGTTCTTCATATGTATGTAGGCAGGCTTCAAATGGAGCCTGCACCCAGTACATAAAAATACCATGGCTGTGTAGAGAAGAAGAAATCAACTACCCACAGTTTAAATGACACACGGACAGCCTTTTCGGTCTAACAGCCATTTGCAGCTTTAATAGAAGCACAATTGCTTTGTGCAAGGCGAATGGAATAGGATGTGTGAATTTCGTTGTTGCTTTTTTCGTTTTGCTTTTTTTTAATTTTTTTTTTTTTTTTTTTGGTCTTATAACACCTTATTCTGCCAAGTGCTAAATTTCACAAACACAGCTCAAAAACAAATTAGGTTCGGAGTCAGCTTTGGAAATGGAAGGAAACCCCATTAGATGGAAGGTTACACTGTGGTTGACTCAATAGATAATAAATCATAGCTTCAGAGCAGTACTCAGGCTGCTGGAGGCAGAAATTGATTGGGAAAAAAAATATAATTATGTTGACACTTTAATAATGCTGCCTGGCTGTGCGTTAGGGAAGAAACGAGAAACGCAACTTAGAAGAATTTGCATCAGGCAATGAAGGTCGTAAGGTGTCCTCTCACTTAATTTTATAAACTTCCGCTCCAAGCTTTATGGGAACCGTATTACAGACTCGTTTTAAGGCAGCCGAAAATCTGATTTTTTTTTTATTATTATTATTTTTAATTTGATTTATATGCCGCCCTTCTCCGGAGACTCAGGGCGGCTTACAATGCGTTAAGCAATAGCCTTCATCCTTTTGTATATTTTATACAAAGTCAGCTTATTGACCCCACAAACTGGGTCCTCATTTCACCTACCTTAGAAAGGATGGAAGGCTGAGTCAACCTTGAGCCTGGCGAGATTCGAACCAGCAGAAATTGCAGGCAGCTGTGTTAATAACAGGGTGCACTAAACCCCTGTACTATCAAGGCTCTGTTGGATGCTTTGCCAAGTCAGCTTGCCAAAATTTGTTTCATCATCAGCCCTATCTCTGCAAGTCTGGAATGTTATGTGTAACGTAAAGGTAAAGGTTCCCCTCGCACATATGTGCTAGTCGTTCCTGACTCTAGGGGGCGGTGCCCATCTCCGTTTCAAAGCCGAAGAGCCAGCGCTGTCCGAAGATGAAATGTCCTTTTCTACACCCCTTTTTTTTAAACATTTCGCTTCTCATCCAAGAAGCTTCTTTGGTTCTACCGAAGAGTGGAGAATGGAAGAGTTTATATTCCTTGCTGTCATCTTTCTGAGAGTCTTTCGAAGCGAAAATGTCTTCAAGAAAACCCCCCCAAAAAAGTCCAGTTGCCTCTTTGAAAAAGTTCCTTTGGGACACCCATGGGACACCCGAATGATTGAGAATCTCCATAGCATATGTCTTTTAATACAGGTGAGCCCGTCCACCCACCCCATGCTACGCTGTCCTATTTAGCCATATATTCTAAGCTGCGCACACACGTGCAAGCTGCACACACATGCAAAGCGCATGTGCTAAAGGCTGCAAACATGCATGGAAGGCATGCGAGCAAGCAAAGTAAGCATATGCATGTACGCACTCACAATTTCGGTGCGTGGCGAACCGGTGGTAAAATTATGTGAACCCGGTGAGCACATCGCCTTTCCAGAATTATCAAAAATTCTGATTGAATCACAGCTTTGGAATCCTAAAAATAAATAATTAACGGGATCATGAAAAGTATAAATTGGGAATCATTTAGTTCTTGGATATGGCAATTATTTTTAGAGTGGTTCTTTTTTATGTTTTGGACACCAATTCAAAGCTTTCAAAATTCGTTTTGTGTCCTCTATAAGTGTCCTCTTTTCTAAAATATACGGACTTACTGAAATTTCTCAGCTGCTGTTTTTCAAACCTACAAATACACCATCTCTGCTAAAAATAGATTTGGAAATAAGTACATTTCTGTCCTGAAATATACTTAGAATGGCATGAAAATCTCAGGGTTGTTTTTTTTTTCCCCTGCTCCTTTTTCTGACAACAAATATGAGTTCTTAATCTCTTCAAGCAATTTACTCCATATAGCATACTGACCCAATATGGATATCAAAGCTTTTTCTTAAAGCCTCGGAGAATTATATCTCTCATCTTTCACAGAAATAATCCTTTATTTTTAAACTTTGGAGTATTCATAACGGGGCTGTCAAAAAATCATTCTGCTGCTTGGAAAGTATTTCTCCAAAAGCATCTGGCTTGAATAAAAACAAAGTAGAAAATGATCGCCGATGATCAAACAGCATTCAAGGGCAGGTCCCACAGAGCAGACATTGTAGTAGTCTAAGCAGCTAAAGCATCTCTGAGGATAGTTAAAACTTCCTTTTCCGGGACAGATCGGTACTGACCCATCAATGTTTCCTGGAAAAAAATCCACAGCTCTCTGGACACTCCAGAGAAAATATTTCGAATGGGTTCTTTAGAGTGACTGGGAAAAATTCAGTATAGGATGAATATTTGTCCATTGCCTTGTTTTAAATATGTCTCTTTCATTAGGATCTGTCTAGCCAGAAATATGTGGTGCTTACCAGTAGTTTAAATTGATCTCTTTGTGAGATTACCCCAAAGGTTGCTTAAAGCTCCCAAACTAAATAATCTGTATTTTAAAACCTCACATGTTTGGCAAACCATCTGAACATTTTCAAATTTTCTTCTTCTTCAGAGAGAGAGAGAGAGAGAGAGAGAGAGAGAGAGAGAGAGAGAGAGAAGCAGAGCCTGGGCCATCCGTCAGCCCTCAGATGGAGAGTCAACAGCCCCCAGGTCTGGGGGTGGCTGATGAGGAAGAGGAGGGACAGCTGGGTCCAGTGCCTGATGCACCGGTGCACAGAAGGCAGAGGAGAGGAGAGCAGTGGAAATCTATAGGCTGGTCCTTGGGATGAAAGAGCCACCGCTGCTAATGAAGTCCCACCCTAGCTCTGGGGATAAAAGAAAGGGGCAGAGATGAATAGATGTGACAGACAACTATTCAACTTCTGTCCGGACAGACTTGTTAGCCTGCATTGAGAGAGAAACCTTTTGCTGGGGCTGCTGATGCTCACAATAAAAGAATCTTTGAGTTAACGTCAGAAGGTTTGTCGTGTTTGGGGTGCTGGGTCAGAACAGCTATTTCATTATTTCCTTTCAAACGCCTGCCCCCTTTCCTTGAAACTCCTAGGTCTGATGGGTGGCTTAATTCTGGTGTTTCATATCCCCTTTTTACATGCCACATACCAGCTACAAAGGGGTTTTTTTTCCCCCGTGTTGAACATAATATACTACACAAAGGAGGAATCTGTGAAGCTTGATTAACTCATGATCCCACGAAAAAGTTGATGTTCTTCCTCTAATACTACATAATTCCTTTCACTAGACATCCTCTCTAGCTTTTGGGATAATTTAGATGTTCCTAAGTGTTCCTTTGATCATTGCTTATACACCATTCATAATTCATCCACTCTCTTTTTTTTCTCTCTCTCTCTCTCTTTCATTCTCTCTATTCCATTAATCTTCCATCTTAGATTTTCTTTGCAACTTTAATTTACTTGCAAGCCGACATCTTTTCTCCCACATCACGCCGTATAGCTCCTTCCCCGTTATGTCATTTAGACTCCCTCCGCACAAATATTTAACTAGTTTGATGTTTTCTCAACCTCAGACGCTCTAAGAAGTGTGGACATCAATGTCCAGAATTTTCCAGCCAGTATGCTCTTAAAGCCAAACCTCTTTAAAGTGTCCGAGGTGAGAAACATTGAACTAAGGAACGAAGTGGTTGACCTAGTAAACTGTTGTGGCCCGTTTGCAGCCTGTGCAGCTAGTGGCTGATTCGGACAATGAGGAGGCTGGTGTGGTGCTGTGCCAGCCGCCTGTGCAGCTGGCGCTCGAGTCGGACAGTGAGGAGGCTGGAGAAGATGTGGTGCCAGAGGCGGGGATTCAGCCAGGGCCTTCAGAACCTCCAGAAGCTCCTTTAAGTGAAGAGGATGAAGAGGAGGAGCCTCTTCTCGATGCACGGGCACGCAGAGCTGCCAAAAGGCAGGAGTGGCTCCTCAGGAGGAGGTCTCCTCGAGAGTAAGGCTTGGGACTAATTGGCCACTTCCTTAGCCTATTTAAGGAGGAACGCCGACTGAAGCAATTTGCAGGGGACAACTTCGTTCACTCTCCTTCGTGCCTTGATCTTAGTTCTCTGCAAATTGCTTCTGGGCTTTCTGCCAACTATAGTAAGATTAAGATTATTTATTCTTTGGATTCTTGCAGGCTGTTAAGAAAGTTAATTAACAGCCTTTGTTTGAAAAAAAAAACCCTGATTTTATTTTAGTAAACTAAGGTTTGTACAGACTTTGTGTGTGCTGCGTTCTTTGGGGTCTGTAGCTGGGGCAGAACAGTAAACAGTTAAAAGTGGTGGCATCGGAAGGGGTTCTTTCTTAACTAACTGCCCTCCCCCATATTTTCCAGCATGATTGACAGAGCTGTCCGGTAGGACAGAGATGAAGCCCTATAGTGGGTCTTTAAAAATGAAGGTTCTTTAGGCCATTAGTCTGGATTCGCTGCATGTTCCAATTTTTTTTTTTAATTTTTATTGAAAATTATTTAAAAAACACAGAAAAAAAAGTATAACAGTATGGATAGAATTGCAGAGAGTAATATAATACATATAGAGTTTTAAAGTATCAATTTTCGCCTAGAGAAAGTACAAACCTCCATTAAGCCAACTCCTCAAAAGAAAGAAAAGTTTATCCAGGAGAAAGAATTCTCAACTGTCATGCAAAGCTCCTATAAATATTTACCCACATTCACATTAAGGTTAATATTTTCATTCTTCTTAAGATTTCTTTTTTTGCAGCCAATCATACCATCTGTCTCAGCTCCTATATAACCCCGATTCTTGTCTATCTCGCAAAAGTCCAGTAAGCTTGTCTGCTTCTGCACAGTCCATGATCTTTGCAATTAACGTAGCCTCCGATGGGATATTTTTGGATTTCCGTTCTTGTGCGAACGAGATCCTGGCTGCAATGATTTTCCACAATTATGATCTCAAGCAGGCCACTACAAAATTTCTAACCGAAGTCTAATGTTGGAGAGCAGTTCCACCAGAAAACAGAGTTCCTCGAAGCTGGAACTGTGTTGTGGCACAGCTGAAATAGGGCACTTGACCCTTACTTCCTGAGTAGCAGTTATGGTTGAGTCCATAGAAACCAGAATCTAAACTCAGGGAATTCCTATGGCCTTCAGAGAAATCTGTGACTTTTCTCCAATGATGAGCAGGACAGGAATTATTTAAATATATAAAATGCAACAAAAGGTAAACTCAATCTAGATTTTTGGATCGTTTGGCCATGACGATTTCTTTCCCTTCAAATGTTTCGTCATCTTTAATCTCCAGAAAGCTCTGAATATAGGGAAGGCATAGGAGTGTGACAGTGTTATTTCAGACATCCCTGGTTTTGATTAATCACATTTTTGCAAGAACTTACATGATTTATACTCTCGTCTAATTAATTAAAACCAAGGAGGATTTGGGTTTAAGGCTGTCATTTAACAACATTGCAAAAATGTCTGTAAGTTACTCAGTGGATGGCTTTAAGATAGATTCCGAGCTATTATCTAATTATTAAAAGAGCTGAGGGGTTAATGTGTTTGAAAAGTCATGCTAGCAAAGACAAAATAAGAACTCTGAATCATTAGGCCGGTCTTGTATGAAGGAACTCTACTGTAAAATTACTTCTCTTGGCTTTAAAAAAAAAAAAAGAGATTCTTGGGTGAAAATTTCCCATTGAAGCAAAAATACTCACTGGGGGTGAGGTGGGGGAAGCACAGCATTTCCAGTTAAGCAAAGATCCAATCAAACCTGAATTGGATTCAAAAAGATCCTTGTTTCATTATCCCCCCCCCCGGGGATTTGATTTCCCAAATAAATCAATGAATATTCCAGTCGCAAAAATCTCGAACAAAAAGTAAAGGTCTCAACATTTCTTTAACTTTACTGTCATTGTACCTCGTACAATGTACATTATACATAAGAAATACATTATATTATAAGTGTATATTATACATAAAAAGACCCCAAAGGGGGAGACTTTTTGCAGCAACACAAACATTCATTGCTCGTACCCGGCCCAGGGGCCGTTGTTTGAGGACCCCTGATTTAGTGCAATATTAAAAATGCAAATAATTTTTCTGTGGACGACCAAAATTTTCTTGTGGACCACTGTGGTGAACGCTGCTTTAGAGGGTCGCTGAAGCACTTGGAGGTTTATCTGTGTCCTCAGGGTAACCTGAGCAGCGCAAATGGTTCCTGTAGTCTGCAATTTTTTTCCTCTGGAAATCCATTCCTACTCCCACCCCATTCCAAGGGTGCTCATCCCAAATTGTATAGCTAAAAGTGTGTACAGATCCTCAGTCATCCCCAAGGTGCTTTTTCAGGAGGCAATGGTTTTTATAGTTTAACATTTTATGATATACCAACCAGAGTCCCTCTCGGAGGGAGATGGGCAGTACAAAAATGTGAAACATAAATAAATATAATAACTGAAAAGCTCAAACGTCTTCCCTAGCAGATGTCCACCTGCAGGACATCTCATTAAGGTTGACATCAATAGAGGGACATCAGCAGGGGGTGGACCATTTTGCTGAATGTTGCATGTTGGCTCTGATTTCCTTCCCCAGACTTGCGTTGCTCAATTATTGTAAGAAGCAGATTGAACACAAAAATAGAATAACAGAATAACAAAGTTAAAAGGGACCTTGGAGGCCTTCTCGTCCAACGCCCTGCTCCAGCAGACGACCCTATGCTATTTCAGACAAGTGGTCGTCCAATCTCTTCTTAAAAACCTCCAGTGATAGAGCATCCTACAACATCTGGAGGCAAGTCGTTCCACTGATGAATTGTTCCCACTGTCAGGAGATTTCTCCTTGTTTCTAGGTTGCTTCTCTCCTTGATTAGTTTCCATCCATTGCTTCTTGACCTGCCTTATGGTCCTTTGGAGAATAGGTTGACTTCCCCTCCCCACAGATGTGAGGGCGATCTGGCTGTGACATCTGTCACCCCATTGATCACCAGGGTTGACTCAACTGATCTGACTGGTTAGGCAGGTGTCTCTTTCCTCCCTCACTGCTCCATGTGCATCCCTCCCGGAGTTGCATGCTTGATGGAAGAGGGCAACCATCCCAGATAGAAGGATTTGAGCCCTTCCTTTCTGTAGCAGCCCCTCAGATATTGGAAGACTGCTATCCTGTCACCCCTAAGTTGGGTATTTTGCATTTCTAGAGGTGGTGAAAAGATATTGGAAGGCTGCTATCATATCATCGCTAGGTTCAGTGGTGGAATTCAGCCGGTTCGGACTGGTTCGAGTGAATCGGTAGTGGTGACCTTCAGGCAGGCCTGAGGAAAGCACATGCACAAAGATTCCCTGGTTTGCCAGACACGGTCACATTTTCAGTGTGTGGCGAACCAGTGGTAAAATTATGTAAAACCCACTTCTGGCTAAGTTGGGTATTTTGCATTTCTAGAGATGGTGAAAAGCCAATGGTTTGGTCACAGCGGCTTGCAATCAGTAGTAGGTTTCAATTTCGGTCGCTACCAGTTCACTCACGTTTACAGAGACATCCGGGCAGGTGGGCGGAGCCTCCCGGTGCCTCCGCTACCAGTTCGCCTGACCTGAGGCGAACCAGTAGCAATCCACCACTGCTTGTAATGGCTCTCTTTTGAAAGTGCTAGGAAGTTTAATAGCAGGATTGGATCCAGACAGAGTAAAATGTTTGCATTGCCAGAACATGTCAACAACACATGGCTACATGAATAAAATCCCAGCTGAGCTTCACGTTTGACTTTCGGAAAAGCCTTCTTTTTTTTTCCCCCTCCACCCAGAGTGCGCTGATTTCCAGAGCGGCAATTAAGCAACATGGAAGAGGAGAATGTAATCTGTGTTTTTAAAATGTTATGACAAATTTAGTCATTAGAGCAGAAGTGCTAGCAGGAACTTTTGCGGAGTGGTGAATGCTTTCCAAATTGCAGCGTTAGCACATTTCTACTCTAGAGGCCACTTTCTGTTCCTATGAATATCGCCGTATAATTGCCTTTTAAAATAAAACACTAACAACCCCAGTCTCTCCTGCCCCCACAAAAAACAGATGAGCAGATGTCTCCGCGCAATTATCAATTTTTATTAACAGTTCAGCTGATGATTATACTATTCTTGGATTGAATATTGGAAGGAACAACAAAAATTACAAATTTGTTATCCCCCCTTTGCACTTCTGCTGAGCTTCTTGATGGCTTTTTATTTTATTTTTATTTTTTTTAAAAAAAAAAATTAGGCTATTCTAACCCCTCTTTTAAAGAGCTTAAGAGTTTAAAGAGCTTTACAAAGGCATGGAAATGTACTGAGATAATAAATAAAAGCAAACTGCGACAAATTGAAAAAATAGGGTGATAGAAATATATACAAGCTCGGCAGAAAACGAGGATGATAATAATCAGTCAATTACAAAAGGCAGCTTTACTGGGTACAGCTTACATCTTGTGAAGATACCTTAATATTATTAAACAGCATTTGCCCATCCCAGATCCTTGATAGGTGGCCAAAAATGCTAAATCCAGTTTAAATATCTGGCTGACTGTACAGCCGACCAAAATAATAATCGGCATTGACAAATTCACCATCAGTCAATTGCAAAAGGCAGCTTTGTTTGGAACAGCTTACATCCTGCGACAATATCTCTAACACCATCAAACCTCCACATCTGTCTATGACAGGTCGTTGGGAAGGACTCGATAAGTGGACAAAAATATCAAATCCAGTCTGAACATCTGGCCTACTGTGTGACAAACTAAAAAAAAAAATAGCTATATCATTTCAGGATGAAAGTCGATACTTTCTATAGCACACCAGCCACTATTCTATCTAAGGTTAAATTAAGCTGAATGGGGGAAAGTGTGATTTATGTGAAATCAATCCGGAGAATGGTCTACTCTAAAATCAAGTCAGATGAGAATGACGGTGTTTGATTTACAGAGTCCCATCTAATCAGTGATTACAAATTCAAAAGGACAATATTGCAAGCCAGTTTGGTCAATTGGGAATGTCAACAACAAGTCATCAGAGAAAGGTCAAAGGGGGAAAGGGGGGGAAACATGGTCATAATTGGGCCATAAATTATGTGGGGCAGACCTGGTTTGCTGTCAGGGTTCCAATGGATGCCCTAATTAAACCATGAGCCTCGAGCCAGGTTTCAAAAGAAATCCAGTTATTTATTAGGAGCAACATGTCGGCACGTACCCAAGTGAAGCTAGGTCTGCCCCACATAATTTACAGCCCAATTATGACCATGTTTCCCCCCTCCTCCCAGGGTGTGCCATAAATCACATTCTCCAACGGAGCACTTTCGCAGGCTGTAGAGATCACGCCCCTCCGGCTGTTACAGGTAACCTGGGATACAGCCTTGAGAAAGGCACACGTGGAATGTGCTTCTGATTGTGGCTGCTGTGCTGCTCCATCAGTTTTTCCCCCTCCTACCTATGGCAACACAAGAGCAGGCCAGAGATGCTTTGCGAGTTGACATCAACATTTCAACGTTGTCTTCATAACATATCATTCGTCTCCAAGATTAGAAATTAGGATGTTTTTGGACAATATGCTGAACACAGAAATGATTTAGACTAGTCTCTTACCTGAAGTTAGAATGTTGGTTGAACCAAATGGATAGATTAACCTTGCCATTGAAATATAAAGGCGAATCAGAATGCCACGAGATATGGAATAAATTTTATCAATGGTTGAAAAGAGGGTCGAAAAGAAAGAACTGAGTAGAATTCATAAAATGGAGAATTAAAGTTATGTATCTAACTACAATAGAATGATAATGGATAAAACAAATGTATAAGTAATATAGACAGAAGAAGGATGTCTTTATATATGTAAATACTGAACAGACTAATTGTATATAAGTAATAAGGTATATATGATACTTATCTTTAATTTTAGTATGTATGGCAAAGAGAATGCCAGGAGGGTTACACAATGTCCAATGTTTTAATATGTGGGTAATAAAACATTTTTAAAAAGAGAGAATGTTGGTTGAATGGTGAAAAATAAAATAGAATAAAAAAACATTCGTTTACCAAACTACGGTGTTAGGGAAAATTTAGCATTAGTCTTAGATTTTTGGGAAAATGAATCCAAGACTTGTCTAGATGAATTCATAATTATATCAAGAAGAGATAAAAAAGAGCCTCTGAATAAATCAAGACCTTCTTCCTTGACTGACAGAAAATACTTTATTATGTTTTGTGTTTTACCCACTGTTTTATTAATAGTTTATTCAAATGATAGTTCTCCATTCCTCTCACCGGTGTTTAGTAGCACCAGGAATGGAGATTTCTTTAGGTGGGCGAAATATTTGCTACATTAAAAGAAAAAAAAATTAATGGACTTCAAAAGATAATATTCCTTTGTGCATTCGAAACTCTTTGATTCCATATCAAAAGAAGAGAGGCAAACATATTTTTCCCAACTTCCAATTGTCAAAGTCCTTTAATAGTACACTACCGCGTAGCTTGTTCAACCTTAAAAGATACTTTGCAGATTTGATTAGTCATTCATATCATTATTATTTTCTCACAAAACAAATGTCCAGAGAATATTACTCTAAGAACAAAAGGTGTGAGAATACCTGGGAGAGAGAGGGGAAAAAAAATCTATATTCATTGCATTTAGTGTATCTGCAGGTATTAAATAAGCCTTAAAAGCAAAGACTATCACCAAACTTTGAGTTAGAACTCAAAGATGCTTTTTCAAGAGGCAACTGGACTTTTCTTGAAAAAGCTTCTGTGGGACAACCATGACCTGGATGACTGAGAATCTCCATAGACAATGGTGTAGAAGTTTCAAAAGACCCAAATACGTGTATGCAGATTAATCCAATTTTGTTACATAAGGAATATTTGGGCAAGATTTAGGACAAAAATAAAACTATATGCTCAAAAATCATATGAGGTGTTAATACCACTTTATAATGCTTGGTACAGCCACACTTGGAATCCTGCATTCCGTTTTGGTCACCACGGAGTAAAAAAGACGTTGAGACTCTAGAAAGAGTGCAGAGAAGAGCAACCAAGTGGATTAGGGGACTGGAGTCTAAAACATATGAAGAACGGTTGCAGGAACTGGGTATGTCTAGTTGAATGAAAAGACGGACTAGGGTAGACATGATAGCAGGATTCCAATATCTCAGGGACTGCCAAAAAGAAGAGGGAATCAAGCTATTCTCCAAAGCACCTGAAGGCAGAACAAGAAGCAATGGATGGAAACTAATCAAGGAGAGAAGCAACCTAGAACTAAGAAGAAATTTCCTGACAATTAGAATTCAGTGGAACGACTTGCCTCCAGAAGTTGTGAATGCTCCAACACTGGAAGTTTTTAAAAGGATGTTGGATGACCATTTGTCTGAAGTGGTGTAGAGTTTCCTGCCTGGGCAGGGGGTTGGACTAGAAGACCTCCAAGGTCCCTTCCAACTCTGTTATTCTATTCTATTCTATTCTATTCTATTCTATTCTATTCTATTCTATTCTATTCTATTCTATTCTATTCTATTCTATTCTATTCTATTCTATTCTAAATAATAATAACAGAATAACAGTGGGCTACTCCCAGGCCATTCCAGCAGTGGAATAGGATTATCTTGAAACTCCAAAAAAGAAAAAAAAAAGTGTTATTAGCCATCAAACCTCAAAAATACACTTTTCCCAAAAGGTTTCCACAATTTTGGCCACTACTCTAAGTGTGGAAAGCAGTCCTAACTACCCTTTTTCAGTGCCGTTGTAACTTCAAATGGTCCCTAAAGGAACAGTTGTAAGTTAAGGGCTACCTGTATACAGTCTGCTCAGTGGAAACGCAGAGGTCAATTCAACTTTTCTTAAATTCTGACCGCCTTCTGTTCTGTGTCCTTCCTGGTAAAATGGACCTCACATTTCGAAAATGTAATGAACTCCAAAGTCAACTATCTGGGCACTTATTATCCGAGTTTATAAATAGATGCCAGAAGAGCTTGTTTTTCCAGCCAAATTCGGCCCTACTCATCTTTTATTTAAAATTTATCTAAAGACAAAATTGCTTCTTTCATCCTCGAGGTGCTGAGCTTTCTGCAAAGGAATCTGTTTCAGATGAAATAAACATTACTGTATGTTTCCCTGAGGCCAAGCCAGATCCCTTCTATATCCATTGTGATGAAGAAGACACCAAGGTGTCTGCTATTTGCCGAGGAAAGTTTGTCAGGCTATAAAGAGCACAGAGTTGGGGGAAATACAATCTTTTCTCTTTTTTTTTTTTTTTTGTCTGTCTGGGGAACTGCTGCTCTCTTTGTTCCACCACTTCTGTCTTTGACCTCAAGTGAATGGCATGTCTGCGACATTCTTCATTCTTAAGCACTAAGAAATATAATGAATAAAAAGTCAATAAAATTTTATTTAAAAAAGGAAGGACCTTTAAAATCATGGCCCACCCCCACCCCCAGAACCGAACTAGATCAACTGGATCTTTCAAATCAACCGGTCAATCAATCAACTCCAGAGAAGAAAGTCAAAGGTGTTCACCGTTCAACCTTTCCGATTACAGAGTTAGGGAAAGGACAAGAAAGTTGACTCGTTCATCAACCTGAGCATATCGGTTAGGTATTAATTAATGGTGTATTTGCTTATTAACTTGCTGGTCCCTTGAAACTCACCGGGGTGATATAAGCACCACCGATGCAGCCTTGGTCATGCTGTGTGACTTTGCAACCATAATTAAATTTTGAATTATAAAAGGTTTAGCAGTCACCTCCTCCAGCTGCAGTGGAAACCTTTAAACCTTGAGCGTTTTAATTTATATAACAATGGAAGCCTTTTTTCAAAGAAAGGAATCTTAAGTTTAGCGCCTTATGAATTATGAAACTACATTTTCAACCTCGTATGACCTTGTATGGAACATCCTATATATTTAGTTATGAAGAAAAACCAATCTTTGCAAATTCTTACATAAAAAAACCCCCCAGGTTTAGGCTGGTCACGGCACTTAGTTCCCTGCTGATGTTTTCACTTTTTAGATCACGGTCTGTTTCTCCCCACCTTAAATATGTGTCTAAGCCATGCTGGCTGGGGAATTCTGGGAGCGGAAGTCCACAAATCTTAAGGTTGCCAAGCAGTGGTGAAATTCAATTTTTTTTTACTACCAGTTCTGTGGGCGTGGCTTGGTGGGCATGGCAAGGGAAGGATACTGCAAAATCCCTATTCCCTCCCCACTCCAGGGGAAGGATACTACAAAATCCCCATTCCCTCCCCACTCCTGGGGGAAGGATATTGCAAAATCTCCATTCCTACCCCACTCTGGGGATAGCCAGAGGTGGTATTTGCCGGTTCTCCGAACTACTCAAAATTCCGCTACCAGTTCTCCAGAACCTGTCAGAACCTGCTGGATTTCACCCCTGAATTGGCTTGACAATACTGATTATATTCTTAATTTCCACCCTTTTTTTTCCAGCCACTGGTAAAATAGATTCCATGTTTGATGGTATTCTGTGTCTTCTTTCTGCTTAATTTTCAATGTCAACCTATCCATTTCTGCACAGTCTGGTATCTTCTTAATTATCTCTTTATCTCGCAGTGTTTCTTTATTTTTGCAATATTTCTGCGAACATAATCCTCACTGCTGTGACAACATGTCATGTTAAATACATACTTTGCTTATCTAATTTTTCTGATATTATACCTAATAAAAACAGTTTATTATTTAAAGTTCTTTCTAATTGGGTTTGATTTCTCTTATATGATCCATTCCCAGGAAAAAGAGTTGTTGATTTGAGAAGTAACTGTGATTATATGCAATTCATCTATATATTTATTTCCAATCCACCAATTGATTCTGCCCCCCCGCCCTCCCAATATCTGATGCTTTCAATATCTTTTTGCTCATCTATCAACTTCTCCCTACTTGTATTCTGCTTTTGTTCTGTTGGAAACAAACTCCTGTTAAATTTTATCCATTTGAAAAAAGAAGAAGAAGAAAAGATGTTATCCATATCATAAGGATGCTAGTCTAGTGCCAATAAAAAATCTCAAGGGGAAGTTGTATATGCTGAGAAGCGAGGGAGAAGTGAAGAAAGGAAATGATAAATACAACATAACAGATTGATGTACGAATGTTAGGAAGGAAGTTCGAAACTTGATGGGAAGTTTTTCCATCTCAATTAACTCTAACTCTTTCTGCATTTCCTTAGCAACCTTTATAAGATCTGTTTTTCTTCTATCGGCTTACGCCTTTCCCCCCCAATCTGTTATGCTCCAGATTTGTTTGAGTATCTTGGTTGGTAGTTGATCTCCATAGTTCCTTTATTTCACAGCATCATGGTACCTGATCAGAATTCCTAGCTTCAGGTCTTAGCAACATAGAAAGCTGTCCTGTACTTGGTCAGATTCTAGACTCACCTCTCAATTTGACAGATTTGCAAAATATCTCCTGAGTCTGAAGTCTGAATTCCCTTCCTTCCTTCCTTCCTTCCTTCCTTCCTTCCTTCCTTCCTTCCTTCCTTCCTTCCTTCCTCCTCTCCTCCTCCTCCTCCCTCCCTTCTACCATTGATAATGTTACCTAGTTGGGTCGTGAAACATCTGCAAGAAAACCACCAAGCTCAGAGAGCATCAAGGACCCCATAGTCATCCTCCTCCACCTCCTCCTCCTCCTCCTCCTCCTCCTCCTCCTCCTCCTCCTCCTCCTCTCTACAAACCCCACTCTCTTCTAGCCCTGATCTTGTTACCCACTTGGGCAATGAAATGCCTGCCCCCAAACTCAAAGAGTATCCAAGACTTCTCATTGCAACCCTGAGCTAACAAAGACTCTCTTCTATCAATGCATGTACTTTTTAGGGAGTAAAAAAAAAGTTCTCTACATTATCAGTTATTCACTATTCACTCCTCCTCCTCCTCCTCCTCCTCCTCCTCCTCCTCCTCCTCCTCCTCCTCCTCCTCCTCCTCCTCCTCCTCCTCCTCTTCTTCTTCTTCTTCTTCTTCTTCTTCTTCTTCTTCTTCTTCTTCTTCTTCTTCTTCTTCTTCTTCTTCTTCTTCTTCTTCTTCTTCCTCCTCCTCCTCCTCCTCCTCCTCCTCCTCCTCCTCCTCCTCCTCCTCCTCCTCCTCCTCCTCTTCTTCTTCCTCCTCCTCCTTCCCCACCCCAGGAGAAGAACATCCTTTCTTCCAGCAGAAGAGCATCTGTTACCAGCAGGATAATGTCAAGGCTTTATAAAATGCAAATAGAGGTGCGGGTTTTTTTTTCTTTTTCCAGAAGAGTTAATGTCAGCCTTAGCCATGAATTAATTCTAGAGGGGAAGAGGAGAAGGTTATTAATTCAGCGCAGTGCTCATTAGGAGCTCCAGCCTAGCTTCTTCCTTCTACTCCTCTCTACCCTTAAAACAGCCAAGGAAGCTGACCCTTTGTGCTTTTGCTACCTCTCATCTTTTGTGTCAATGACATCCATGCCCACATCGTGGCGTTTAAGACAAAAGGATGTTGCATTGATTCTTGGGGGGGAAGCATGTCTGTGTGCTTACTTTAAATATGCAAACCATCCCTGGAAAGTATTGATTTCAGATGCAGTAACTCCTTCCTTTTGCAAACACCAGAGACCTGACCTCCGATAGCAGGATCATAACTTGAGCAGCTGATGAGTGTAAAGTAAATAAGAAAGGGAGGGAGGGAGGGTGAAGAGAATATATCTCACCCAGGAACATACTTCCTTCCATACGTATTTCATTAATCCCGATAAATATTGGGTCTTAGCAGGATGAGGAAAATCTTCAGGGATGACTCACACCCCGGTCAGCACTTCTTTACTCGCCTACCATCGGGCAGGAGATATAGAAGCATAGCCGTTCGAATGAACAGGCTGAAAAATAGCTTCTATTGTGGGGCTAAGGTCAGACTTCTGAATGCAACATAGGTAAAGGTAAAGATTCCCCTCGGACATGCATGCTAGTTCCCGACTCTAGGGGGCGGTGCTCATCTCCGTTTCAAAGCCGAAGAGCCAGCGCTGTCCGAAGACATCTCCGTGGTCATGTGGCCGGCATGATTAAACACCAAAGGTGCACGGAACGCTGTTACCTTCTCACCAAAGGTGGTCCCTATTTTTCTACTTGCATTTTTTTTTACGTGCTTTCGAACTGCTAGGTTGGCAGAAGCTGGGACAAGGAACAGGAGCTCACCCCGTTACACGGCACTAGGGATTCGAACCGCTGAACTGCCGACTTTCGATCAACAAGCTCAGCATTTTAGCCACTGAGCCACCACATCTTCCCTATTAAAGCAATTTCTTTTGTCTAGCTGGCCATCTACCAATGGCAGATGATAGATGATAGATAGATAGATAGATAGATAGATAGATAGAGAGAGAGAGAGAGAGAGAGAGAGAGAGAGAGAGAGAGAGAGAGAGAGATTGATTCTACCCTAACTTGAGGAGGCTTGGAATATAGGATCCTTGACAGTGAAATGTAGTGAAATTGTACACAGGCACTCCTCTACATATGGCCACAATTGAACCCAACATTTATGCTGCTAAGTGAGACATTTGTTAAGTGAATTTTGCCCCATTTTATGACCTTTCTTGCCATATTTGTTAAATTAGTAATTTAACAGTTGTGAAGTGAATTAAGCTTCCCCATTGACTTTTCTTGTCGAAAGGTCACAGAATGGGATCATGCGACCTTGGGACACTGCAAATGTCATAAAGATGAGTCAGCTGTCGAGCGTCTGAATTTTGATCACGTGACCACGGGGATGCTGCAATGGTCGTAGGTGTGAAAAACGGCCGTAAGTCACTTTTTTCAGTGCTGTTGTGACTTCAAACAGTCACTAAATGAACTGTTGAAAGTTGAATTAAGGAGAGAAGCTCAAGAGCCTCCAGCCAAATCACATCCATCCTGAATTTATAAAGAGTTCCCAAAACAAGCAGGTTTTCCTGTTTTTCTAAAATTCACCTTTCCCTCTTCTGATGCTCATTTACAAGTCAGAGGTTTGTGTGTGTGTGTGTATGTGTGACACATCTACAATTCATGTAACAGAAACAGGCATATGATAATTGTGTTTTCGCTCAGTGTCCAGTTGGGACTCAGAAGGCAGGCAGGCTGCGAGAGATGCTGTTGAATTGTGTTGCCTTGGTGACAGCTGAATCACCTGGCAATGCACATCACTCACTTTTTATATACAGGTGTGTGAATTAGTGCCCAGGGTGGGCTAAAATTAGATTTGTGCTTCTGGTAAAAATAATCTCAATCTAGATACCCCAAATTCACAGCGACATGAAGAATTTCAGACCCAGAGACTAATCTAAATTTGGGGACTGCTGTTTTTGTTTTTCCTTAAATCACTAAAAGAAAAAGAAAAAACAGGGGACAAAATTATTTGCTTTGGGTTACCCTGGACTAAAACCTTTTTCTTTCCATTTATGCCAATGTATTTATGTCCACTGGTGTCAGAATACAATAGAGGTTAGAGTTAGATGTCTGGGAAACGTGGAAGGAGATTGGGTAAAAATATCACAACAATCAGGAATATGAATTCTCAAATTACACAATGTTGAGAATGCTCAACAGCCCCAAGGGAATATTTTCAGTGCTGAACAGAGCTTCGTTATATGCGTAAGATATATTATTCTGCAGAAAAATCCAGTCAACTGTCAGACATCATAACAAAAGAGGCATATAGGTGTTTTATGAGAGCATCAGGTGTGAAGCCTTGGTGGAGGTAAACTAAAACTTAACTAGTTTGAAGGCTCTCGAAGGCTCTTTCAAACCCGTCTGTGTAAAATTTATTTGGGCTGTTTCTTGCTAATCCATATCAGACATACCAATATCTATTGATAATAACTTCTGGAACCTGGAGATTTAATCCGCTTCAAAAGGCAAGTGATAAAAAAAAAAAAGAAAGGTAGGTAGCTGAGAAGGAACAATATGCTTTCATCTCATTTCTGAGTCAAACAGAGTGCAGGGTTTTCTCAAAAACTTTCAAAGGAAATTTGAAAAGTAGTTTCAGGCGTCCATGAGCATAATTAGACTGGCAACCTATCGTTCTTAATGAGCTTGTTGTCTTTAAGCTTCTTCTGCAAGATGATGGCAAAGGGGAGGACTACTCCCACACAACCATTTTCAAATTTTGAAAATTTGAAGGGAGGGGTGAAATTCTACCGGTTCAGACCGGTTCGGGTGAACCGCTAGGGATTATTGGCATTAGTTCGCTGAACCGGTAGTAATCAACCCTTGTTGGCCCCACCCATGCCTGGCCGGTCGCTCCTCACCTCTTCCGGCCGCTCGATATTCCACAGAATTCAATGTTAAATGCAGCAGAGAGATTCACCATATTTTATCCATTTTTTTTGGCAGCTGCCAAAAAAGCCAACATGGTTTTAGGCTGCATGACCAGAGGGATAGAATCAAGATCACGTGAAGTGTTAATACCACTTTATAAGGCCTTGGTAAGGCCACGCTTGGAATACGGCATCCAGTTTTGGTTGCCATGATGTAAAAAAGATGTGGAGACTCTAGAAAGAGTGCAGAGAAGAGCAACAAAGATGATTAGGGGACTGGAGGCTAAAACATATGAAGAACGGTTGCAGGAACTGGGTATGTCTAGTTTAATGAAAAGAAGGACTATGGGGGACATGATAGCTGTGTTTCGATATCTCAGGAGTTGCCACAAAGAAGAGGGAGTCAAGCTATTCTCCAAGGCACCTGAGGGTAGGACAAGAAGCAATGGGTAGAAACTAATCAAGGAGAGAAGCAACTTAGAACTAAGGAGAAATTTCCTGACAGTGAGAACTATTCTATTCTATTCTATTCTATTCTATTCTATTCTATTCTATTCTATTCTATTCTATTCTATTCTATTCTATTCTATTCTATTCTATTCTATTCTATTCTATTCTATTCTTCCTTGTCCAACCTACAGCCCACAGTAATTTTTCTGTGATTTTCCCATCTAGCCTTGATAAGGTCTAACCCTGCTTACTTTCTTAAGGTCATGACTGTGTGCAGCCACTTCAAGAGCTGGTGTTGACAATATGCTGCCTGTGAATTCGGTGGCATTCATAAAAGGGTTTTGTCTTCATGTATTCACAAAAGATGTTGTCTTCTCCTCCTCCTCCATCCATCCATCTGAGGCCATTTAGTCATGTTGGATGGGACCCAAGCACCCCCAAAACATTGGAAAGTCATCCTGTTTTGTTTCAAATTTTCTGTAGTTCAAGGAGACCCCTGTTTTAGAGTTTACAGCACAGCCAAGTCAAGTCAAAGAAGGACAATTCTTGGCTAATGTGATCGGAAGAAGTTTCAGTTAACATATCCTAATTATTGGTTCTTCTTCTTCTTCTTTTTTTTTTTGGTTCAGCCATCTGCAAGCTTCACAACTTCATTAACAGTAAAGTCAACAAGTATCATAAACCAGTTGTATGAGTTAAGTGCCTCCTCGCACAAAACGGATCAAGCTCCAGAGAATGCCCTTGGCTTGATTAAAACTTTCACATCTGTCTCCAATAAGAGTTATGTAGGCAATTAAGAAAGTTACCATCAAGATTTGCTGATCGATCTCGGTCACAAATCTTTGTGGGCTCCTCTGTGTTGACATGAGACCAGAACAAATGGAAGAAAAGAAGGTCCTTACTAATTGTGATGCAATTCTTTTGTAAATCTCCATTGATTTTTTTTTAAAACAAACATTGAGACTTCCTAATTTGATTCAACCTTGATTTACCTTGAAGTTGTTTGTTTATGCATCTGCATTGTTCTCAGTACACAACGTGCTGAAGATATGAAGTGGCTCCTTCTTCTTCTTTCATTTATTTAAAATATTTCTCATCCGCCTTTAAGAGCCAATGCCCTCCCAAGGCAGCTTATAGAGAGTGGAGATGAAAGAAAAGCAGTTAGATCAATAAACTGCTGGAATAATGAGCAGATATGCAGATTGATATTAAAACATAGGAGAGCTATCAACCCAAAAAAGTCTCCACAAAATACTTTCAAGAAATGATTAAAGAGATGGGCCTTCAGATTCCAGAGTTGTGAAGGCACTGGGGTAAAAAAAAGACTTTGTCAACTTCATCGGTCTTTATTTATTTTATTAGAATTGTACGCGGCCCATCTCACCTAGTTCTTAGTAGAGACAAGAGAGAAAGTCTTCAATTTACTGCATTTAAAGTAAGGGTAAGACAATTCTTTGAGCCAGAATAGGACAACTCTCCATGGCCAACTCGCCAGAGGAAAACTCGCTGTGGGACAATTCAATAATTCATTTTAATTATTTCAAATAATTAAATAACTTTTGTCATTCACATTTCACTTTGTCCCTTCTTTGGCATCCTTTCTTTAATGATTCTATTCCATGCTTTCTTCAATATTAGGGTAATTCATGTCCTGCAGTGAGTTGGCCCATAGACAGTTGGCCATGCCTAGTTGGTTGTGGCCAGTTGGCTGTGGCAAGTTGGCTCATGATAAGTTGGCCATGGGAAGTTGGCCCATGATGAGTTGACCATGGTGAGTTGGCCCATAGCGAGTTGGCCGTAGGAAGTTGGCCATGGTGAATTGACAATAGAGAGTTGAACAAATCATTGAAGGTTGAAAGCACAAATTTCATTTGAAAGGGTAGGAGAGTTACCGTAGGAGTATGATCCAATTCCTGACCATTTAGAAAACCCCATTCTGCACCTTCTGAAATTTCTGGACAGTCTTCAGCAGCAGCCCCATGTAGACTCTTATTACAGCAATCTAGCCAATGCAGCTGGACCACCTGAAAACCAAAGAAAAATCTAACCCTCCTTCCTGCTGCAAGGACTGGAGCTAAATGTAATGTGACAATTCTACATTTTTCTTCTTCTTTTTAAAATAAGAGATTCCAGTCCTTTGCTACAGTACCATCTGTATTTTTCATTCATTAAATGCATATTTTTTTTTCATGAAAATTTATGCAAGAGCCTCCGAGAATAAGTCAGATTTCTCCAAACACATGCTGTTCAGATTGTGCTCTAGGTCTTGTTCTTGTCGTCAGTTTAATGGAACCGTAAAAAAAGAAACAGCCAAACAAAACAATCTATTTGCTGAAAATATAAGGTGCAGATTATGGGTTACAGTTGACATGTTCAGCCAGAAACGTCCCAGAATTTCTCCATGCTTCAGAGTTGGAGGAGAAATTACTTTAAAACGAAATGTGAAAAAAAGAGGTTGGTCAATAGAACCTACAATTTTGTACCATTAGAGTCTCTTCATGCCCCAAAAGATATTTTAAAATCTTAGATTGTCTGGCTAGCTCGGCATAACAAGGAAAATCTGTAATAGCAGTGAGAAATCATGTACCTTAATGTTGAATGGAACAAAGAAAGCATTGTAGTCAGATTGCTGCTTACAACAGGAGAGAAAAGGACAATGTAAACAAAAATTGTACTTCACTTTGAATCCAAAAGTGCTATTACAAATTGCAGAGAAGTAGGACATCAGCTGAAGTGGTGGACCAATAGGTTATACAGGTACAGAAGCAGTAATGGTTGTGTTTCTGAGTGCTCTTAGAAATGAGGAAAGGAAGTCCAAAAATAAAATATCTCTAATGTTTAGAATATATTGGCCAACACAGAGAAAGATGGAAAAGAATTGGAGAAGACAACAACCGGAAGCCAGGTGGATGGACTCAGTGACAGTGGAGACCGATGCAATGTTGCGTCCCTTTCTGGATTGGGACTCGTTACGCACGGTCACTCATGCCCTCGTCACCTCCCGCCTGGACTATTGCAATGCTCTCTACATGGGGCTCCCCTTGAGGAGCACCCGGAGGCTCCAACTGGCGCAGAGTGTGGCCGCGCGGGTGGTAATGGGAGCGACGTGGCGCTCCCATGTGACACCTCTCCTGCGCGAGCTGCACTGGCTCCCGGTGGTCTTCCGGGTGCGCTTCAAGGTTTTGGTTACCACCTTTAAAGCGCTCCATGGCTTAGGACCTGGTTATCTACGGGACCGCCTACTACCACCAATAGCCTCCCACCGGCCAGTTCGGTCTCATAGAGAGGGACTCCTCCGGGTGCCGTCAGCCAAACAATGTCGGCTGGCGACCCCTAGGGGGAGAGCCTTCTCTGTGGGGGCACCTACCGTCTGGAATGAGCTCCCCCCGGAGATACGGAGGATCCCGGATCTGCGCACCTTCCGCCGCGCTGTGAAGACCTTTTTATTCCAGCAGGCGGGCTTGGCCTAATCTCTTCCCTTTTAAATATGTAAATTTTAATCTGTTTTTAAATTATTGGGGTGTTTTAATCTGTCTGGGCCAAAATAATTTAATTTGATTTTATCTGGTTTTTAAATTTTTTATGTCTATGTTATTTTATTGTTTGGCTGTTCACCGCCCTGAGTCCTTCGGGAGTAGGGCGGTATACAAATCGAATAAATAAATAAATAAATAAATAAATAAATGTTGGGAGACCTGAAGAACCCGGTTGGAGAATCCATACTGCATATATTGTTGCTCCAAGTCAACTTTGACTTGATGGAACACATTAGTCAATCATTCAGTGCAAAGAGCCAGCTCTCTTGAGAAGTCTATGATGTTGAGAAAAACGAAAGAAAAGAGAAGATGGCTAGCAACAAGATAGATGGATTCGTCACAGTGGTGATGAATGCAATGTTGAGAGACCTGAAGGATTAGGTTGGAGAAACATCCTCCAGGAGAATGTGGTTATAATGAGTCAACCCTGATCCATCACCAACTTGCAATGGAGCTTTGTAGAATTTTTCACTTAATGGCACCAGCATATCATCAAATTATATAGGGTGATGCACCTGAAAGTCAATTAATCGATCAATGTAAATACCAAGCTGTCTTGAGGAGTCTGTGATGTTGGGATAGGTGGAAGGAAAGAGAAGAAGAGGATGATGACCAGCTACATGGTGGATGGACTCAGTTACAGTGGCAAACGGAAGAATTTTGGAAGACTTGGACACAATAACTGTCTTCTAGTGATTGTCTACAGAGTTTCTCAGTCATCCAGGTCATGGCTGTCCCATGCTTTCTCAAGAGGCAACTAGACTTTCTGGTTTTTCTTTGAAGACACATTGCTTCTTATCTAAGAAGCTTCTTTATCTCTGATGTCCATGGAGATTCTCAGTCATCCAGGTCATGGTTGTCCCAAAGGTGCTTTTTCAAGAGGCAACTAGACTTTCTGGTTTTTCTTTGAAGACGTTTAGTCTCTTATCTAAGAAGCTTCTTTATTTCAGATGTCTATGGAGATTCTCAGTCATCCAGGTCATGGTTGTCCCAAAGGTGCTTTTTCAAGAGGCAACTAGACTTTCTGTTTTTTCTTTGAAGACGTTTCTCTTCTTATCCAAGAAGCTTCTTGGATAAGATGCAAAACTCCTTCAAAGAAAAACCAGAAGGTCCTGTCTTCCAGTACTTGAGGGGCTGTCATCAAGAAGATGGGATTGACTTATTGTCCAAAGCACCAGACGGCAGGATAAGAGGTAATGGATGGAAGATTATCAAAGAGAGATCCAACCTAGAAGTAAAGAGAAATTTTCGGACAGTGAGAACAATTCATCAATGGAATAGCTTGTCTTCAGGAGTTGTGGGTGTCCCATCACTGCAAGTTTTCAAGAACAGACTGGAGAACCATTTGTCTGACATGGTATAAGGCTTCTGCTGGGAACAGAGGGTTGGACTACAAGACCTCTGAGGTCCCTTCCATTCCTCCATTTCTATGTTCTACGAAATCTGGGGTTAAGGCCAGGTCATCATGGAGTAAATCAGTGTGCTTACTAATATTCTTGCTTTAATATCTCATAGGAAATTCCTAAGAACCCACATTATCTTCAGGGCCACATTTCAAAACTGGGAAATGAAGAAACTGAGGGAGGCTGGAAGAAGGGGCCCTGAATTTCTTATCTCTGCGTTGCATTTTATTTCAGATTGCTTGCACACAGATAAGGGCCTTGTTCCATCAAAAGAAACGGTGTTTAAAATGCTCTCCCCATGTACTTGCCAATCGTACAAGGGCTAATCTGTATGCTCAGCGCATGGACGTTGACTTTTGTTAGTGCCAAATTTGTAATAGAAAAAGGCTGGAAATACCTAAATATAATTTGCTTAGCGAGAGTGAGATTACTTACTTCTTACTACTTGTTTTATTACTTCTCATAATAAGTAAGGGAAAGTCTGTTTCATAATGTATGGTTCATTAGAGCATGGGATTCTCTACAAATAAGGAACAAAATTATCTCAAAGCCCCCCTGGCTCTCTTCTTCGAATTATCACCAACATACTTGGCTAAGAATCCAAGAATCCAAAAATTTTACAACATAAAGAAAAAAAACTGCTGGAATTTTGATTCCACAGTAGCAAACTATGATTGAAAGAGACCTCAATCTGTGGGGTTCTTGGTGCTCTCTGAACTTGGTAGTTTTCTGGTATATGTTTCATTACCATTAACATGCTAACATGATGGTCTTACCTAGTCTGGTAATGAAACATCCTTCACTCTTCAAACTCCACTCCCTTCTACTATTAATCGTGTTACCTAGTTTGATAATGAAACATCTACAAGAAAACCACCAAGCTCAGAAAGCATCAAGGACCTCACAGTTCTCCTTCTCCTTCTCCTTCTCTTTCTCTCTTTTTCACTTTCTCCTCCTCCTCCTCCTCCTCCTCCTCCTCCTCCTCCTCCTCCTCCTCCTCCTCCTCCTCCTCCTCCTCCTCCTCCTCCTCCTCTCTTCAAACTCCACTCCCTTCTACCATTAATCGTGTTACCTAGTTTGATAATGAAACATCTACAAGAAAACTACCAAGCTCAGAAAACATCAAGGACCTCACAGTTCTCCTTCTCCTTCTCCTTCTCCTTCTCCTTCTCCTTCTCCTTCTCCTTCTCCTTCTCCTTCTCCTTCTCTCTTTTTCACTTTTTCCTCCTCCTCCTCCTCCTCCTCCTCCTCCTCCTCCTCCTCCTCCTCCTCCTCCTCCTCCTCCACTCTTCAAACCCCACTCCCTTCTACCACCAATGATGTTACCTAGTTTGATAATGAAACTTCTTCAAGAACACCACCAAGCTCAGAGAGCACTAAGGACCCTACGGTTCATCCCTGAGCTACAAATGTTGTCTTCTATTGAGACCTCAATCTGTTTGTAGACTAAGTTATAGGTACTGAAAAGCAATCTTTACCGACAGGACTTTTCCTTCAAGCATTTTTTCTAAACTTCTAAAGCAGTCTATGCATCTATCCTCCTGCTTTTCATCTGTCCTAAATCTCTCTCTATTCAATGGATTCTTCTGATTTGGCCATCCTACTTTCATTCTTCTTTTCTATTTATACAGTACTGTGGCTATCCTCTTCATTGCACTAATAGTGTGTAAGCTGGAAAGTATCTTGCAGAGACGGTTGGATAATATGACTACAGAATAAATTATTCAGAAGACACTTGCTCGGTTGTGTCTTTGAACATATGTCTACCGAACCATCTATGTAGAAAAAGCGTGTACGGCCATTCCCTCGAGAGCTTGATGTTGCTTCTCCTTTAGTAGGGCAAGGTGAGATGCCTTGACTGAGACAGGGTTCTCAAATGGTCTCAAAATTAAGCAATTTGGTCTAATTCCAACACCATCTCTAGCATCGCAGAAGCTTCTGGCCTTACTAAGGCACCTGGAGCAGGCCAGTTTCCATTCGGTGAAAACAAAGAAAAGAGCAGAATGGTTAAACAGTGGACAAATAGTAGTTATTAATCGCATTAATAACATTTCTAGAGGTGTCTTTTTTTTTTTTAGGATTGTTTATCCTGCCTTTTTTTATTTTGATATATAAAGCTCAAGGTGGTAAACATATCGAATTTTAATTTTTTAAAATTTATATTCAACCTTTATTATTTTTTATAAACAACTCAAGACAGTGAACATGTCTAGCAGTCCTTTCTCCTCCTATTTTTCCCACTATAAAACTATGTAAGTTGAATTGGTGTGTGTGTGTGTGGGTGGGAGAGAGAGAGGGAGAGAGAGAGAGGGAGGGAGGGAGAGAGAGGGAGGGAGAGAGAGAGAGAGAGAGAGAGAGAGAGAGAGAGAGAGAGAGAGAGAGAGAGAGAGAGAGAGAGAGAGAGAGAGAGAGGGACTTGCCCAAAGTCATCCAGTTTTTTTGTTTTTTTAATTTTTGATTTATATGCCGCCCTTCTCCGGAGACTCAGGGCGGCTTACAATGTGCTCAGCAATAGCCTTCATCCTTTTGTGTATTTATACAAAGTCAGCTTATTGCCCCCACAACTGGGTCCTCAATTTACCTACCTTAGAAAGGATGGAAGGCTGAGTCAACCTTGAGCCTTGGCGAGATTCGAACCCTGCAGTAATTGCAGGCAGCTGGTCTTAAGCAGCTTAATAACAGGGTGCCTCAAACCCTTGTACTACCAAGGCTCTTGACTTTCATGCCTAAGGCAGGACTAAAACAGGGGTGGGTTCTACTTACCTTTACTACCCATTCGCAATGGGACCGCACACGCTTCTACGCAGGCACAGATCACCCATGATGACGTTGTGGTGGGTGGGCGGAGCCTCCTGCTGGTTTTACTACCGGTTCTATAGAATCGGACCGAACCGGGAGCAAGCCACCACTGGACTAGAACTCCCAGTCCCCTGCTGATAGGCCCAATGTCATCTAATTCAATGGTGGGTTTCAAAAATGTTTACTACCGGTTCTGTGGGTGTGGCTTTGTGGGCGTGGCATGGCTTGGTGGGCATGGCAGGGGAGGGATACTGTAAAATCTCCATTCCCTCTCCAATCCAGGGGAAGGTTACTGCAAAATCCCCATTTCCTCTTGATCAGCTGGGACTTGGGAGGCAGAGAATAGATGGAGGCGGGGCCAGTCAGAATTTTTACTACTGATTCTTCGAACTACTCAAAATTTCTGCTACCGGTTCTCCAGAACCATTCAGAACCTGCTGAAACCTACCACTGATCCAGTTGGTTGTCATGTCTAAGGCGAGACTAGAACTCCCAAGTCCCGTGGCGATTGGTCTAAAGTCACCCCACCAGCTTTCATGACACATCAAGACTGGATCTTAGGGTTTCCTGGTTTCTAGCCTTGTGCCTTTCCTCTTTTGGACTTCTGCTGTTGGATCTCACTCAGTTGATAGCCAACATACCTCATTGTCTATCAACAGTGATAGCCTTTCAGAGGATTAGATAATTGGCCAAAACCTTCTTCCTCTGCCACGTTCTACAGGAAGGCAAACTGGTCCAGGGTGAAGCTGCCAAAGTGACAGAACCGTAACCTTCTGCTGGATAAAGGATTTATTTATAAATTCCAAAATTCTATCCTTAGACATACGGTTGCTTTTCCTTCCATTCTGGAGACAGCGTGATTGTTGTCAAGGGAAGTCAACTTTCAAAAAAGGAATACATAAATATTGTAAATTTAGTTGAAATTACTAAAAACTGCTTAAATTTGTTAACCGGCCAATACTCTTTTCAGTAAAAAAAATATATCGTATGTTTGTTTGCGTGTTTGTGTAAAAAATTAAAAAAAAAACTTTCTTAAAAAAAAAATGTGAGAGAAAGAGAAATCAACTTTTCCTTGTTTCTAATCAGATCCCAAGAAACGCTGGAATGTTACATACCCTAACAAGGAAACGGTCATATCAGGGGTGAAATGTAAAATTTGTTACTACTGGTTCTGTGGGTGTGGCTTGGTGGGGTGGGGTGGGGGTAATGTGACTGGGTGGGCATGGCCAACTTTTTTTTTTAACTTTTCAAAGCATTTTTTCTAATGCTTTGAAAAGCCTCTGCCGATCAGGCAACTCAGCTGGGATCATCAGAGGCTTTTCAAAGCATTTTTTTTACCACCTCTTCCGCCAAGAGGTTGCAGAAAAAAATGCCTTGAAAAGCCTCTGACGATCCCAGCTGAGCTGCGCGATCATCAGAGGCTTTTTTTTTTTTTAACTTTTAAAAGCATTTTTTCGTCAGAAGAGGTTGTAGAAAAAATGCCTTTAAAAGTTAAAAAAAAAAGCCTCTGATGATTGTGCGGCTCAGCTGGGCATGTTGGGGGTGTGTGTGCAGGGATTTTTGCTACCGGTTCTCCGAACCACCCACCGCCATCGCTACCGGATCGGGTGATCCGGTCCGAACCGGGAGCGTTTCACCCCTGGGTTATACAGTATGTACTTCACAGGCCTCTAAATCATAAAGGAAAAGTACACTTATTTGTCAGCATTTGAATTAATGATGTCAAGAGCTTAAACTATGAGCCATCCTCCAAGTAACATTTTCTAATGGACTCTTGTGGGACTGCCAGGAAGAACTGGGTGCCACTGCTAAAGATCTTACTTAGACAATGTGTTGGCATGACATCATCTTAATTTATGCCTCCCATTTTGGTAGCAAGGGCAGTCTCATTTGTCAAGATGCTTTTTCTATTTGTATGCCCTTGAGGCATCCGAGTCTCACACTGAGTGATTTATTGTTGCGTGAATTAATTTTATTAGGAAATGCATCACGTTACATAAAGTCGGCCTTATATTGTGATTATTGCAATGTGCTCTTCGTTAGCCATAAAAACAGGCAAAGTAGTTTTTCACCTTTTTCACCATTGTCATCTAAAAGAAATGGGGGAAAAAAATATCAGCCTACTTTATACCTTTCTGCCTGGTCCCAACGAACTATTTTTTTTATTATTTTTATTTATTTAGTTTGTCAAACATGTACGAGATAACAGATATAAGTATAAACATGGATATGAACACAGGAAATGGGTATGAATAAATGGGGACAGGGACGGTAGGCATGTTGGTGCGCTTATGTGTGCCCCCTTTATGGACCTCTTAGGAATGGGGTGAAGTCAACAGTTGAGTGTCTAAAGTTATGGAGGTTTGAGGATGTAACAACAGAGTCAGGTAAAGCATTCCAGGCATTGACCACTCTGTTGCTGAAGTCCTATTTTCTGCAATCAAATTTGGAGCTGTTTACCTTGAGTTTGTATCTATTGTTTGCCCATGTATTATTGTGGTTGAAGCTGAAGTAGTCATTGACAGGTAGGACATTGTAGCAGATAATTTTGCGTACTACATTTAGGTTAGACCATAGACGGCGTAGTTCTAGGTTGTCCAAGCCCAAAATTTCGAGCCTGGTGGCATAAGGTATACTGTTGCGAGCAGAGGAGTGGAGGACTCTTCTCGTGAAATACCTTTGGACTTACTCAATTGTATTAATGTCCAATATATAGTGTGGATTCCAGGCAGATGAGCTGTATTCGAGAATTGGTCTAGCAAAGGTTTTGTATGCCCTAGTTTGCAGTACAATGTTACCGGACAAAAGCTTCGCAAGATTAGGTTTACAACTCTTAATGCCTTTTTGGCACTGCTATTACAGTGAGCTCTGGGGCTTAGATCATTTGAGATGAGTACTCCAAGGTCCTTGACAGAGCGAGGGTCGTCTACTATGTTCATATTTTATCGAATAAACCACAATTGGGTGAGTTCATGAAATGGACCAAGCCATTCATCATGCTTTCAGGAATCCCAAATGGTAGGATTCGCTCAGCAAGCTGGCAGGGAATTTAGAAAGGTTGAGAAGAAGAAAAACAGATCTCCTGTTTACACAATAAGTATATCAAGATTCATGTCCTCAAGCCTCAAAAATGGATGGTGTGCTATCAAACCAGATCATCTAAATAGGACAGCAGAAGAATAACTTACAGTGGATGGGTGAGAAAAGCATGGAAGATAAGAATCTACTTAAATCCAGTTACAAGCTGTCAAAAAATTAACTCCGCCCAGCTAAGGAAAGGAGAAATAAAAGAACACTTCCAGTTGTCATTGTGTCTAAAATGCCAGCGTTGTTGACAGTTGTCCCAATTTAAAATTGGGGAAGAGAAGAAGTCCCTCAGCCAGTAATGTAAATGTGAGGTGATTGTGTTTACTGTCTGCACAACGAGAATGGAGGAGTACATGACAAAGGAAAACTCTAGAAAGAAGGAAATGTCAGGCGTGGAAGCCCTCTTTTTCATTGGATCTTCAGGCCTGCCACATTTACTACTGTGGGAAACTGGGAGGTGGAGATTGTATGGAGCAGGGGTGATATGTAGTCATAATAACATTCCTTTCTTAGAGAGTCAAGGACATCTTGTCCTGCACCTGGATGGCTGGAACTGGGAGGCATCTCCAGTTGGGATGGTGCTTGGATTGGATCATGTGATGGACATGTGGGTATTGGGCAGGGATGTGGTTTTTCCTTTGGGTGGGGAAAACCGGGAAGCTTTCAGATTCGGGTTTTCCCAGATGTGCCAATATGACATCTCTAATAAAATGGAACTTTGAGGAACTTCAAGCCTCAGAGTCTTCTTTCATTGGAGGTGTTACTTGGAACCCTGACAGGAAGGTTGTCACTGCCGTGTCCTGTTTCTAGGTTAACACCTCAGCTACTACACAAAACTGACATCTATTATGCATGGATGTCTTCTCCTGGATGACTTAAGCATCATGGCTTCCCAATGGAGTGTACGCATACACCGAGCTTAGAGAAACATGAATAATTCTATCCAATGTTGAGACTTCACTCCTTATATTGGGAGTACATTAATCCCCAAATCCTAAATGCTACTCCCTGTAGGAAATACTGACTATAAACTTACGAGAGCCGCCGGTGTCAAGTTACGATCCATCAAGAGACACGAGTTGCACTTTAAGGTGTGTGAAATAACCACAGGTTTCTTTAAAATGATGTGCGATAAAGACCACTATTAGATCATTCCATATGATTAGCACCGCTGGAGAAATTCAGTCCCAAATCTCTACTTCTCTCAAGGACAAAAATACAGACTTGGTATTATTTTGCAATTTGCTTCCAATATTTCGGGTTCCGTTGTCTGAAAAATGTCACTTATTCTTGTCACTTTCGTGCTTTGCTTTGAATTTCACGACTCAATTATCTCTTTTCCATTCAGACTAGGTCTTTTATTTTAGTTTATTTTTTTTTCCTTTTAAGAGACCAGGTTCTTAAATCATTTTGTGGGACTTTGTCCTCTCTATTTTCTGGGATTATTCAGTGAGGCTGACAAAACGTTTAACATTTACGTAAGAGATAATTCTATTTCTTATAACACTACTTTGAAAAACTTACCTGGGAAGAAAGCTTGAATATTGTGACTAATTTGCTTGTCAAAAGCATTTTTCATGCTTGCATTTCATCCCTGAAATGTTCTCCTTTTTTTGTACTTCTGAAGTGATTTTATTTTCACTGGGTGGATTGCATGTGTTATGCATTTTAAGAAGGCATAATTTTAAATTATTGGTAGAGAACACGGTAATATAATATCTAAAGTTCTGGGAGATATTACTTAAAAGTTACTAGTTTTTTTTAAAAAACACCATGCTGAAGTTTATTTTTCAACTCGTGAATTGCTTAAATCACAATGTAAATACACTTATCCTCACAAACATATGCATATACAATATACTGAATGAATGGTGGCACTTCCAGTTTAATGTGCCTTTGCAATATTCTGCAAGCAAAGCTGAGGCTTTATCAAAATAAATCAGAGAGTTTTACTTTATTGGCAGAGATACTGAGAACACGATCAAATGGAGTCGAGTCATTTCAAATGAAGTCAGGCCAAATCTTTATTATGGTCCAAAAATCTAAGAAGGTTATGGAAAGCTAGAAGATGTAAACAATATATGAATTAAAAATGAAAAGTACATATAACAAGGAAGAATCAAAACGGGTAGGAGTATTAGATGAGCATAGGGGAACATAAACTTTTCCTTCCTTCCTTCCTTCCTTCCTTCCTTCCTTCCTTCCTTCCTTCCTTCCTTCCCTCCCTCCCTCCCTCCCCTCCCCCTTCTTTGCCTTCTCTTTCATATCTTCCTTCCCTCCCCCTTCTTTGCCTTCTCTTTCATATCTTCCTTCCCTCCCACTCCTTCCTTTCCTTTTCTTTCATATTTTCCTTCCTTCCTTCCTTCCTTCCTTCCTTCCTTCCTTCCTTCCTTCCTTCCTTCCTTCCTTCCCTCCCTCCCTCCCTCCCTCCCCTTTCTTTGCCTTCTCTTTCATATCTTCCTTCCTTCCTCTTTCCTCCCCTCCCTCCCCTCCCCTCCTTCCTTTCCTTCTCTTTCATATTTTCCTCCCTCCCTCCCTCTTGATGGCCCTTCATTATTTCCAAACTTTATATTTTAGTCAAATAACCCGAATCCTTCCCGTCCCAGTTTTACATGAATTTGGCTTGTGTGAATGCAATTTCAACAAACATTGTTGAGACATTATAACATTACAATACGATTTCCTCTTTATAATGCACATTATTAACAAAAGGAAGGAAGAAAGAAAGAAAACCCTTTAGGTAACTGTGTTAAGTAAATGCCATTATGACTTAATTAAGCCGAAAGAAAATAAACATCATTTATTTCCAAAAGCCAATTCCACGTTTCCTTTTCTTTTTCAGTCTCTCTTTCAAATTAACCCTCATTATGTTAGGCAGCCATTGCATATGTATTTTAATATTTTACCCTAATGATATGAAAATCATACATAGTTTGTAATGGGAACTTTGTTTCAGATGAATGAATTAAAAGGAAATGCCTCAGTATTTGGGAAGTGAGGAACCATTTAAAGGTAAAGGTTCCCCTCCCACATATGTGCCAGTCGTTCCCGACTCTAGGGGGTGGTGCTTATCTCTGTTTCAAATCCGAAGAGTCAGCACTGCCCAAAGACGTCACCACACCCAACTCGCCACTGCCAACTCACCATGGTCAACTCACCACGGCCAACTCATCATGGCCAACTCACCACGGCCAACTCATCATGGCCAACTCATCATGGCCAACTCGCCACAGCCAACTCACCATAGCCAACTCACCATGGCCAACTCACCATGGCCAACTCATCATGGCCAACTCGTTATGGCCAACTCACCACGGCCAACTCATCATGGCCAACTCACCATGGCCAACTCACCACGGTCAACTCACTACAGCCAACTCATCATGGCCAACTCACCATGGCCAACTCACCATGGCCAACTCACCACACTCAACTCATCATGGCCAACTCACCATGGCCAACTCACCATGGCCAACTCACCACACTCAACTCATCATGGCCAACTTGCTATGGCCAACTCACCATGGTCAACTCATCATTGCCAGTTGCAAGGGACAATTCACTGCGGGACAAGAGTTACACTAATATCAAAGAAATGGTGGAATAGAATAAATAAAGAATGGATACAAAAGGAGGGAGAGAATGGAATGCGGATGACAAAAACTGAAATAATTTTTATATAATTTAAAAAGTTAAATGGAATTGTGAAATTGTCCCACGGCAACTTGGCCATGGTAAGTTGGCCATGGTGAGTTGTCCCATTTCATTTCAAATAATGACCACATTTATGCTTAATGAAAAAGGCAAAGAGTTGAGGGACGCATGATCTATATTAATAATACGGATGAAAAAGTCGTAATTAATCCCGGGGCCTTGTTGAGGTTACAAGCGATTTCTGTTCAGTCTACAGCTTGGTTTATTTTTTATAATTATTATAATTTGAGGTGATTTGGAACACTATCCAGAGCCTTTCGGTGACAGCTTTTCCTAGCGATGCACATTGCGAAACACTTGAGATCAAGCCACAATTACCTTCAAGGTTGCATTTGCTGTATGAAGTTTTTTTTACCTATTTTTAGAAATACGTTGCAGATAGGAACGCTGCCTGCATTCTCTACTTCTTTTTCAGGGATTGCTGAATTCTATCTTCCCAGTTTTATTCCAAGCCTGAATAAAGAAAAGCACATAACAATAGTCTAATCAACGGCAAAATGCTGATGGCTCACAGAAACTTGAAATCTTTTGCCCCTCTCCCCTAAATGACAGTGGTTTTTTTTTAATTCTATAGGTGAAACCTAAGCAAGCTGGCAACTATTCTCCTTCGGTTTGAGGAAAGGATCCAACTCTCAAAATGTCTTTCACAAAAGAAGAGAATGTCAGTGAAATCTCCGGAATGGAATTTGGTATTCTTGCATTTATGTATTGCACAGTAGCCAAGCATATCAATGAATGCCCTATTTTTTGAATGGCAGCACCTCCGAATCTCTACATTTCTATTCAGTTGAGAGAAGACGTCATTCCCAGTAGGCTCTTTTGGAGTGGGAAATGTGGGTAGACTGGGAGGCCTTCAGAATGAAGTAGAGAGACATGTCAGGTCCAAAGAACCAGAACAACGATCCAATGAGCTGATCCAAGTTACTTCTCTATGAGCCACGGTGGCCCAGTGGTTAGAGTGCAGTACTGCAGGCTCCTTATGCTGACTGCTGGCTGCTTACAATTTGGCAGTTTGAATCTCTCCAGCCTCAAGGTTGATTCAGCCTACCATCCTTCCAAGGTGGGTAAAATGAGGATCCAGATTGTCGGGGGCGAGAGGCTGACTCTGTAAACTGCTTAGAGAGGGCTGGAAAGCACTGTGAAGCGGTATATAAGTCCAAGTGCTATTACTATTCCTTCCTTCCTTCCTTCCTACCCTCCCTCCCTCTCTCTCTCCCTCAATCCTTCCTTCCTTCTTTCCCTCCCTCCCTCCCTTGTTCGTTCCTTCCTTCCCTCCATTTCTCCTTCCTTCCTTCCTTTATTCCCTCTCTCCTTCCCTCCCCTCTCTCTCCCTCCTTCCTTCCCTCCACCCTCCCTCATTCCCCACTCCCTCCCTCATTCGTTCATTCCTTCCCTCCCTCTCTCCTTCCTTCCTTCCTTCCTTCCTTCCTTCCTTCCTTCCCTCCCTCCCTCCCTCCCTCCCTCTCTCTCCCCCTCAATCCTTCCTTCCTTCTTTCCCTCCCTCCCTCCCTTGTTCATTCCTTCCTTCCCTCCACCCTCCCTCATTCCCCACTCCCTCCCTTGTTCGTTCATTCCTTCCCTCCCTCTCTCCTTCCTTCCTTCCTTTATTCCCTCCCTCCCTCCCTCCCTCCCTCCTTCCTTCCCACCCTCCCTCCCTCCCCCCTCCCTCCTTCCCTCCCTCCTCCCTCCTTCCTTCTCCTTCCCCTTCCCCTTCCCGTTCCTCTTTCTCTGTTTCATATTTTATCTTTGGTGGTAAAAGAATAAATAAGTATGTCTTTTAAAAAAAAACATGTTGACCAGTATCCTGAATTGCACCAGAGAGCCAGTTGGTCAGGAATGCATCTCACACAGGAGCCGTGACACATGAGGCTAATAAGAAGTAACCATCCCTGCCTGCACAGCTGCCTTTTTTAAAAATCCCCAGTTTTGAAGTCATTTATGTCTATGCCGAGACCAAAATCATCGTCTGCTGTTTTCTACCAAGCTGGTCGTTTGGAAGTCGGTTTCAAAGAAAAGGAAGCATTTGATAGCAATTTCTCCCACTGCTATGGGAAATCCTTGTCATTCAGCCTCTCTAACGATGTTGCCAAACTTCTGGGGGGGGGGGAGAAAATCTTCTGAAACCCCTTCCCGCCTCTTCTCTACTTGTACCTCATTATCTTTCCCTTGTCTGAAATGACCAGACTGAGGAACCTTCTGTGGAGGCATTTTGAAAGAAAGAGGCTTTGATGAATAATGACGATTGATAATCTTTCAGCCTGGTGAGAACAGAGTATTTTGGGCACCGGTGAGGCACAGAGTCTTCAGGGAGCAGCTGGGTTTGGTACAGATCCTGCCTTAACATTTCAGGAGTTCCTTATTTTGGAAGTGAATGTGAGGGAAAGACCTTTTGAGGAGGAAATATAGTTGTCATAATAATAATAATAATAATAATAATAATAATAATAATAATAATAGTAATAGTAGTAATAGTAATAATAGTAATAGTAATAATAGGCATTGGCGTAGGAGTGTAAAAACAGAGGTGTAGCTGGAAAGACATCAGTATTGAAGGAAAAGAATAATGGTAGCTCAGGCTTGAACAGTGGGGTCCTTGGTGCTCTCTGAGTTGGTGGTTTTCTTGTAGATGTTTCATGACCAAACTAGATAACATCATCAGTGCTGGAAGGGAATGGGGGTTGCATGTGAGGAGGAGGAGGAGGAGGAGGAGGAGGAGGAGGAGGAGGAGGAGGAGGAGGAGGAGGAGGAGGAGAAAAAGAAGAAGAAGAAGAAGAAGAAGAAGAAGAAGAAGAAGAAGAAGAAGAAGAAGAAGAAGTAGTAGTAGTAGTAGTAGTAGTAGTAGTAGTAGTAGTAGTAGTAGTGGTCCGAAGGCTAGTTTCTACCTACAGGTTTAAGTTGTGGCAGGCCTGACATATGACTGGGATATGGTTATGATTGACATTCAAAGCTGTCAGGACTATATGTTAAGTTGGTCTGAGGGAGAAGGGTGATTTAGAAATAGGAAGAGAAAGAAAGAAAGAAAGAAAGAAAGAAAGAAAGAAAGAAAGAGAGAGAGAGAGAGAGAGGGAAGGAAGGAAGGAAGGAAAGAAAAGGAAGGAGAAAGAAGGAATGAAGGAGAAAGAAGGAAGGAAGGAGAAAGAAGGAAGAGATAGATAGAAAGATAGAAAGAAAGAAAGAAAGAAAGATAAAAAGAAAGAAAGAAGGAAGGAAGAAGGAAGGAAGGAGAAAGAAAGAAAGATAGAAAGAAAAAAGATAAAAAGAAAGAAAGAAGAAAAAAGGAAGGAAGGAGAAAGAAAGAGATAGAAAGAAAGAAAGAAAGAGAGAAAGAAAAGAAAGAAAGAAAGAAAGAAAGAAAGAAAGAAAGAAAGAAAGACAGTTCCAGATAAGCTGATTTATTACTCATGCTTATACACAAGAATCTATCTTACTAGTCAGTGCTAAACTGGTGCTAGCTAAAAGTCAATGGCATTCAAGAAGGGTTGAACTTAGCCCATTTGTGGGAACGTAACGACTCCAGGCTGGTTCCTCTCTTGACTGCTTCCAGGCTCTGCCTCTCCTTCTCCTTCAAAGCTGACTTCCACACTTCTAAAACAATTTTAGCTACGAACTTCCAATTCATCTGGGGGAATACCTGTCGATAATTAATGGTCCCAGGCAGAAGGCAATGATTGTCCACCTTCCGAAATCCATCCTCTCGGTGTTATTCTTTCTCACGAGACTTCTTGCTCAACATTTCGTTTTCCCCGATCTGTGATATGAAACGGTAAGGATGGCAGCCTTCCTATGTTTAACAGTTCCTGGGAGTAAAAGAGTCAATTAATCTCAATTAAAGAAAAGAAATCCAATCTCTAATTAAGATCAACATTCACTTGACAAGTAGCCGAACATGCAATCAGTCTCCATTGTCTATTTTGCTTACTTAAAAGCATGTTACGTAGGTCAAAAATTGCGGCTTTTCCTCTTGATATAAGGAGCCTCTTAGAGTTGGGTTAAGAAGATACTAGTAGGGTCAAGGCATCAGATACTCTAAACACAAGCCAACGGGGTTTCCCTTGGCCCTTCCACTGCTTAACTATCAAGACAAATGTCTAGTTAACAGATCAGAACATAATTTACTAGTATTAACAGAGGGAGAACACGTAAAGCAGGGATGAAATGCTCCTGGTTCGGACTGGATCGCCTGATCCAGTAGCGATGGAGGCGGGTGGTTCGGAGAACCGGTAGCAAAAATCCCTGCCCCCCCCAACATGCCCAGCTGAGCCGCACAATCATCAGAGGCTTTTTTTAAAAAAACTTTTAAAAGCATTTTTTCTACAACCTCTTTGGCCAAAAAAAAAATGCTTTTAAAAGTAAAAAAAAAAAATTGACCCCCTGCCAAAGGCCTTACTTGGCAAAGCCCCACAAAGTTCAGAAACAAACAAAAGATGCCAACTGGAAACAGAGTTAGCAACGTTGCTTTCCTGCAAAAGGCCTTTGTTTCTCTTTTAAGACTTATGGGAGGGGCCAATCATCTCCTGGCCTTAATCCTGAGTCGTCCCTTTTGCTTTAGCTGCTCTTGCCTTCTGGCAGCTCTGTGCATGCGTGCACTAGGAACAGGCCCCTCCTGTTCCTCTGCCCCTCTGCTGTCTGGCTCTGGGGGCTCCAGTCGGCGCATCACTCCCAGATGGCCCTGGCCCCATCTCTGCCTCCGATGCAGAGCCCTTGTCCGGGCCTTCCCCTGACTCCAGGACTGGCTCATGTTCCTCCCCAGCCTCCTCACTGTCCGACTCCACTGCCAGCAGTTTCTATTGTTCTTGTCCTCTCCATGGAATTCACGTTGGAGATGTGTTTTGTACAGTACCTTTGGAGAAAGCAGAATTGATTGATTTGAACCAGTGGTGGGATTCAAATTTTTTTACTACCGTTTTGATGGGTGTGGCTTGGTGGCACATGGTGTGGCTTGGTGGACATGGCTTGGTGAGCATGGCAGGGGAAGGATACTGCAAAATCTCCATTCCCACCTCACTCCTGGGGGAAGGATACTGCAAAATCCCCATTCCCTCTTCACTCCTGGGGGAAGGATACTGCAAAATCCCCATTCCCTCCCCATCCCACTAACCTGCTTTCCAGCTCTGTTCTCCTGTGCAGGGCAACAAAAGAAAACCCAACTGATCATCTGGGACTCAGGAGGCAGAGAATAGATGGGGACAGGGCCAGTCAGAGGTGCTATTTGCCGGTACTCTGAACTACTCAAAATTTCCACCCCTGATTCGCCAGAACCGGTCAGAACCGGCTGAATAGCACCTCTGATTTGAACCCTGAAGAGAAATCACTGGGCAGGACTCTGATATTTTAATGTTCCTCCTGCAAAAAGCATTTTTTTTTCCTGCATAATGAAAACATGTACATTGCTGTATCAAAGCTGTGACTTCAAGGGTGTAAGGCTTTCAACCACCTGATATCTCTAAATGTAAAATGTTCAAAGCCATAGGAGACGGCCTCCCCTAATGCAATTGGTAGTCCTTCCATCTTTAAGTACAGCATAGACGTAAAATTGGAGAAGAACGCTAACTGGTGTTTTTTTTGGGGGGGGTTGACCAAAATCTCTTTCATTTCCCTTGCTTTTGATTGTCACCTGAAGGACAACTATAGCTTTTTTCCACGTTCTGGTTTCCTGCCGAGACAGATTTAAATTAGGTTAGGTGGCATTTAAAAAAAAATGTACACAAAGCCAGGGATAAATAGAAGGAAAAAAAAAACCGGGGGAAAAAAAATCAAATTGTGCTGCACAAACTTAAATTTCTCATTAATTTCCAGCAACCCAAATAAACAGAGACCAAGGTTGCTTAAAATCAACTCTACAGTATTCTATCCAGTTCCTTGTTTTTTTGTTCTGTTAATAAAATATTGAAATGTTGCAGCTGACCAAAAAAAGAGCAAAATGTAGGGGTGTTAGGTTTTATAAAAAGGATTGCACCCAGAGGGAAAAAAAACTAGTATACATTTTCAACACAACTGTAATTCTAATGGGCTAGATGGAACAGGATCGTGAAATAGATTGGCAAGTAGAAATACACTAATGGGAAAAAGAAAATTTCCGTATTGTTTTCAAGAAAACAATAGGGATGCCTTCATGTAGTCACTAGAGGTTAAACTAGACTTGATAAGGTACCTTCATTTTTTTTTTCATATCTCCCCTCTTATGAAGCATAAACCTTGATGTCCTCCCTGGACCAATACCTGTTATCCAATGGGCATCTTCAGTGAGAAGATGAATTTTATCAGGAAGGAAGGAAGGGAGGGAGGAGGAAGGAAGAAGGAAGAAAAGATGGAAGGAAGGAGAAAGTAGAAAGTGGAAGGAAGGAAGGAAGGAAGGAAGGAAGGAAGGAAGGAAGGAAGGAAGGAAGGAAGGAAGGAAGTCATTAATGTTTGCTTTTCCAATTAATTGCCACTTAGAAGAATCCATAGCACTACATCCTTGTAAGAGTTCTGACCGATGCTCTAATTACATCATGAGTCTCGAGCCAATCTTCAAAAGAAATCCAGTTATTTATTAAGAGCTTCATGTCGGCACGTTCCAAGTGAAGCCAACTCTGACCTCACTTAATTCACGCTCCGGCTCTGACCCTGTTCCCCACTCCCTCCAAGGTGTGTCATCAGTCACGTTCCCAACAAATCAATTTTGCGGGTTGTAGAAGTCCCCCCCTCCAGCCACTGTGGGTCTCTGTGGAGATGACCTTGACATAGAGATGTGCCTTTGTTTTGACTGAAGTGCAATTCTCTCGCTGCAGCTGGGAGGCTTGGTTCCTCATCCTCCTGCTTATGGCAACTCGAGAGCAGGTCAGGAACGCTTTGCGAGTTGACAATCGTAGCTGTAGATGTCCCTTTCTCTCCGTTGAAGGACTGCAGTATGGGATCAAATTTGTGTATTATAGATATTTGCAACCAATTTCAAAATAAAACATGGCTAAACCTCATTTGAGAGAAATTGCTCGCTTCCAATCGATGCATTTTTGCACGTAAAAGCTGTGCGGGTAATACCTATAAATAAACAAACAAACATTTCTTCCTGGTATTTACACTTTGAGTACCATTCTCTGGGAATTCTGAATTTATTATGTGGCATGGAATAGGGACAGGAAAGGCTGTGAGTCATAATGTACGCAGTATGGCATTTTTATGTCGAAACGATAATCTCTCCGATTGTATTTCAAGCTCTGTTTTTTGGAATAGCCTCACTGGGAATCTTACAGAGATTATGTAGGCTATTTGTCTTTCTTCTTCCATCTGCCTATTCCTGTTCTAACCCAACGATTAGATCAAGCTGTACATGTTCCTTGGGCTGGAATCCTATAGACATAGCAAAACATAAAACGCCTCCCTTAGGATCCGCGGATATTATCCTAGTATAGTATAAATTTCCCTCGCCACCTGTCGGAACGTCTCTCGGATAAATTTCATTTCTTTTTGATTTAGTTTGTTTTGATCTTTATCAAGTCGCTTTTGGGAAGCGGGGTTTCCAGTTAAGACTGTGAACAAGCAAATGGATTGCTGATTAATTTTAAATAAGAGAAGTCAGCTTGTAGCGGATGTAAATCAAAGGTCCTCTGTAGATGTGTATTTTAAGAGTTGGGGGTGGGAAGCTCGTTTAATTTACTTGTAAAAATTCATTACAACAGAAGGGGGAGAGGTACACAGAAGGAAAAGACGGCAAATTACAATGGAGAGTATCTTCCATCTGGTCTTTGGGAGGCGAGGTTGGGCATTTTCTGTTGGTTAGGCCAGGGGTGGGCAATTGTGGCTTTTTTACAACCTGTGGACTTCAACTCCCAGAATTCCTGAGACAACTTGGCTACTATTATTACTTAATAAATAATAATAATAATAATAATAATAATAATAATAATAATAATAATAATAAGCTGTGACCACCTGATCAGTGGGTGCAGCAAAATTTCACAAACTGACTACCTACAACGCCATGACCGTGTTGCTAAAATCATTCACTGGAAATTGTGCCAGAAGTTTGGATTTGAGTACAGCAAAAACCACTGGGAACATCAGGTTGAGAAAGTTTTAGAGAATGAGAAACTCAAGATCTTGTAGGATTCAGACTGACAGGCACTTGGTCCACAACACACCTGACATAACAATAGTTGAAAAGAAAAAAGTATGGTTCATTGACATTGCAATACCTGGTGATGCACGAATTGAAGATAAGCAGCAAGAAAAAATCACAAAGTACCGGGACTTACAAATTGAAGTTGAGCGACTGTGGAAAAAGAAATTGTGTGTTGTCCCGATTGTAATTGGAGCCCTCGGAGCAATACCCAAAGGGCTACCCCGCTATTTAGAAATTCTAAATTTGCCGGACTTGAACATTTTGACTCTACAAAAAACCACCTTACTCGGAACAGCTTACATCCTCCGAAGATACCTTAACAGTTCCTAGGTCCTTGGTTAGGACTCGAGCTGCTGAGCTATTAACTAGCCTCAAAGGCTGTGAATCTCACTAAAGATTAACCAATAAATAATAATTATAATTATAATTATAATTACTATTATTGTTTTTATTATCTTTTACAGAAGTACCTGTCCTTTTTAAAATATATTTGCAAGTATGTTTGAATGTAATTAATCAATGTACAATTATGACATTATTGATTTATGTGTCCATGTTTAGGTGGGGGGGGGCATATTAGTCTTGTTCCAGCACTTAATAATCCACTCGGCGGCCCTGTCTGCAGGCAACCACCAAGTTCAATGAGCACCAAGGACCCTCATAGTTTAACCCTGAGCTGCAAATACTCTCTTCCATCAAAAATATGAGGTTCCTCCTTTCTCTATTAGGCCAAACTCAGCTAAGTTCCTTCAACATGCCATGTTTCTTCTCTCGTCTGGAAGCAGAAAAGACAATGATTGAAACCATCAAAAGCAGGAACGATGCGGAGATGATTAGTTGTGGAGATGGTTCGTGATGTCCCAGATCTGCCTAAGGCAAATGCAGCACTTTGTCCAACAGCAGAATCAGATCTTCGAAGCCCTTAGATCTAAGAACTACACGAGGTCTACCTTATTCTGTGAACAAGGCGAAAACCTGGGGGGTGGGGGGTGGGGAAGCTAAAATTTGATGGAAACTACTTTCTGGTTTTTCATCACAACATCTCTGGGGTGTTCCATTCCAGATACTTGGCACCATCCAGCTCTCCCAAGAAGGGGTTAATGAGCTCAAAATGGTTCAGTAGCATTACTGATATCATTTTGGAGATCTACTCCAGGAAGCCATGAATAATTAATTTTCATTTGCATATCTAGGGCTTTCTTTTGTGAAAAATCAGACACTCTTCCCCTCCCACCTGCGAAAGGAAAATTTCAATGTAACCAAACAACAACGGACAAATAGATTATTTACCCAGCTCTCTTGGGCATCTTCTGTTTTTTTATGATTCATTACAAAGCTAATACAAATTTGGAGGAACATAAAGGAACGCTTGGGGGAAATAAGCCATTTGAAAAATGCTGGAAAATTGATATAGAAGATCAGTTTCTATTAGATCTTCTTCTATTAGACAAGATGTCCTCCCCCCCCCCCGACCCCAAGATTTTCTGGAGGTATCTTGGATTACAATGATCATCATTGGTAAGCAGAAGAACCTGTCAACTCGCAAAGCATCCCTGGCCTGCTCTCGAGTTGCCATAGGCCAGGTGGGATGGGAAACTGGCGAAACTGCACAGCAGCCAAAAACAGATGAACATTCCATGCTTATCTCCCTCAAGGCTGTATCCCAGGGATACCTACAGTAGTCCAAGTGGAATTGATCTCTACAACCCACGAAATCGCTCCATTGGCAAATGTGATTGATGACACACTCTGGAGGGAGAGGGGAAACAGGGTCATAATTGGAGAGTAAATTATGTAGGGTCAGGGCTGGCTTCACTTGGGAACGTGCCAACATGAAGCTCCTAATAAATGACTGGATTTCTTTTGAAGCTTGGCTCAAGACTCATGATTTAATTAGGGCATCTGTCAGAACCCTGACAGAACCACTTCGGGAGATAATAAGAACTGTGATCCAACATAAGTTAAGAAGAGCTGATTTAGATCTATTACTTTAGAAAGAGGGAAAAAGAAACAAAATGCATATAATGCAAATGGAATGGCAGATAACAGCCATGGATGGTAGGAAGCCAGCAGAGAAGTCAGCATCGATTTTATTAGAAGCAGGGATTCTAATTTAGGTCGTGCAAATCTGTTACCCATTTTTCTGTATCATTGGAAAAAGAAAAGTAAACTTACATGCTGGAAGGCCACAAGGAATTGGTCTTTGCAGGTCTCATGCAATCAAACTTGTCTTCATTCTAATGAATCGTCCACCTTCCAGCGATGACCTATCTCAACAGGGGTGACAGTGCAGCCATCCCTGGTGTCTGAAATTATTGGAGAGAAAAAAACAAGGACAGTGTAAAACATAGAAGAGCAAAAAAAGAAAGAAAGAACAACAACAAAAAAACCTTCTCAAGCCTTCAGTGTCTATATCCAGTGTTCCACTTCTAGGTGTTTCATTCAACTCGCTATCATGTTTCCATGAAAATAAGCCTCCCTTGAAAATAAGCCCTCCCCCGGAATAAGCCTCCCTTGAAAATAAGCCCTCCCCTGAAAATAAGCCCTCCCCAAAAATATTTAAGCACATACCCAGCCGGTCCGTGCCATTTCCTCTGGTTAGGGTTATGGAGACATAGCTAGAAATCAGGTAAGACAGCAAGAGGAACCCCATCTTGCTCCACACACCCCAAAATAATAAGGCCTCCCCGAAAATAAGGCTAAGTTCTTATTTCAGAGTTCAAAAAAAAAAATATAAGACAGGGTCTTATTTTCGGGGAAACATGGTATTCATTTGATAGGAAATTACTCATCTGAAGCATGGATTTTGACACATCATTATTTGGTTTCTTACGGACCGTTTTTCTTGCTAAATTCTCCTACCGGTTCAGTTGGGCTTTTTTCTCTGCTGGAGTTTTGCTCTTTTTTTTGGCAACCTTTTAGGAAAATAGATTTTTTTTTTTTTGGGTGACACTTTCATCTGTTAAGCTCTTTTTATCTCTCTGCCTTCGGAGAGGTTATACTTTCACCCGGTTTCTCCTTAAGTGCAGAGAAAAATGCCTTTTTTCTCCAGACATCCCTGGAAAAGAAACACGGCTAAGTGCTACCCTTTGGGGACGATGGGATTTAATTTGTGAGTTTGGTCTTGGGTAGCTGACCTGCCAGTCTAAAGCATCATAGCTCTCCTGATCCAGAGGAAACAATAAAATAAAATAAAAATCCAAAGTTCATAATTGAGCAAGGGGGCAACATTTCGGCCTTTTCGAAAGAACTGAGATGTGGAAGATCAGATCTCAACTGAACACTACAGTTCAATTATAGTAGATGTTAAATATACAAATATTTGTTGGAGGTGCAAGAAAGAGGTTGGAACATATAAACATATGTGGTGGGATTGTGATAGTGCACAAAAAATATGGGACATGGTCAGGGGTTGAATTCACTTACCTTTGCTACCGGTTTGCAAATGTGAGTGCATGCATGCGCAGAGCGTCAAAAACAGGACATGATGACATACAGGCGGGTGGGCGGAGCCTCCCACTTAGCCGCTACTACCGGTTCACACCAAACTGGATGGAACTGACTGAATTCCACCACTGGACATGGTGTTTAGGGAAATTAGAGCACTTTTGAATGTAAATGTAGACATGTCACCAAGGATTGCATTACTGTTGCTGGTGGAAAAACAGGATATAAATGAAACAAACAAACAAAAAAGGAGTTGATTGTAAATTTGATTATGACAGCTAGATTAGCGATGGCTAAATATTGAGGATGAAATTGGGGTATTCAAAGAAATGAGTGGTATAATGAAATCTGGAGTATGGCAACAAATGATAAATTAACAACAGAAATTACATTTTAAAAAGGGATGATTAAAGTAAACAATTATAATGAAATATGGGGGGATTTTATAAAATCAGTGTTGGTGGAAGGCAAAGCGAATAAACCTACTCAAGATTATATGTTTTTTTTTGTTTTGTTTTTTTAATTTGATTTATATGCCGCCCTTCTCCGGAGACTCAGGGCAGCTTACAATGCGCTAAGCAAAGTTTTGGAGGGGATAAGGGCAAATTGGAATATATTCTATATCTTTTAGTTGATATAGAAGAAGAAATGTAAGGGGGGAAAAAATAGCCTCCGGGTGGGGTGGGGGGTGCAGTGTAATATTTGTATTTTTTTTCTTTTTTTTTGTATTTAGATTTTTATTTTTTTTTTTAATTTGATTTATATGCCGCCCTTCTCCGGAGACTCAGGGCGGCTTACAATGCGTTATATGCGTTATGTTTGTATTATTTGTATTCAAAATAAAAAAATCTTTTAGACAGACAGACAGACAGATAGGGATTGGGAAGCTCTCCTTCCTTTACACTGTCCACACTTTTGAAATTTTGGATATTGCTCTGGTTTTGTTTTGTTTTTTTACTGTGGTGACAGAGCCTAACAATTGATTGCTCAAAATGTAAGATTCCAAAGCAACTGTCAAGCCCTTTTCTACCTGGTTAAAGATGTGCTGTCTTAAAAGCTTTTTGATGACCCGGTGAGGAATTACACCGGCCTAAAACACTTTGCTGGTTTATCTTCATCTTTCTCTCTTATTTAATTTTCCTGCAAGAAATGCCTTTGTTTTCCATTACATCCCACAAGTCAGATGAAGATAGGACCTCCAACTTTCCAAGTGGGCCTCTTTCCACGTAGCTATGTTAGCAGAATTCCCATAATAATTAGATAATTAGAACTGCAGGAAAAAAAATAATTGCTACTAACCTGCCTTCCATGGAGGACCTGTATTCTGCATGAGTCAAAAAGAGGGCTGTGAAAATATCTACAGACCCCTCGCATCCTGGACATAAACTGTTTCAACTCCTACCTTCAAAATGATGCTATAGAGCACTGCACACCAGAACAACTAGACACAAGGACAGTATTTTTCCTGAATGCCATCACTCTGCTAAACAACTAACTCCCACAACACTGTCAAATTAACTACTAAGACTGTAGTATATCCATGTTGCTTGTAACTTTACAACTTGTATTACAACTTATATATACAACCTAAATTGTTTTTATTGTTTCCTATTATGATTTGATTGCTTGTTAGTATCCTATGACTATCACTAAGTGTTGTATCTTACGATTCTTGACGAATATATTTTATTTTTTTGTTTATGTAGACTGAGAGTTTATGCACCAAAGACAAATTCCTTGTGTGTCCAATCACACTTGGCCAATAAAGAATTCTATTCTATTCTATTCTATTCTATTCTATTCTATTCTATTCTGTTCTGTTCTGTTCTGTTCTGTTCTATTCTATTCTATTCTATTCTATTCTATTCTATTCTATTCTATTCTATTCTATTCTATTCTATTCCATTCCATCCCATCCCATCCCATCCCATCCCATCCCATCCCATCCCATCCTATCCCATCCCATTCCATCCCATCCCATTCTATTCTATTCTATAAGGTTGATACAGGAAAGGGAGTGTATTTATGAAACTTCAAGGTGTATTGTTTGATGTTCAGCATTAAGAATATCCAACTAAGAAGACCAAACAGTTTGAGAACTCTGCAAGCTGAAGGCCACACACTTGGAGGTGATCCTATTGAGAAAGGCTGCTGTGCACAGCTGCTCGCTTTTATTTAAGATACAGAAGAGGTCCGTGTGGCCATTGAAGCATCGATACCACAATGCGTGAATGTGTGCTTGGCAAGCAAAAACTGTAAGAGTCAGTTCCCGGAAACTTGCAACTTTTCAACTCTGAAACTGTTTTGCAAACCGACAATTGTCAGAAACGTACAAGGCTAAATCTTTCAAGCTTGATGAATAACAAATGTCCTTATCTCAAGAAGATTCCACTTATTTTCTGCGTAGAAGATCCTGAGGTCACCTTCGGAGAAGACTGACATCACTCCTGTTTAGCAACACAAAAAGCTGAACGTTTTCTTGAGATGCCGCATAACTTAATATTGGATTCAGTGTATCCTGTGAGAATGTCCCGAGTGTCTCCTGCCACAATCAATAAGCTCTTCTGTTCTTTAAGTAGAGGTGGAAGTTCAAACAAGCGTTTTACACATCGCGACAATCGGACCTTTGCACCAAACCGTTCCCAGAGGTATTTAACAAACCACGCAACCCGAAGATGAATGGCAAATCTGTGTGCTACCGGCAAAACTGTTGTGGAGATTGATGTCAACTTGAAAGCAGAGGTGAGGCAAGGAACGGGATTTGAGAGATGACTATCAGAAGATAATGAGGATGAACAAGGCAAAGAAAAGTTGCAATCTTTCCCAGGTCTAATAAATCATCAGTGTCAGAAGGATGGGATTTAGTCGACGGGGGTAAATAACGATGCCTTTAATAACGAAGAAATCTAAGAATAATTTGATGTGACATGAACAGCTACGAGGGGAGGGATCAAAAGGTACCTTGAGTAGAAAGCGATGAAGGCCAGCATGTTTTCATTACGAGCGGCTCATAAACATTTAATAAGAGCCTGGCTGAATATTTAAGGGGAAGGAAAACCCATTATAAAGAACATACACTCGCAAACAAACGTGGGAGGAGGGGTTGTTGGTGTGTCTGGGGGTGTTACTGTTTCTGCTGTAAAATATACCAGTGGGATCAGTGGTGAAATCCAATTTATTTTACTAACGGTTCGTTGGACGAGGCTTGGTGGGCGTGGTGTGGCTTGATGGGCATGGCAGGGGAAGGATACTGCAAAATCTCTCAAATCGTAATAAGAAACAAATAAAAACAATATAAATTGAAAGATACAAGCAACATGGTTATAGTAATAAGTGGGAAGAGATAGATACTAGTAAGGAAGAGAAGAAGAATAGTAATAGAGTCTTAGTAAATAATTTGACAGTGTTGTGGGAATTAGTTGTTAAGCAGAGTGATGGCATTCGGGAAAAAACTGTTCTTGTGTCTAGTTGTTCTGGTGTGCGGTGCTCTATAGCGTCGTTTTGAGGGTAGGAGTTGAGACAGTTTATGTCCAGGATGTGAGGGGTCTGTAGATATTTTCACAGCCCTCTTTTTGACTCGTGCAGTAGACAGGTCCTCAATGGAAGGCAGGTTGCTAGGAATTGTTTTTTCTGCAGTTCTAATTATCCTCTGAAGTCTCTGTCCGTCTTGTTGGGTTGCAGAGCCAAACCAGACAGTTATGGAGGTGCAGATGACAGACTCAATCATTCCTCTGTAGTAATAATTTCACTGGAATGAATCTGCATTTTCCTTCGCCTCAAACTGGTAGGGCTTCTCTGAGTTTTGAACATCTAGCAGTGGAAAGGCTGAATTATACCGTGAACAAATTTCTCCTCCATTCCTGGGTCAACAGGATTTGAAAGTGAATATACTTGCCAGAAGCAATTATTTCTTTCCTTGATTTATATATATGGCTTTTTGTTCCAACAGAACACATTTACAATTTCGGAATCTCTGCGTTTCTTCTCTCTCTCTCTCTCTAGCCTAAGGGCAGAACTAGATTAATCTCGCTCTATTTTTAATGTTGCCCTAGGAAGTAGAAAAGGTGAATTCCATAGGTTCACTCATTTATACTGATGATGTTACCTAGCTGGGTAATGAAAGGTCATCAAGCAAACAACCAAGCTCAGGCAGCACCAAGGACACAAGTAATTGTAATTGAAGTCTAGTTGAATTCGGGCTTTAGAGTTTAAATCTTTCAAAAGTTCTTTTCTCATTGCAGCGTTTTTAAAACAGTGCCAGTCTATCTCTTCCACCCATACATTTCAAAAGTCCAGTTCATTCATATATACACACACACACACACACACACACACACACACACACACACACACACATATATATATATATATATATATATATATATATATATATATATATATATATATATATATATATATATATATATCTTTCGACGAAGTCTCATTCGTCATCTTCAGGCTGGTGTTTTCGGCTTCGTGCTTCTAGGAGCAATGTGTGATCGCAGCTGTTTCTTCCTTTTAACTGAAGGAAAAAGGAAGAAACAGCTGCGATCACACATTGCTCCTAGAAGCACGAAGCTGAGAACACCAGCCTGAAGATGACGAATGAGACTTTGTCGAAACGTCGCCAAGACACTTCCGATTTTACGTGGGAGAAGACCCGAATAACCAAAGACCTACATACAAACACCCGCGAAAATCTGAGAAAACATAGATAGATAGATAGATAGATAGATAGATAGATAGATAGATAGATAGATAGATAGATAGATAGATATAAAATGCATGATAAAGGAAGCCTCATTAATTTCTCAGATACATGTTGGTGTATTAATATTTAGATTTCTAACACACAAAAAGGAATTATTCAAATGCATCATTATGTGGGCCAGCAGTGCAAATTAACATCTCTAGTTTCCCTGAGAGCTCGAGAGACGTCCATGGTTGGAAGAAAAAAAAATAGAAGGCCTGACCTTTTGACTACTTAAATATTTATTGGCATTCAGAGAATTCTGCTTATAAAAGATAGATTTAGTATTTGCAAGGTCTTCAGGTATGTTGTCTACAGGAAATATTAACTCTGATTAGTTGAACTGTCAACTTGACTTATTCTTCAAAATCTTGGATGTGTTGTTCCAACATGTGAACGTGTGATTTTTGTCTTTGCTTGGTTTTTATTTTCCTACCATTTTTTTCTCATTCTCTTTCACAAGATACTTGCCTGTCTTCTCCTGCTGAAAAAAAAAAATCTTTAATCTCTCAGTTCATAGACAAATTCATTCATAATCTGAACGGGGAAATGGGTTGAGGTTGTAGACCAAGCCGAATTGAAAATGAGTGGGCATTTAGACAGATCAGCCATCAATAAACACATAGAAATCAATTGCATGTACATGCCATCTAAAATCTTCAACCCATAATCCAGGGAGGCTACCTGTGGCAGAAAACCAGGATGAGCTGGAAGGTGGGGTTAGGTATGTCATCAGTTTGGAATCCTTGCATTTCCACAAGAGACTCAAGTCCAGTGCTTCATAAATTGACCTTTATCTAGCACCAATTTATCTTTGACTATTAATTGACCAGATTCTTCTGTGTAGGTAGCAACAAAACACTCTTCAGTGTTTTGAACTCAGCAAAGGCCCCTTGTGCCTGACTATACCAATAGCCCTAAATTCATCTCTTTAAAGCCTACACTCCGATATGAAAGAAGCAAAAACAAATAAATAAAACTGTTATCAAGAAAGAAAGAAAAAGACTGCCAGGGCAAACTACCTGATATGAATAGCCAAGCAAATGTTACTCCCTCTTGCGCTGATGATATTACCTAGCTTGAAAGCTATTCTCCAAAGCACCTGAAGGCAGGACCAGAAGCAATGGGTAGAAATTAATCAAGAAGATTAATTAAGAAGATTTTAAGGACAGCCATTTGTCTGAAGTGGTGTAGGGTTTCCTGCCGAAGCAGGGGGTTGGACTAGAAGACCTCCAAGGTCCCTTCCAACTCTGTTATTCTAAGAGAAGATGTTCTAAGAGAAATAAGACATCTGCAGGAAGACAACCTCAGAGGAGATGAAGAATCTAATAGTTCAACTCTGCCCAGGAGACATTCTTCGCTCTTGAAACTGTGGTCATTGTTACACCGTATGGCAGCAGATTCCAAAGTATGGCTAGGATTTCTAATTCCAAACCAAATCAGGGTATCAAAATCACACTCAGAATCCCCTGATCTTCTAAAGGACCTGGACTTTTTAGGAAGCTTTCTTGACAGTGTTGGAAACTGTCCTCACTGTTATTTCATTCCTGATTCTTGTCAAAAAGATAACGCGTGTCGATCAAGATGGTCTATTTTATCAATACCCCTGAGCAGATCAGACCCAGATGTTATGACCTAGGCTTACTGAGTCATTATGAGACACAATTCGTCCCAAACAAACCTATTTTATTGTAACAGCTGACAATTACATTCATTCCCAGCTGAGTCCCAATTAGTTGCAAAACAAGTCCTTTGGAAGAAGTCCTTCGGGATAATCACCAACCTTTATCTTCTTTGATACCCTACCAAAGGCCTTACTTGGCAAAGCCCCACAAAGTTCAGAAACAAACAAGAAATGCCGACTGGAAACAGAGTTAGCAACGTTGCTTTCCTGCAAAAGGCCCAAGTGCCTTTGTTTCTCTTTTAAGCCTTATGGGAGGGGCCAATCATCTCCTGGCCTTACTCCCAAGTCGTCCCTTTTGCTTTAGCTGCTCTTGCCTTCTGGCAGCTCTGTGCATGGGTACACTAGGAACAGGCTTCTTCTGTTCCTCGGCCTCTCTGATGTCCGACTCTGGAGGCTCCGGAGTCCGCACATCGCTCCTAGATGGCCCTGGCCCCATCTCTTCCTCTGACGCAGAGCCCTTGTCCGGGCCTTCCCCGGACTCCAGGACTGGCCCATGTTCCTACTCAGCCTCCTCACTGTCCGACTCCGCTGCCAGCTCCGTAGGCTGCTGGCGGACCACAATAACCAGACCTCGCGGGAGGTGCAATCTAATTTCCATTTAAATATAGTGAGAGTTGAATTGGGTGTTCAGAGAGCCCCAATTTTGCAGTCAAATGCTAGGCCTGTCAATATTAGGGTCATTCAAAATATCCTTTTTTAAAAAAAATGAGCTCCTGGACTGAAGAGCAGATAAGCTCGTTTGAAGTTCAGCGGAGAAGAGAAAATAAATTCAAGCGTCACAGCATTCTGTTACCTTTCAGTTTGTTTTCCCTAATTAAAACATGCTAATTGGTTCCCATAACTTTTGGAGATGAGTCACACAACCTGCGTGGCGCCTGCTTCCCTCCCCCCCCCCATTTGTAACGTATAAATGTTATTAATGTGAATGTATTAAATTCACTTTTGGGTTGGCCACGCTCCAAGATTATATAATCAGAGAAAACAATTGGAAGACCTATTTCATATGAATAAGGGCAGGCTATGGCTAATGTCTCGATTATAACTTTCGGAGAAGTTAGTAATTATTTTGTCTGTGACTTTCAAATCACCTCTGAACAAGTCAGAAAAGCATAGAAATATAAAACTGAAATGCTAATATTTAATGACTAATGCTACTTCATTTGATGTGAACTTGTTTGGGCATGAGGGAGAAAGAGGAAGGGGGGAAAATAAGAATTCAATTAAATGTTACAAAGTCTTCAATTACCTTCTTATTAAATACACTGCAGCATTGCTTGAAAAGACAGGTGTCAATAGCAAAAAAAATATGTGACAGCGACAATATTTTTGTGCCGTTTGTTTGTTTTGGCAAGGTTTTCAAACTAAGCTACTCTCTCAATTGCTTCGGCATCTAAGGCTAAACCATAACGATGAACGATTGAATCTAACCAAAGAGAAGATGACAAATTTCGTGAAAATAAAATGCATCGTGCAGAAAACGTGTCACTTTATGAAGGGAAAATCCACTAATTGTCAGTCTTGCAAACATTGCTTCTCTTCCCACAGAAAATATTCCCGAAATCAGGGATGTTATTCAGCAGGTTCTGACAGGTTCTGGAGAACTGGTAGCGGAAATTTTGAGTAGTTCGGAGGACCGACAAATACCACCTCTGGCTGGCCCCCAGAGTGGGGTGGGAATGGAGATTTTGCAATATCTTTCCCCCAGTAGTGGGGTGGAAATGGGGATTTTGCAGTATCCTTCCCCCAGGAGTGGGGAGGGAATGGAGATTTTGCAATATCCTTCCCCAGTAGTGGGGTGGAAATGGGGATTTTGCAGTATCCTTCCCCCAGGAGTGGGGAGGGAATGGAGATTTTGCAATATCCTTCCCCTGGAGTGGGATGGAAATAGAGATTTTTACAGTATCCTTCTCCCAGGAGTGGGGAGGGAATGGAGATTTTGCAATATCCTTCCCCTGGAGTGGGATGGAAATAGAGATTTTTACAGTATCCTTCCCCTGGAGTGGGGAGGGAATGGAGATTTTGCAATATCCTTCCCCCAGGAGTGGGGTGGGAATGGAGATTTTGCAGTATCCTTCCCCCAGGAGTGGGGAGGGAATGGGGATTTTGCAGTATCCTTCCCCTGAAGTGGGGTGGAAATAGAGATTTTTGCAGTATCCTTCCCCTGCCACCCCCACCAAGCCACACCACCCCCACCAAGCCATACCCACAGAACCGGTAATAAAAAAAAATGAATTTCACCACTGCCTCAAATCCTTGGATAGCCAAAGAGCTCACACTCAAGATGATGAAGCTGTGGGTCCTTGAATCCCAAATCTTGAAATATCTAACAACTGAAAACTAATTGGTGGGCCACTTCAGTTCAGCGTTACAATTTGTCAGCCCCCATCTGTCGAGACCGGAGGTTTAATTACGGGAAGCAATTGATACTTAAACTGATCAATCAGAAATTTTATTCTAATGACTACAATGTTGAGCTTTTCATTAACTGATAATTAAATCCTTTGTTGAGAGCATTGGGGATTATTCTTTCTCTAAGAGCGGATGGTTCAGCTTTCGTTCGAGGGTTTCTAAGTAAAGATTTCCATACATGCTAATGGGTAGTTGGGCTACACAGAGGCTGTTTAAAGACAGATAATAACATGGGTGGTATTAATTTGTGCTATGATAGCATAGTGTAGTAATGGTTACAATAGAAGAATAGGGATGACTAAGTTGCTAGTGCAAAGCTACCTTAGAGAGCTTCATAACCTTTCTGTAAGGTAGTGTTGGAAAAAATATCTGGCCTTTCTCCCAAGCTGGGAGAAAGGCCGTGGAGACAAAATGGAGGCCAGGCACGTGTGATTCTGGGCAGCTGACCACACGGAATTGAGAGTGAGGGGTTTTTATACCTTCTCTTGGGCTTTGCACTTGAACTTCCTGTTCCTGTGCAAGGACATGTATTCTATTGGCTGTTTTCAGACTCCCACAGTGCCATGTATTCAAATGCTAGGAGTTTTGTCTGAGCTACGTTTGGTTGAAGTTTGGGCTGATGCAATGAGGTAAGGCTAACCTTACCTTTGTTCAGACCTTGCTGAAGGAAGTAATGGATGACCAAATCTGCATTTCTAAAAGCTGGTCTCAGCTTAGTGTCTTCTTTGGGGGGGGTGGGGTTTGGACTAGAAGACCTCCAAGGTCCCTTCCAACTCTGTTATACTGTTATTCATTGCTCTGAATGGACTTTGCTCAATCTTTATGTAAATACTCCAGAAACACATTATTTATTTATTTATTTATTAGTTCGATTTATATGCCGCCCTTCTCCGGAGACTCAGGGCGGCTTACAATAGCCTTCATACTTTTGTATATACCTGCTTAGTAGGGCTTTCGCCCCCCCCCCCAGCGGTGTTCTTTTTTATACAAAGTCAGCTTATTGCGCCCACAGTCCGGGTCCTCGTTTTACCTACCTTGGAAGGATGGAAGGATGGAAGGCTGAGTCAACCTTGCGCCTGGTGAGAATTGAACTCGCCGTAATTGCAGGCAGCTGGCAGCTAAATACTACTTTAGTTTAGTAGTTTAGTCCACTGCACCACCAGGCTCCTATATGAACAATAGAATCAGAGGTGGGCTGCTGGAGGTTCGAAGGGGTTCGGGTAAAGGTAAGTAGAACCCACCCCTGGTCTGGAGGCTCAGGGAGGGCAAAAAACAGACTTACCGGAAGTTCAGGAAGGCTAGAAACGGGCCAGAAAGAGGGCCTCCGGAGCCTGGGGAGGCCGTTTTCACCCTCCCGGAGGCTCAACAAAAGCCTGCAGAGCCCGGGGAGGGCAAAATCCCTCCCACCATGGTTCAGGAGGCAAATTAGGCTGCACCCACCTTGGCCACACCCAACCAGCAACTGGGCAGAGAACCCCTTGCTAAAATTTTTGAAGCCCACCCCTGGATAGAATTAATTTGGATCTATTTTTCTGGAGTGATACAGTCCCATTGGAGAAGTACCAGAGGTTTAGTAGAGTCACCAGTCTGGAGAGATTGGTATTTGCAAAGCAAATGGAAGGATATATTTTTTGAGTGATCGGACTCCGAGCAGAAATAAAAAGGCCATCTGAGTTTGCTTTGGGAATTAGGGAGTCAACGCCATTGTTTGATTTGCTTTGATAAATCCTCAGGGTAATGAAATTTAAGTCAGCCTCATTAGCATATTTAAATTCACGAAATGAGCTCCCCTGGCTAATTCCTCTATTGATTCCCTCGACGAAAACGAAAAAGAAGGCCGACAGAATTGAAAATGAGCCTGTAGGGAGACTTTCTTCAAGCCCTGGCTGAATCCTTGCTTTCCCGCCTGCTGATGAGAATAAGAATAAGAATAAGAATAAGAATAAGAATAAGAATAAGAATAAGAATAAGAATAAGAATAAGAATAAGAATAAGAATAAGAATAAGAATAAGAATAAGAATAAGAATAAGAATAAGAACAAGAACAAGAATAAGTAGAGTATAGGGTAGGGTAGGGTAGGGTAGGGTAGGGTAGGGTAGGGTAGGGTAGAATAGAATAGAATAGAATAGAATAGAATAGAATAGAATAGAATAGAATAGAATAGAATAGAATAGAATAGAATAGAAGAGTTGGAAGGGACCTTGGTTAGACAGAAAACAGTACACCAGACAAATGGTTATCCAACATCTTCTTAAAAACTTCCAGTGTTGGAGCATTCACAACTTCTGGAGGCAAGTTGTTCCACTGATGAATTGTTCTAGCTGTCAGGAAATTTCTCCTTAGTTGCTTCTCTCCTTGATGAGTTTCCACCCATTGCTTATTGTCCTGCCCTCAGGGGCTTCGGAGAATAGCTTGACTCCCTCTTCTTTGCGGCAGCCCCTGAGATATTGGAAGACTGCTATCATGTCTCCCCTAGTCCTTCTTTTCATTAGACTAGACACACCCAGTTCCAGCAACTCTTCTTCATATGTTTTAGCCTCCAGTCCCCTAATCATCCTGGTTGCTCTTCTCTGCACTCTTTCCAGAGTCTCCACATTGTGGCGATCAAAACTTGCAATACCACATGGATGTGATGAACTGGACCTACATCACTACGCCCCTCCTAGGAGTCCTCACGTGGCCCGTTTTGGAGTTGTCACATGACCATCAAGCCACACCCACAAAATAAGCCACGCCCACAGAATCGGTAGTAAAATATTTTAGAACCCACCCCTGATTCATGGATATATTCCATGCCATACATCTAAATAGTGTTCAACATTATTCAGTTACCGGCAAAGCTCCCTTTATGGATGGCTAAAATATATGGAATTGGATTTCTTGTTTGGGTTCTGAGAATAGAGTAGAAGGGGCCCAATTGTTCTCTGTCAAAATGTTTCCTTCTTCTTCTAGTTCCTCACTGAATCAGGCTGACTGATTGCTCAAAGATTTGCTATTCCATTATAGATTGTTCTGCCCAGTAGTTCTTAGCGCATACTTATAAAAATATATTGGTAATTCAAAATCATGATGGATGTAGACTTTTAACCGGTTTCAGAGTTCATATTTAGAGCTTCAGCGGCATTGTGGCATCAATCTTTCACTCGCCGAAGGTCACCTTCCTTCAGGATCGTGCGATGATTTCCACAGCTGGGTTGGGTCCCTTCAAATATGTTTGATCTATCATCTCAGAAATGACTAAAGACAAATGAGAACAGTTCATCCATCAGGAAGATAGGGACCCGTCTCTGGCTAATACGGTTTGTGAGGGACAGATCTGGCCTCAAAATCATTTCCATCATTTGATGCCATTCATCTTTTGCAACAAGCATCTGCTTACCGAGCCAGTTTATGCTATTTATTACTGAAGGGAGAATAACTGTCTTAATTCCCCCTTCTCTGGTTTTCAGAGTTGGTTCAAAAGAAAGAATTTTTTACCGAAAAGAACAGTAACATGCAGGAGGAAACCCAACGGCAACCAAAGAGTGTTATAGGCAGTCCTCAACTTATGACCAGCATTTATGTTGCTAAGTGAGGAATTCGTTAAGTTTATGTTATTTATTACTGAAGGGACTAGCTTCTAAGGAATAGTTCAAAAGGTATATTTCATAAGAAAGAATATTTAACCAAAAGAACAGGTATCATGCAGGAGAAAACTCAACTGCAACCAAAACACATTATAAGTAGCCCTCAACTTATGACCTATAGGGATGTGGTGGCTCAGTGGCTAAGATGCTGAGCTTGTCGATTGAAAGGTCAGCAGTTCAGCGGTTCAAATCCCTAGTGCTGCATAACGGGGTGAGCTCCCGTTCTGTATCCCAGCTTCTGCCAACCTAGCAGTTCGAAAGCAGGTAAAAAATGCAAGTAGAAAAATAGGGACCACCTTTGGTGGGAAGGTAACAGCGTTCCATGCCGGCCACATGACCACGGAGATGTCTTCGGACAGCGCTGGCTCTTCGGCTTTGAAACTCTTGGCTAGAAAAGATGATTGGAAAGCATGTAGATTTTAAACCTGAACTATTGTTTATTAGGTATAATATCAGGTAAACCTGATAAGAAAAGTATGTATTTAATATTGCATGTTTTGACAGCAGTGAGGATTGCATTTATGCAATGCTGGAAAAATGAAGAGACACCACGAGATGAAGAAATAATTAAGAAGATACTAGAGTGTGCAGAAATGGACAGACTGACATTAAAAATGAAAAAAAAAAGAAAGAAGATACAGAATATTATGAAACATGGAATCTATTTTACCAATGATTGGAAATAAGGGGTGGAGATTAAGAATGTAATATGTATTGTTAAGCAAATTTAATATCCAGACAACATGATGTTTATTAAGCACTAAGAAAAGTAACTAATGAAAAATTAATAATAAAAATAAAAATAATAAAAAAGAAAGACCTAGTCATGTTAAGCTTGCAGAAGAGAAGGTCAAAGGGGGATACCAAAGCTGTCTTCAACTATCTGATGGACTGTCACATTGTTGAGGACTTATCTCACCTGCTCCAGAGGGTAAGACCAGAACTAATGGGATGAACCTTCAAGGATGTGGATGGAGATAAGACCTATCTTGGCAGGAAGAGTTGTCAATCAGTAGAATAAGTTACTGCCTGGAGTGGTTTTTTTCTCTTCACTGGAAGCTTTTTTTCAAATAGAGGATAGTCATCTATCAGGTGGGTTTATTTATTTATTTATTTATTTGGAAGAGTCCTTCAAAGAATATTTCTCCTTTCACCTTTCACATCAAATCTGTTCACTCCTGAAAGTCTGGGGGGCAATTCTCTAAAACGGCCAAAGACTATATTGTAAAACAACAACACAACATTGAATCTAATGTTTCAACCCCCAAACAAATAGCAAAATTGGAGTCAGCTCAGAGAAGTCCTTTATAAGGGCAAGAAAGGACCATGAAGAACTGAAGCAAGATAGATAACTGGAAAGTAGGGGGTTAAAAGAAACCCACCACAAGTGAAGATCCTGCAGAGTTTTAACCTTTTAGCTATTGTAAATAAATGTTGTGGCCCACCAGTAGCCAGCAGAGCTGGCAGCAGATTCGGACAGTGAGGAGGTTGGGGAGGAACGTGGGCCAGTCCTGGAGTCTGGGGAAGGCTCAGAGGAGGGCTCTGTGTCAGAGGCAGAGAGGGAGCCAAGGCCATCTGGTAGTTATTTGCTGCCTCCAGAGTCTCCAGAGTCTGACATCAGTGAGGCAGAAGAACAGTGGGAGCCTGTTCCCAGTGTGCGCATGTGCAGAGCTGCCAGAAGACAGGAACAATTAAGAAAACAGGGTCAACTTGGGAGTAAGGCTTGGAGATGATTGGCCCCTCCCATAAGATATAAAAGAGAAGCAAATGGGACGTGAGCTTTTGCAGGAAGCAATCAGTTTATCTGGTTGGTAAAAGCTTTGGAAAAGTTCTGTTTGGCTCTGTGCTAAGTTTGGCCTTGCCCTGCGTGTGGCAATTAGTTCTCTGGCAGCATTCCAAGGGAGAGAAGGTGAGTGTTTGTAAACACTCCTCTGAAAGACTGTTTGAGAAGCCTTTCGGACTGGGAATGACAATAATTCACAGCCGTATGAATAAAAGAGGTTTTCTGGGACTACGTTTGTGCTGTATACTTTCTAAGGAAGCCTAGGTCAGAACAATAAATTGATTATTGTTTAATTCAAAATCTCAGGCCATTCTATAAAGAATGAATAGGGCCTAAGAGTACAATTGTCGCAAGCGGAACTATAAAAACTTACTAAGTTTGAAATGGCTCCAGACAGAAAGCTCAAACAGAGAACTCAAAATCATTTGACTTTATTAAATTGTGCTTGTTCTGTGTTCAGTACATATGCAAACATGCAGACATGCTGGCCAGGAAAAATGTAGGGTGTTGGGAAAATCAGAAGTGCTCACCAAAACAAGGTGGATCTTCAAAAGTCCATTTAACTTCATGACAATAATGTAGTTGTTTAATTTGACTTCCCAAATATTTTACCATGTTATTCAAATCCATTTTCTCCAGTTTCTGTTCCCTTTTCCAATGTTCCAACATTCTGTGGTCTGAGAAGAACCATCTGTGACTTTGGTCATCAACAATCCAGAACCTTCTACGTTGTCTACTCATAGGTTAGTGGCTTTAGCTACCTGTAGTTTTTTCTTGACTTAACAATGTCTAGTTATAGCAATCACCCTGCCAACAAAAGTGTGTATACTCAAGGCGATGGTTTTCCCAGTTGCAATGTAGGGCTGTGAAAGTTGGACCATAAAGAAGGCTGAGTGCCAAAGAATTGAGAGGCCTTTGAACTCTGGTGGTGGAGAAGACTCCTGCGAGTCCCTTGGACTGTAAGGCGATCAAACAAGTCAGTCCTAGAGGAGATCAACCCTGACTGCTCTTTAGAAGGCCAGATCCTGAAGATGAAACTGAAATACTTTGGCCACCAAATGAGAAGGAAGGACTCCCTGGAGAAGAGCCTAATGCTGGGAAAGATTGAGGGCAAAAGAAGAAGGGGACGACAGAGAATGAGGTGGCTGGATGGAGTCACTGAAGCAGTCGGCGTGAGCTTAAATGGACTCCAGATGATGATAGAGGACAGGAAGGCCTGGAGGAATGTTGTCCATGGGGTCACGATGGGTCGGACATGACTTCGCAACTAACAACAAGTTATAGCCATGGCATAATCATATCTCAAGTTTGTTGAGTCCTTGGTGCTCTCTGGGCTTACAGACATTTCATTACCCAACTAGGTAACATCATTAGTGTAAGACAGTTTGGGGTTTGTTACCTATTTATATATGGCTGTTTGCCCTACCAGTTTTGATGGGCCTTGGTTTCCTCCTTGACGGTACTTTGACTTGACAGTACTTTGATTTGTCTTTTTGCTTATTGGAAGTAATCACACAAAAGTGAAAATTGTCATTAGAATTATTCTACTCTTTGAGCTTTTCGGATGTAGTTAGCCCACAAATTAGCACAATTTATAGCATTTCTATTCAAACAGATGATTCCTTTTGCCCGTTCATAATTTACTTGCAATCACGGTTCAGAAAATATTGGGAAAAGTATCCATTTTCTTTCTTTTTTTTTTCAACGACTGTACAAATATGTTTCTCGCTATTCTTAGATTTGTCAAAAAGAACTTCATTGTTTGCAAGAGCTCCCTTCTTAGATTAATATTCTTGTGCCTGCGAGCAGGATAGATTAATTCAATTCAATCTGCGGTTCCATAAATTAGTATATAACAATGTGCAGCGGGCATTTAATTTGATCGATTATTTAATTTGTCTCTTTTAATAAATAATAATTGTACGCCACACACCTTACAAGATTGGCTCGCACACGTGTGCATTTCCTAAAGCAGCACATTCCCAGATATCGCTATTATTGTTTAACGTGTGGCCTGTTTTCGTTATAAGAAAAGATGAACACAAAATAATACGCTTCAGTAAATTGTTCTGGTTTATGAAACAACAGCATTGATTTCCATTGATAGCTTCTCTCTCTCTGTGAATCCATATTTTTGTTTCATCCAACAAAATCATTGAAGAAGAAGTTCGGAGGATAATTTTGGATACAGCTGGGCCCAAAGGCCCCTTTAAACTTCACCAAACATTACAGGCAGTGAAAGAAAATCAGGACGCCTGGAAGGAAGTCAAGATGGTGTCTTCATCCATGGGTTCAAAGCCCTACCTGGGTTTTTGTAAGCATCATATGGACACAACCAGTGGTAGATTCAAGTAATTTAACAACTGGTTCTCTGCCCTAATGGCTGGGTGGGTGGGCGTCAGTGGTGGGTTCCTCCCGGTTCGGTTTGGTCTGGTTCGGCCCAGCCGGTAGTGGTGATGATATGATTTTTAAATGATTGAATTGACCTAGGACCTTTCAGTTGGAGGTATCAACTCCTAGCCTCAAAACGATGCTATAGAGCACTACACACTAGAACAACTAGACACAAGAACATTTTTTCCCGAATTTATTTATTTATTTATTTTATTTATTAGATTTCTATACCGCCCTACTCCCGAAGGACTCAGGGCGGTGCACAGCCAGACAATAAAAACACATACAATACAAAATTTAAAAAATAGAATAAAATCAAATTAAATAATTTTGGCCCCGACAAATTTAAAACCCCAAACTTTTAAAACCAATTTAAAATTGAATATATAAATACTAAAAGATATTTAAAATTTTAAAAATCTTTTATAAAAGAGGGGGAAAATTAGGCCAGGCCGGCCTGGTGAAATAGTAAGGTCTTTAAGGCGCGGCGGAAGGTGCGCAGATCCGGGATCCTCCGTATCTCTGGGGGGAGCTCGTTCCAGATAGTAGGTGCCCCCACAGAGAAGGCTCTCCCCCTGGGGGCCGCCAGTCGGCATTGTTTGGCTGACGGCACCCGGAGGAGCCCCTCTCTATGGGAGCGTACCGGCCGGTGGGAGGCTATTGGTGGTAGTAGGCGGTCCCGCAAGTACCCGGGTCCTAAGCCATGGAGCGCCATCACTCTGCTAAAAAAATAATTCCCTCAACACTGTCAAACTATTCACTAAGTCTGCATTACTATTAATCTTCTCATCGTTCCTACCACCCATCTCCTCCCACTTATGACAGTATGACTGCAACTTTCTTGCTGGTATCCTTACGATTTATATTGATATTGTTTCCTGATTGCTTATTTGTACCCTATGACTATCATTAAGTGTTGTACCTTAGGATTCTTGATGAAAGTATCTTTTCTTTTTATGTACACTGAGAGCGTATGCACCAAAGACAAATTCCTTGTGTGTCCAATCACACTTGGCCAATAAAGAATTCTCTCTCTCTCTCTCTCTCTCTCTCTCTCCCTCTCCCTCTCCCTCTTCCTCTCCCTCTCCCTCTCCCTCTCCCTCCCTCCCTCTCTCTGATCTATCTATCTATCTATCTATCTATCTATCTATCTATCTATCTATCTATCTATCTCTTCTCCATTCACAAATGTTATTTTCTTTTCCGAATCACAGAATTGTAGAGTTGGAACCCACAACCTCTACCGGGAGATGTTCCCCTGCTGTACCCATCTTATTGTGGTTCCTAAATTTCTAAACCAAATTCTCTTTGATTAAACTGTAGAAAAAGATGCCTCCCTCCCTCCCTCCCTCCATCCATCCATCCATCCATCCATCCCTACCTTAGATGATCTCCAGGGCCTTGAGGTTATCTGCCAAAGCTTCATTAGAGCGGCTGGGCACAATAATTGAGCCTCCCCAAATTTAGCTGGAGACCTTTTGGCCATTCCAAGGAAGGAGAGCCAAGGACTTCTACTAAAATTCGTCAAGCCTCCCCACCCCCTTAATCTTCCCTCCAGTCCAAATAAAAAAGGAAGCTCAGCTCCCAACACCATCTGCTCACTGCCATTCTAAAACAAGTGTCGCTTATGTTCTTTTTCTCAAAGTCAAGGCCATGCCAAAAAAAAAAAAAATAATAGCAGGGGCTGTAAAAAGGACAATAACATATAACGACCACTGCCGTGAGTGGTTCAAAAACCATCACTACCACCGAGGGGAGTCCAGCAATTTGGCTGGACTATGTCTTCCACTCCGGTTTTATCCAATTGCTCATTTTCTAGGCAATTTCCTTCTTTTAAAAAAATAAAATAAAAAAACAACACACAAACTTTGGTTTATTTTTTCCTTCAGGCGCACGGAATGGTGGCAGACAGCACATATGGTCTGAATGCAAGCAATCTGTTGGTATCGATATACAGCCAGCTTGGCTGTGACTTTTTTTATTTCCCTTTTTTTTTTTTTTTTGTAACTTTCATTGTCTAAAAGTGGATGCACACAAGTCATAAACACCTCTTAACAAGAGGGGTTTTTTTCTTTTAAAAAAAAATAAAAAATATAAAACTGCAACAAAGAGCAGAGGAAAGGCACAATCTGTCCAAGACAACTGGTGTTACACATTGCTAAGTTGATGCTAAGAGCTGCTACATGTATAGGGCCTGTGTTTCATCGTTGAGTGAAATGGTTCTCCAAGTCATACAATCCTCTTCTCTTCTCTTCTCTTCTCTTCTCTTCTCTTCTCTTCTCTTCTCTTCTCTTCTCTTCTCTTCTCTTCTCTTCTCTTCTCTTCTCTTCTCTTCTCTTCTCTTCTCTCCTCTCCTCTCCTCTCCTCTCCTCTATCCTATCCTATCCTATCCTATCCTATCCTATCCTATCCTATCCTATCCTATCCTATCCTATCCTATCCTATTTTACATTCTCCCGTCCCCTCCTCTCTTTCCCCTTCTCTCCCTCTCCTGTCCTCTTCCCCATTCTCTCTTCCCCTCTCCTCCCCTCCCCTCCCCTCCCCTCTCATCCCATCCCATCCTCTCGCCTCTCCTCTCCTCCTCTATTCTATTCTATTCTATTCTATTCTATTCTATTCTATTCTATTCTATTCTATTCTATTCTATTCTATTCTACATTCTCCCCTCCCCTCCTCTCTTTCCCCTTCTCTCCCTCTCCTGTACTCTTCCCCCTTCTCTCCTTCTCTTCTCCCCTCTCCTCCCCTCCCCTCTCATTCCATCCTCTCTCCTCTCTTCTCCTCCTCTATTCTATTCTATTCTATTCTATTCTATTCTATTCTATTCTATTCTATTCTATTCTATTCTATCCTATCCTATCCTATCCTATCCTATTCTATATTCTCCCCTCCCCTCTCCACTATATTATATTACCAAATTATATTTGGTAATATAATCCAAAGGCAAGGTAAATAACAGAGCAACATGGCAGTAACTCAATCATATCTATTGATTTCAGTGGAAGAAGGATAGGAAATGTATGACCCCGAATGGAATGGAATTTAGATTTGGTGTTTCTGTCCAGGGACAGGCGTTCCAAACGATGGACAGCAGGAGAAGATTATTCAGGAATAAACATAAAATATATATTTTTTAAGTCGCAGATATAAGGGATAGAACATTTGGGGAGGGAGTGTATGTGCACGCCGTATCGTTTTTAAAAATCATTCTTGCTACAGTGGGCTCTTGGGCCATTTGTGGTGACCCTGAATGAATCTGCTTTGGGATTCATTGCAACGAGAAACGATATAAAAACATTGTGATAAATAAAGGAGGAGCGTCATAGTCTCTGAACCATGCGAGTTACCATGAGTAGTATTGATCTGTGTTGTATCTCAAGTTCAACTTCTCCTATAGCTTTTAAAATAGAGAAACATGCTCTTCATTAAAGGGCCTTCTAATGGTCAGGATTGAGCTATTCTTCTCACTTCCACCTTAACCATCTTCCTCTTTCTCTCTCTCTCTCTCTCAAATTTATATTTCGCTGATAAAGAAATAATGAGAGACTAGTGTAGATCTATTTCAAGCTATTTAGCTCTCATCAGCTAGCCATACCCTTACTCAGATTCGAACTTGAGCTGCCTGCATATTAGGCAGTTGTATTAACCTCTGAGCTACAAGTTCTCCTCCCTTCATCAGTTTGAGCCAGGGGAGAGATTAAGTGTTTTTCTATGGAAGCACCTGGTATACCCCAACATGTGGAAGGGAGCATACTGCTTCCCTTTTGCCTTTCAGCTCCAATCCAGGAGCCCTCAAGCAATCGCATTCATGACAAACCATTTTATACCAAATTTATATTTTGCTGATAAAGAAATAAAGGAAGACTAGTATAGATCTATTTCAAGTTATTTAGCTCTATCAGCTAGCCATATATATAGATATATATTCCTTTTGGGGTAACTTGGAGGTCAAGAGGACTCCAGAGCTTTCCCGAAGAAGTTGAGAGGTTTGATAGAAGGGGTACTACATGATCCTGAATGGCTTTTCATTACGGGAGAGTGATAATCTCATCTAAACTCCAGTGAGATGAGGCTGGCTGGAGGAAGATAATACTGGAGTCATTCTGAATGTCACTCGTCTTTCTCCTGAGTGAATCTAGCAATTACCCTTGAAACAGTCTCCTCAGCCAGACAGCTGTTTCAATTTCTCACCTGTCAACCATCTTCACTCCATATCTGGCCCATGAAGAGAAGGACAGAAAACTTGACTGTACACACATAAAGAGCTTTGCTAGATCAGATCACGGGCCTAACTTGACCAGAGTTCTAATTGCTTGACCGAGAGATCAGCAATCTGAATTTTGACAGTATTTACTCAACATTTAGGAAGAATCACAGAGATGGAAATTCTTTAGAGATCACCTAGTCCAACCTACTAATTATATTCATATAATGATATACAGTATTGTAGATAGATAGATAGATAGATAGATAGATAGATAGATAGATAGATAGATAGATGGATGGATGGATGGATGGATGGATGGATGGATGGATGGATGGATGGATAGATAGATGACAGACAGACAGACAGATAGAGATGATAGATACAGGAGATGATAGATAGGTAGAGAGAGGGGAGATGGGAGAGAGAAAGAGAAAGGGATGGTAGATAGATAGATAGATAGATAGATAGATAGATAGATAGATAGATGATAGACAGATATGGTATGATATGATATATACAGTACATTATAGATAGATAGATAAGGAGTTAGGGAGAGAGATAGTGATGGGAGAGAGAGATGGGATATAGAGAGAGGGGGGATGGGAGAGAAAGAGAGGAATGATAGATAGATAGATAGATAGATAGATAGATAGATAGATAGATAGATAGATATGATAGATACAGTAGATGATAGGTAAGTAGGTGTTAGGTAGGGAGAGAGAGAGAGAGAGATGGGAGAGAGAGAAAGAGAGGGATGGTAGATAGATAGATAGATAGATAGATAGATAGATAGATAGATACGGTTTTTAAGTGTACACCACCCACAGTCACTCTGAGCATCAGATAGGCAGTACCCAAATTTGACAAATAAATGAATAAAAATATTAAAGCCGAACTCAGAACCCTATTGAAAAAAAAAGAAAGAGTTAAACTTGCTGATGCAAAGAGCAATATCTAATGTATGTATAAATGAAATAAAAACCAGGTTTTATGTTTGATTAAGACTGAGTTGTTCAGGTGGCATTCGTTAATGCGTGTGTGCTGAGAGAGGCATTTTGCTACTGTGGCTGTCTTTCCTTTCCTTTCCCTTCTTGCCCTTTTCCTAAAGTCTCCAAAAATCCAATCCTTGAATCGCTGGTAGGGGGATGAAGAAGCTTATCTATTCCGTTCACATGGAGGCAAAAGGCAGACACCGGCTCTGCTATTTGGTTCACCCCCAAAACTTTTTGTCGTTCAGGAGAGTCTGGAAAATCACTGCCTTCCACCGAGTACATGGGCAGGAATAATTTCATTGCAAGCTGCAGAAATTTGGAGAAATGGTTGGAACTGGATTTATTTACACAGATTTTATGGATGTGTTTATGGGAGACACCTGGAACCAAATAGCGGAGACATTTATTTATTTATTTATTTTGGTCATAGCTGTCTAAAAAACCATCTCTGAATGTTGGAACCGATTTTAGGATATTTATGGGTTCTGCATCCCATCAGTAATCTCTCATCTCTGAAATAAGTTGATGAAATGGACAGAAAGAAGAAATGGAGAAGTTCCTTCTTGCCAAAGAACAGTTGAGATGAGAGAGACAAGACAACCCTTTGTAAGGTAAAGGTTCCCCTCGCACATAGGTGCTAGTCGTTCCCGACTCTAGGGGGCGGTGCTCATCTCTGTTGCAAAGCCGAAGAGTCAGCACTGTCCGAAGACGTCTCCGTGGTCATGTGGCCGGCATGATTAAACACCAAAGGCACACAGAATGCTGTTCCCTTCCCACCAAAGGTGGTCCCTATTTTTCTACTTGCATTTTTTACGTGCTTTCGAACTGCTAGGTTGGCAGAAGCTGAGATAAGGAACGGGAGCTCACCCCGTTACGCGGTGCTAGGGATTCAAACTGCTGAACTGCCAACCTTTCGATCGACAAGCTCAGCGTCTTAGCCACTGAGCCACTGCATCCTTTAGGACCCTTTGTAGAAATGCTTTAGTGGTTCACAACTATTTCTGGATCCCAATTAAGGAGATGGAGGAGATGGTGGGATTTCCTTCTAGATCTGTCCTTTTTAAATGTTTTGAAGTTCTGGTGAATTTTTCGGAGTATAAAATGCACTAGAGTATAAGACGCACCTACCTTTTTTGGTGAGGAAAAGAAGAAAAAAGAAATCTCCCTCTGCCTCTGTGCAATTTTGCCTCCTTGCAGTAAACAGCAAACAGCCTGCTTTACTTTCATTTTCGTTTTCAGCATAGCTTGATTAGAACAAGGGAAAAAAAAGATCTGCTCCAGCAATTTACCTCTTTGCAGCAAGCAGCAGAGCCCTGCGCCAAACAGCTGAGAGCAAATCAGCTGAGAGTCAGGAGGCCGATCCAATCAACTTGTGCTAATTAGGCCGTGCTGAAGCTGAAAGGAGCTGTTTCTTCTTGCTGTTTGCTTGCAAGGAGGTAAACTGCTGGGTGGCAGAGGCCAAACGGTGGGGGCCAGTAGGTGGGCGGGGCTACATTCAGTGTATAAGTCCCACCTAAATTTTCACCCCCTTTTAGGGGAGAAAAAGGTGCGTCTTATACTCCGAAAAATACGGTATATTTTTTACGAATGAAGACAGATATATGTATCCCAGGATAATGTTGCAGGATCCAATCTGGGTCGCTCACCAGGGCCACCAGGTTTTGTCTTCTAAGCTTTCGGATTCGTGCTGTAGCCCATCTTCAGGGAACTTCTCTCTAGCTCTTGAGTCCGAAAACTGTGGTCCAGGTAACCAAACCAGATTGGATCCTGCAACATATGTTTTCTCTGGGAAACACAGGAAGAAGTTGTCATCCAAGGACAACAAAGTTAAACCGGGGATAAACAGCAGCTGGTGCTAAAATGTTACTGCCAGCTGATGATGTGACGTGAAGATGCTGGATTCAGACTTCGCTGGTAGAGTCCTCCAGGTGACTCACTCGTGCGTGAAATTGGCATTTTACAAAACCAGCAGGTTGCTGGCTCAGGGAAGACACCATCACACAATTGTTGCTTAACTGAATGCTTGCCCAACGTGGGTGCGTACGCAGCGGTGCATGTGTGTGTCAGCTTAAAAGAGATAAGGGGAAGGGGGGAGAAAAAGGAATGTATGTGAAGTCCATGTTCGAAGAGCCAGACTCCTTTTTTTTTTTCACAATTTCAGCAAACCTATCGAACGACGTCAATGGTTTTTAATCACACCCTTCACTGAAACTTAGCTACATAGAAAATGCTTCCCAATAGATTTAGCTTCTGGGGCTAAGTGGCCACAAAAACAAACAAACACACACAACCATTTTAATGACAGAAACTTCTGGAGCAAATATTATTGTGCCATGAATTGACGATAAAGTAATAACGCTAGCTGAAATAATGCCTTGGTGTCAATGAATTGATTGTTTCAGATCAGTAAGGTTATTGTTCCTTAGCGGTGCGGTGGCCTAGAGGTTGGAGCTCTCGCCGCACAATCAGGAGGCTGTGAGTTCAATCCTAGGTAGAGGCAGATATTTCTCTCTCTGGGCACAATGAGACTGCTGAACAAAACTCCGTATTGGTGACAGGAAATGCATCCGGCCAGTAAACACCAGCTCTATTCAATTGCTGTGAGCGTGACTTGGTGGGCGTTATGATGCTCGGTGGGTGTGGCAGGGGAAGGATACTGCAAAATCCCCATTCCAACCCAACTCCAGGAGAAGGATACTGCAAAATCCCTATTCCTTCCCCACTCCTGGGGGAAGGATATTGCAAAATCTCCATTCCCACTTCACTCCAGGGGAAGGATACTGCAAAATCCCTATTCCCTCTCCACTCCTGGGGGAAGGATATTGCAAAATCTCCATTCCCACTTCACTCCAGGGGAAGGATACTGAAAAATCCCCATTCCCACCCAACTCCAGGAGAAGGGTACTGCAAAATCCCTATTCCCTCCCCACTCCTGGGGGAAAGATATTGCAAAATCTCCATTCCCACTTCACTCCAGGGGAAGGGTACTGCAAAATCCCTATTCCCTCCCCACTCCTGGGGGAAGGATATTGCAAAATCTCCATTCCCAGTTCACTCCACGGGAAGGATACTGAAAAATCCCCATTCCCACCCAACTCCAGGAGAAGGGTACTGCAAAATCTCTATTCCCTCCCCACTCCTGGGGGAAGGATATTGCAAAATCCCCATTCCCACCCCACTCCTGTGGGAAGGATATTGCAAAATGTCCTTCCCACTCTGGGGCCAGCCAGAGGTGGTATTTGCCGGTTCTCCAAACTACTCAAAATTTCCGCTACCGGTTCTCTGAACTGCTCAAACTTTCTGCTACCGGTTCTCCAGAACCTGTCAGAACCTGCTGGATTTCACCCCTGCTTTGGAAGTGTTAACCAGGAACATTCGGCAATATGAAGAAATAAAAGGAATGGAAATAAAAGAAGAGAAACACAAACTACAGGCATTCACAGATGACTTGGTCTTTATACTAGAAGAACCCCCTAGAAACTGGTCTGAAGCTAATTAGAAAAATAGAAGAATACGGGGAAGTAGCAGGACTGAAAATAAATAGGGATAAGACAAAGATTTTAGTTAAGAATCTTACAGATAAACAAAAAAGAATGTTGGTGGTTTTGTGCAAACTTTTTGTGTGTAACCTGTTGCCACTCACCTGTTCCATAAATATTGTTCACACTTCTGTTTGATGAAGAATGCTGCGGAAGCAGCTGTTTGGGAACTGGTACATTCATAAATATCATTTTATTTACCTTATCTTGGATGCCCAGAAATGCCGAGACGAGTGCCAACCCTTGTGTGTTGTAATCTGTGTCGAATAGTAACCGCACCAATGATTTTTACACTTACGAGGGGGATGTAGAAAGGAAGAATTAACTGACCAAAGAGAAATTATTCAGCTAGCCAAAGCTGAGTCGAATCAGAAAGTCAGCAAAATGTAGGCACCGTTTCTACAAAGCGATAAATATTCTGACTTCACGCCTGGATCAGTGATCAAGGCTCTTCTGATTTGAGGACTTTAGACAAGGATCCGTCATCAAGAGTCTTCTGATTTTTGTCCCTGTGGATTTTCTCCAAGCTAGTAAACTGAATCCAACTCTTCTCTAGTCCAAGTCCATTTTTTTTGGGGAAGGGAGAATATGAATTTTGTTTGAACTTTCATCTAGATGACAAATGGAAAGCGTTCTCTGTGGTGCAAGATTTAATAGCTGGCTTTAGGTCTTCCAGTATATGCCAACAGCATCCATCATTTTTAATTGGGAATAATTAGACTCATTCATATTTCTCCATGAACGATGGCGCTCTGAGTTGTTTGCACACTTTAAATGGACAAGCGGGGTCAAACTAATTTGCAGTCCAACGTTCTTCGTTTGCAACTTTTCAAAACTTGTGTCAGACCTGGAAGCCATCTTTTTCATTGGGCCACATTTACTGCTGTGGGAAATTGGGAGGGGGAATTGTATGGACCTGGGGTGATATATAGTCATAATAACATTCCTTTCTCAGAGAGTCAAGGACATCTTGCCCTGCACCTGGATGGCTGGAACTGGGAGGCATCTCCAGTTGGGACGGTGCTTGGATTGGACCATGTGATGGACTTGTGGGTGATGGGCAGGGACTTGAACTTTCCTTTGGGTGGGGAAAACCTGGAAGCTTTCAGATTTGGGTTTTCCCAGATGTTCCAATATGACATCTCTAATAAAACGGAACTTTGAGGAACCTCAAGCCTCGGAGTCTTCTTTCATTGGGGGTGTTACTTGGAACCCTGACAACTTGAGGTGGAATCCTTAGATCTTTAGGATGACGGGCGGATGAATAAAGAAGTGAGGTCCCTCTGTGAATTTCACCCAAGTTTCCCAACATGAAAAGCTGTGTCTTAAAGCTGGCACCTTAGTCTTGAGTAGAGCCATTGTTGTTGTTCAGTCGCTAAGTTGTGTCTGACTTTCCATGACCCCACTGGTCCCATATCCTCCACTATCTGCCAGAGTTTGCTCAAATTCATATTCATTGCGTTGACGACACTATCTGATCATCTCATCTTCTACCGTCCCCTTCTCCTTTCGCCTTCAATCTTTCCCAATGTCAGGGTCCCTTCCAACGAGTCCTTTCTTCTCATTTGGTGGTCAGAGTAGCTATAATTAAACATTAGGTTCAATTGAACAGCATTAAAAATTGTTAAAAAGAGGTGAACCAAGCAAACCAACAGACAAAAGAGAAATTTTATGGGTACATGTCGTCTACATTCACATGTTCCTTGCACATAGTAGACCCCAAACGTGAGTCTCATTGAGCATTTAAACCGTACTTCAGTAGATGGCTTGGGGCCATGCTACAGAATTTCCTGATCTGATCCTCACTAAATAAATCAGCAATGTCTACTTTCTTTGTTCTTCTCTTCTGATCACCGTGTGTCACTTTGGGCCTGAGGGACACGGAAGAAAAAGAATTAGAAATGGGGTATAGGAATGTAGCAGGCCATCTAAATAATGTTCTTACTCACATCTGCCCAGGTTTTGGTGCTAAAGTTTAGTTTTTGAAAAGGAATATATTACACTTTTTATAGCTGTTGTCAACAGTGATCAGTAGTGGAGAACAAGCTGGCAAGGGAGTCCTATATCAGAGCCACAATTTTAGATAGATAGATAGATAGATAGATAGATAGATAGATAGATAGATAGATAGATAGATAGAGATAGATAGATAGATAGATAGATAGATAGAGATAGATAGATAGATAGATAGATAGATAGATAGATAGATAGATGAAAGATATAGATGATAGATATAGATAGATGGATAGATAGATAGAGATATGTGTGTGTGTCTGTGTGTGTGAGAGTGAGCGTGAGAGATGATAGATGATAGATAGATAGATAGATAGATAGATAGATAGATAGATAGATAAATAGATGATAGATAAAGATAGATTTGTATGTGTGTGTGAGAGAGAGAGGGAGGAGAGATAGATAGATAGATGGATAGATAGATAGAGATGTGTGTGTGTGAGAGAGAGACAGAGAGTTGAGAGATAGATAGATAGAGAGATAGATAGATAGATAGATAGATAGGTAGGTAGGTAGATAGATAGATAGATAGATAGATAGATAGATAGATAGATAGATAGATATAGAGATGTGTATGTGTGTGTGTGTGTGAGAGAGAGAGAGAGGGAGTGAGTGAGAGAGAGAGAGAGGGAGAGAGGGAGGGAGAGAGAGATCTTTCTGACATAAGATGGAGTGGTAGAAAAAATAAAATAAAAAAAACCTCAGAACTTTTTTTTGCCAGGGAGGACGTCCCATAAAAAAATGCAATTTTATTTAAGTAGAGAGTCCATACTAAACTGGCAAGCTTACTTTTTTTGGGGGGTGGGGCATGAGATGCAGTTCCTTTTTATATCCCAACATAATCAGAGACCTTGATGTTCCCTGGGAATAATTGCATGCTGCAAAAAGCCCAGGTGCGGATGTGCACATATGGGGAAGCTTCCCCCTCTTCCTGTTGCTATGATGGTGAGACTTCATAGAGACATCTGGCTGGTTGCTATTGGAAACAGAATGCAGGACCAGATGGATGGTTGCTGTCACCCACCAAGGGATGGTCTCATGAAGCATGTTTAATATGTCAGGAATGGGTTTACAGCAGGGGTGAAATCCAGCAGGTTCTGACAGGTTCTGGAGAACCGGTAGCGGAAATTTTGAGTAGTTCGGAGAACCGGCAAATACCACCTTTGGCTGGCCCCAGAGTGGGGTTGGGAATGGAGATTTTGCAGTATCCTTCCCCTGCCACGCCCACCAAGCCACCCCCACCCCAACCAAGCCACGCCCACAGAACCGGTAGTAAAAAAAATTTGGATTTCACTACTGGTTTACAGGTTCCATCTTGGTATTCTGCAGTATTGATTGGGAAATCACCCATTGGCTGCAGAGAAGTCACAATGGGAATCTGCTTTCTTGCAAATGTTAAAATAAAGATTTAAAAGAAGAGTCACACCTGTTAAAGGTGTGGTTAAAGGGCCTTGGTAGTACAGTGGTCTAAAGCACCCTGTTATTAACACAGCTGCCTGCAATTACTGCAGGTTCGAATCTCTCCAAGGCTCAAGGTTGACTCAGCCTTCCATCCTTTCTAAGGTAGGTAAATTGAGGACCCAGTTTGTGGGGGCAATAAGCTGACTTTGTATAAAATATACAAAAGGATGAAGGCTATTGCTTAACGCATTGCAAGCCGCCCTGAGTCTCCGGAGAAGGGTGGCATATAAATCAAATTAAAAAAAACAAAAGTAAGTCCTTTGTAGAATCACCCGTTTTTCTCTATAGCAACTTCCCCTCTAAAAAATCATGTGGCTGGTTTTTTTTTTTTTAAAAAAAAAGTCTCTAAAGATAATCCAATCTATACAAAGAAACTTTTAAGAACTTTTGAATTTCAGTTCTGCTTTACATACAGCACCTATGAAATTTATGTCTTTTATATTTGGTCTGGATTCCACTGGTTCTTCTAAAATAAATACCAGGTCATCTGCAAATGCTTGTAATTTATATTTTTCTCTTTTTTTATTTCCAGGCCTTTTATCTCTTTTGCCCTCCATCGTTCCCAGCATTGGGCTCTTCTCCAGGGAGTCCTTCCTTCTCATTAGGAGGCCAAAGTATTTGAGTTTCATCTTCAGGATCTGGCCTTCTAAAGAGCAGTCAGGGTTGATCTCCTCTAGGACTGACCGGTTAGATCGATGTTAAAATTTGCAGTCAAATCCCCATTCACTATTACTTTTGCCATTTGTTTAGAATATATAGACTTAATCCTATTCATAAACTTCTCACTACAAAAGTTCTTTAAAAAAGAAAAAAAAGAAACTTTTAAGAATTTCTGAATTTCAGCTCCATTTAGTTACAGCACCTCCCTCTTGGTGGAAGTTCCCATTCTCACTTCCAAAACACACACAAAAAAAATGAAATTTATGTCTTTATATTTTAAATTGAGCTTCCTCCTACTTCTGTTGTACAAGAATCCCAAAGAGCTAACCAGATGCAAGCGGTTTTATTGATTGCATCTTGCCTTGAAATCTATTAATATAAAGGGAAGTTAGAAAGATACAGCTCTGCAAAAGCCTTAGGTTATCGTATTTATTTTTACTGCAGCGTGAACTCTTAAAGGGGGGTTAGGATCTATTTAGAAACAGGCCTTGCAATGTGTAACCAGTTCAATGCCCTGAAAAGGCAAAGCAAACTCTCTCCCTGAAGATTAATGCTTCATTTTTCAGGTTATAGTAAGACTGCCTTTTTTCTAGCGACTTATAATAACATGACAAAGAGTAGAATAACGCAGATGGAAGGGACCTTGGAGATCTTCTAGTCCAACCCCCTGCTCAAGCGAGAAACTCTATACCATTTCAGACGAATGGCTACCCAGGAGCTTCTTGAAAACCTCCAGTGATGGATCACTCGCAACTTCTGGAGGCAAGATGTTCCACTGGTGAATTGTTCTCACTGTCAGGACATGTCTCCTTAGTTTCACCCAAATTTTGACCGTGGGGATCTTGTGGCAACAGTTGTAAGTGCGAGGATGCGTTGTAAGTCCCTTTTTTTCACTCCCTTCTAGCACTGGTGATATTGCCTAGTTTGGGTAATGAAACGTCAAGAAAACAAGCCAGCTCAGAGAGCACCAAGGACTAAGCACTAAGGACCTCACAGCCCTCTCCCTCCACCCCCTTTTATTAATCATTAGTCATATTTCTATGCCGTCCACTCTCCGAGGACTCTGGGCGGCTTACAACAATCGACAGTATACTAAATAGCATATTGCCCCCTAACAATCTGGGTCCTCATTTTACCCACCTCGGAAGGATGGAAGGCTGAGTCAACCTTGAGCCGGTGAGATTTGATCTGCTGATCTGCTGAACTAGCAGTCAACTGAAGTAGCTGCAGTACTGCACTCTAACCACTGCGCCACCTCGGCTCTCTCTCTCCCTTCCTCCTTCCTCCTCCCTTCTACCACTTCTACCACTGATGATGTTACCTAGTTTGGGTAATGAAACTTCTGCAAGAAGCAAGCTCAGATAGCACTAAGGACCTCCTCCTCCTCCTCCTCCTCCTCCTCCTCCTCCTCCTCCTCCTCCTCCTCCTCCTCCTCCTCCTCCTCCTCCTCTTACCTTCTACCACTGATAATGTTATCTAGCACAGATGTTGTTACCTAGGTAGGGTAATGAAACTTCTGCAAGAAGCAAACTCAGATAGCACTAAGGACCACCACCACCTCCTCCTCCTCCTCCTCCCCTTACCTTCTACCACTGATAATGTTATCTAGCACTGATGTTGTTACCTAGGTAGGGTAAGGAAACATCTGCAAGAAAACAAGCCAGCTCAGAGGACAACAAGGACCCCCTCCATTTTATTTACGTACGTTTCCTATTTCCTAACCGTCCTTCTCTCTTGGAGATGCTAAGCAAACGGATATAAGTCAAGGACTTACCCGTATAACCGGAGAACCATCGGCTTCATTTTATCGAAGTGCCTGTGGACCGAATACTCTGCTTCACTTCTTCATCCTGCTTGAGTCTCAACCCGCAAAACCACCAGATCTGTTAAGTGACATCTTCTAAGGCAGAACTAATTAAGTTTCTGTCTTGGAGACAGCTCTTAACACGCCTTTGCGCTAAGAACAAGCCTTCCGTAGTCTGATACCAGATAAAGACCTTCTGCGGTCTAATTTGTTTAGCCCGTCGCTTGTCAGAGGAGTGTAGAGTTATCTTGATTGCGGTTGCCAATAAGAAGTCAAGGCACTATAATGGCAGGCGTTGGCTGTAGCTTCTTACAGTCATTTTCCAAACAAGGACTGAATGAAAGTTTTAATGGCTTGACACTTTCACCAGGAACCAAGTTCATGTTTCCAGAAAGTTAATGACAAGAAGATAAAGCGGTTAAGGCACCAGGCTGGAAACCAGGAGATCGGGAGTTCTAGTCCTATTTTAGGCATGAAAACTGACTGGATGATTTTGAGCCAATCACCAGGAGATGGTGAGTTCTAGTTTCATTTTAGGCATGAAAGCCGACTGGGTGACTTTGGGCCAATCACCAACAGACTGAGTGTTCTAGTCCCATTTTAGGCATGAAAGCTGACTGGGTGATTTTGTGCCAATCACCAGGAGATGGTGAGTTCTAGTTTCATTTTAGGCATAAAAGCCGACCGGGAGATTTTGGGCCAATCACCAGGAGATGGTGAGTTCTAGTTTCATTTTAGGCATGAAAGCTGACCGGGCAAATTTGGGCCAATCACCAGGAGATGGAGAGTTCTAGTCCCATTTTAGACATGAAAGCTGACCGGTGACTTTGGGCCAATCACTGGGAGATGGTGAGTTCTAGTCCCGCCTTAGCCATGAAAGCCAGCTGGGTGGATTAGACCAATCCCTCTCTCTCAGTCCAACCCTCACAGGGTTGTTGTGGGGAAAATAGGCGGAGGAAGGAGTATTAGGTATGTCCATCACATTGAGATACCTATAAAGCAATGAAGGTGGGGATAAAATCTAATAAACTCACCAATGAGCAGCTGGCATCCAAATACTGTCTATTCATATCAGGGGTTTTTACTATTCTCATTATCAGCTGGTTTTTTATTCAATATAACCAGTTAACCAAATGTTATTTGCTCTGTATTTCCAAGCTATCATTGCTGAATATGATCCACGAATGGCCAAGATCAGACGTGCATTCATCTAGCTGTACGAAAGATATTGAACTGAGATATCAGATGTCCCCAAGGTGCTTTCTCAAAAGGCAACTGGGCTTCCTTCGTTTCTCTTCTCCTTCAAGAAGCTTCTTGGATAAGAAGCAAAACGTCTTCAAGGAAAAACAAAAAAACTCCAGTTGCCTTTTGAGAAAGCACCTTTGGGACAACCATGTCCTGGATGACTGTGAATCTCCACAGACATTTGCGACATCAGCTGTTTGATATCAACTCTTAAGTCCAACAACTAGTGGAAGACATCATATTAGAGGAAGATCAGAAAAAGGCAATTAATCAACCAACCAACCAGTATGTTTGATGAAAAATTGTCCTGAGCTACCCTGTTCATCCTGAAGTTATTTGACCCAGTCCTAATTCTTACTAAGCATCTAAAGCATCTAAAATTAAGTGTCTAAAAGACGCTTGCTCCTGGGGAGGAAAGCTATGGCAAATCTAGACAGCATACTAAAAAGCAGAGACATCACCTTGCCAACAAAAGTGCATATAGTCAAGGCGATGGTTTTCCCAGTTGCAATGGATGGCTGTGAAAGTTGGACCATAAGGAAGGCTGAGCACCAAAGAATTGTGGCCTTTGAACTCTGGTGCTGGAGAAGACTCCTGCGAGTCCCTTGGACTGCAAGGCGATCTAACCGGTCAGTCCTAGAGGAGATCAACCCTGACTGCTCTTTAGAAGGCCAGATCCTGAAGATGAAACTCAAATACTTTGGCCTCCTAATGAGAAGGAAGGACTCCCTGGAGAAGAGCCTAATGCTGGGAAAGATTGAGGGCAAAAGAAGAAGGGGACAACAGAGAACGAGGTGGCTGGATGGAGTCACCGAAGCAGTCGGCGTGAGCTTAAATGAACTCCAGAGGATGGTAGAGGACAGGAAGGCCTGGAGGAACGTAGTCCATGGGGTTGCGATGGGTTGGACATGACTTCACAGCTAACAACAACAACAACAATTCTTACTTAGTTTTCACACTCAGAAAGTAACTTTGGGCCAATTGCTTTGCTTCTTCTAATGACTTGTTTCAGGGGAATTAACAAGAAGACAGATCTTCTGGTTTAGCTAAGATGGCTGAAATGTTAAGCCATCTTTCCCTTCCTTGTCACTATATATTGATCGCGGGAACAGCCTCCCAGCTCGCTGTATGATGCACTGAGCTGGAATTAGCCCAAATGGCAATGCTAATCCATTCTGATGTGAAAGTCGTTGGCTCAAACTTGACTGTTCCCCAGCTGCCTTTCTTTCACCATTTATTATCTGGCATCCGCTGAAGCTATTAAATCTCAAGAACCAAGGTCTAACCCTCTCTAACCCACCGAAAACCTCCAGAAGTGTCTATTGCTAGCTCCATTGACCATGATTTTCTAAATTATTCATTGGGGGGAAAGGAAGATAATTTAATTTCTAATTAGAATCTTCAGCTAAGTCTAGATGGGGACTTGTTATCTCCCCAACCTTCATGGCTTCTTAAACTTTTGCACTTAATTCACTTTTCTCAGTTTTGTTTTGGTGGATGGTTCTTTGAAAGGATGAATTTGAATATGGACTTCTCCAACGGCTTATATTAAGTCTAGCCAGCTTTCCAAAAGCAGATTGGTGTTCATGCGATTATTTTTTTAAAAAATTCATCGTTGGTTGAGTGCTACACAAGCAATCATCAAATGCATTAATTAATTGGATCTTTTCCCCTCTCCCACTGCAACAAAATAATAAAAAAATAGGAACAATGGTTAACTATTATATGTAGTGATTTGATGTTATGATCAATGCTAGTGGGAATGTTTTGCTAGCATGTTTTTTCTTTCTTTCTTTCTCTTTTTTTCTCTTTCTTTCTTCTTCTCTTTCTTTTTCTTTCTCTCATTCTCTTTCTCTCTGTTTCTCTCTCCCCCTCCCCCAACTTCTTCCCTTCTTTTTGAGAGAAGGTTGAGGATGGTTTGGTGCCTCTCATTTCTTAGTTACAGTTGGCGATGACGCCATCCGTATAATTTTCGCTTCTCTTCTCGGATTCCATACATTAGACTCTTGTGCCCAGCTGCTCAACTTTATTTTGCATATTAAGCAACAGCTAGGAATAGCTTTCATTTAGCTCATTCAGCATCTTTCTTGAGCTGCATAAGTAAAAAAAAGAAAAAGAAAGAAAACAAGTGGAAAAGTAAGCTAACATTTCCAAAATGCAATACACAGAAGGACTACCTTAAAGTAGTGCTAGATACACATCTACCCCCAGCCCAGGGGTGAAATCCAGCAGTTTCTGAGAGGTTCTGGAGAACCGGTAGTGGAAATTTTAAGTAGTTTGGAGAACTGTCAAATACTACCTCTGACTGGCCCCAGAGTGGGGTGGGAATGAAGATTTTGCAATATCAGTTAATAGTTGGGTAACCTTTAGCATGAATTACAGCCTTACAATGTCTTCCCATGGAGTGAACCAAGTCTTTTAGTTCTGCAGCTGTTATAATGTGAAGCCAAGATTGAAGGATTGCTTCTATTAACTGGGTTTTATTGTTGGGTTGCTTCTGACTAACAAGTTTCTTTAGTCGGCTCCATAGATTTTAAAATTGGGTTAAGGTCTGGGCTACTCCCAGGCCATTCCAGCAGTGGAATAGGATTATCTTGAAATGCCCTCAAAAAAGTGGTGTTATTAGCCATCAAACCTCAAAAATACACTTTTCCCAAAATGTTTCCACAATTTTGGCCACTACTGTATGAGAGGCGTATTGTAGTGGAAGTGCATTGAATTTCTCAAGTTCAGATAAGACAGTGCAAATTTGGTGATCCTTTTGAATCCACATTTCTCACTGGTGAAGCCCACTCATCCCAACTTTTTCGAATAAGGCATGAGAACAACAGAAGAAAATGCACACAACTACACAATGCCTTGGTGAGAAGATGTTTGCGTTAGGGAATACTGCTTACCAAACATGCCTCTCTCGTAGGCAGCACTGCCTGTGAAAATGTATTGCTGAAAAGTTTTAGATTTGGAAAAGTTGAAGTCTGTCCGTTGTGCATTTGGAAAAAGAAAATCAGACAGATGCAGAAATGGAGAAACTGTATTTGAGACTCAAAACAAAAAAAAAATGAAGTCCCAAAAAGAATGAGATTTGTCCTTCTACAGTTTGAAATAGCTTCTAATTCTGCTAAGTCTAATAACAAGAAAAATTGGAATGTAGAAATGACCAATTTTCTAGTTAGTGCTCTGGAGCCTTCAACAACATATTGCCACTATTGTCAGCCAAAGCATTACTTGGGAAGCTACGAAAGAGGTAAAATTGGTAAAATTCAGATCTTTTGAACTCATCTTTCTATTTTACCGCTTTTCTTTTATGACCCTTGCAAAGCAGTCAAATATAAAATACTTCATTGGCCAAGTGCGATTGGACACACAAGGAATTTGTCTCTGGTGCCTAAGCTCTCAGTGTACAGGCCAAACAACAAAGTAATAACGATCATAACAACAAAATAATAATCATCCTAGTAAGGATACCAAGAAGAGAAGGTAGTGGAACAGATGAGAAGGATAAAAGCATTACAGCCTTACTACATGGGTAAGTATACTTAGACATAAGACAGGAGAAATCTGCTCTGAATGATTCTGTTGGCCCAGAGTGAACGCCAAGGTTGCAAGCGATTTACACTGTGGTTCTCGCTCACTTCCCCAAAAGAGCGAAGCAGAGGAGAAGAGGCCCTTCCCATTTCATGCGTTGCCTTCCACAAGTGTCATTGATGACTAATTTGCCAGAGTCATCTGCGTTGAGCATCTGTTCCTCTCGGATAGAAAACAGTGCAGGAAATAGAACTAGAAACTGTTCTCCCAAGGAAAAGATGTTCCGGTTAATCATTGCAGGAGGAAATCAAAATCTCAGATCAAATTTTTTATTTTTATCAGTACTTTCTTTTCTTTTCCTGTTCCCATCCATTGGGGTTTGGGAGGGCAGTCCCTGATGTGCAACAAAATATGAAGAGCCTTGGTAGTACAGGGGTTTAAGGCACCCTGTTATTAAGCTGGTTATTAAGACCAGCTGCCTGCAATTACTGCAGGGTTCGAATCTCGCCAAGGCTCAAGGTTGACTCAGCCTTCCATCCTTTCTAAGGTAGGTGAAATGAGGACCCAGTTTGTGGGGGCAATAAGCTGACTTTGTATAAATATACAAAAGGATGAAGGCTATTGCTTAACGCATTGTAAGCCACCCTGAGTCTCCGGAGAAGGGCGGCATATAAATCAAATTTAAAAAAAAAAAATGATTGTCCTCAGTGGTGGGCTGCAATTGGTTTAACAACAGTTCAGCCTAACATGCTTGCACCCAGCATTCAAAATACAGCAATTTGAAGCTTAGCTGCTTACCTTCTAAGGCAGCCCTAGTAAGTAGCGATAGATAGATAGATAGATAGATAGATAGATAGATAGATAGATAGATAGATAGATAGATAGATAGAATTCTTTATTGGTTAAGTGTGATTGGAATTTGTCTTGGTGCATACGCTTTCAGTGTACATAAAAGAAAAGATTCATTCATCAAGAATCATAATGTACAACAGTTAATGATAGTCACAGGGAACAAATAAGCAATCAAATCATTATTAGGAAACAGTCTATATAAATTGTAAGGATACCAGCAACAAGGTTACAGTCATAGTCATAAGTGGGAGGAGATGGGTGATGGGAACGATGAGAAGATTAATAGTAATGCAGACAATAGCAATAGCACTGGCACTTAGACTTATAAACCGCTTCATAGTGCTTTTACAGCCCTCTTTAAGCGGTTTACAGAGCCAGCCTCTTGCCCCCAAACAATCTCCCTTGACATGCTGCCAAAGATCTACTTGGCAAAGCCACACGGATTCCAGAATCAAACAGAGATGCCGACTGGGAACAGAATTAACAATGTTGCTTTCCTGCAAAGGGCCCACGTGCCTTTGCTCCTCTTTTAAGCCTTATGGGAGGGGCCAATCATCTCCAGGCCTTACTCTTGAGTCGTCCCTTTTGTTTTAACTGTTCTTGTCTTCTGGCAGCTCTGCGCATGCGCACACTAGGAACAAGCTCCTCCTGTTCCTCTGCCTCTCTGATGTGGCAGAGGATTCTGGAGGCTCCGGAGTCCGAGTATAACTCCCAGATAGCCCTGGCCCCATCTCTGCCTCCAACACAGAGCCCTTGTCCAAGCCTTCCCCAGATCCAGGACTGGCTCATGTTCCTCCCCAGCCTCCTCACTGTCCAACTCCGCTGCCAGCTCTTCAGGCTGCTGGTGGACCACAACATATTTAAAGGGAAACATTTGAAATAAATTTCAGAAAATAGCCATGGAGTTTGACACCGCAACTCCGAAGAGTTCCCCTGGAGCCCTGCCATATATCAACGTCAGGAGAATGAAATATAGTTCTTGCTACATTTTGTTACGGAACTGGAATTTAAACGTGACCTACTCTGGGGCGAAGGCAAAGTTTTACTTCTTTTGCTATGCAACACCTGAGCTCCAATGCATATATATATATATATATTTGTGATTTTACAGAACACCTTCGACTCTGCTAGCATTGCAAGTGGCACTACTTCTTAAAACGAGGGAGCTGTTCTCTAAATCAGATTTTGATCAAGAGGAAAGCCTTTATTCCATCAGACTCAATTTACATCCCCTTGCAAGCCATTAAGAGATCTAAACTCGTTTCCCCCGAAATCAAATCCACAGAATTGCCAGGTATCCAATTTTTTTTTTTAAAGAAAGGCAATCAAACAGTACCACATTTCTCATGCAAACTGAATTTAGTTTTATTCAAGCTAACTAGCCAATATTCAGGCTTAAAAAAACATTCTTCATTTACAACAATAATGTTCTGGCATATTCTGCTCTGGATTCAATTCAAGAGGACCAGGAATTGAATTATAATGATCATCATTAAGCCAACGGAAGAATCACCTCTTCAAGGAGTTCTCTCAGGACAATTGTTGAAACTTAGCTCTCTGTACTGCGTGACAGTCTAAAACTTGGATATCCAACCTTGAAGCCTTCTGGACTTCAACTCCCAGAATTCCCCAATCAGCCATGGGGAATTCTGGGAGTTGAAGTCAAGAGGTCTTAAAGTTGCCTAGGCTGAACACCCTTGGTCTAAAAGGGTGCTATTGACATAGAAATCAGGGGTGAAATCCAACAGGTTCTGACAGGTTCTAGAGAACCGGTAGCAGAAAATTTGAGCAGTTTGGAGAGCTGGTAGCAGAAAATTTGAGTAGTTTGGCGAACCGGCAAATACCACCTCTGGCTGGCCCCAGAATGGGGTGGGAATGGAGATTTTACAATATCCTTCCCCCAGGAGTGGAGAGGGAATGGGGATTTTGCAGTATCCTTCTCCTGGAGTGGGGATGGAATGGAGATTTTGCAGTATCCTTCCCCTGCCATACCCACCAAGCCATGCCCACCAAGCCACGCCTACAGAACCAGTAGTAAAAAAATTTGGATTTCACCACTGGTGGAAATAAAAGTTGACTTGAAGTACAGGTTCAACAAGGACTATCAAATAAATCCCAAGCAAAATAACACTTCAGTTCAGAGAATGAGATCCCTCTGTTTTGATAGTCTAATCTTTGAATCAGATGCTTTGATAAAAGAAAAAAAAAGGCTGATTTAGTTCAGTACAAGCTCACTTTACACTCTGGGCTGAAGCTGCCTTGCTAATAAAGAGTTTTGTTCTCTTCATGTTTTTGTTCAAAGAATCAAAGACAATGAAATGTGCCTTCAAAGCTCTCCAGAACCATTGGAGGTGATCTCATGATGTACCTTTTGTTCTGAACAACGCGAAACTATATATTTTCTCCTGCCTTGTATTGAGGTTGTCCATTTGATTCAGAGCTGTCCTGCGTTGGAGCAAGAATATTTTTTGTAAGATGATTTATGCATGCAAACACATTGATCTAGGTGTCGTCATCACCCCAAAACTTGAAAGGATCATTTTCTGCAAAATATTTTCAAGGGATCTCTCATGACGGTGGATCAAGGCTCTCTGACGTTTTATAGAACAGATGGTGATGAATGCAGAGGTGTAAGATTGGGTAGCTTTTCTAAACGATGGATTCATCCACAAAAGTCATTCATTAACACCAGTCTACCACACAAATGTATGAAGATTGTGTTGGCTGGGAACTCTTTGATCTGTGATCCCAACACATCTGAAAAACCTCAATCTAATGGAAAGTTGGTGTAAGGATTTAAATATTGAGTAGAGTAGAGTAGAGTAGAGTAGAGTAGAGTAGAGTAGAATAGAATAGAATAGAATAGAATAGAATAGAATAGAATAGAATAGAATAGAATAGAATAGAATAGAATTCTTTATTGGCCAAGTGTGATTGGACACACAAGGAATTTGTCTTGGTGCATACGCTCTCAGAGTACATAAAAAGAAAAGATATGTTTATCAAGAATCATAAGGTACAACACTTAATGATAGTCATAGGGAACAAATAAGCAATCAAATCATACTATATTGAAAGTCAATATAAATCGTAAGGATACAAGCAACAAAGTTACAGTCATGCAGTCATAAGTGGGAGGAGATGGGTGATAGGAATGATGAGAAGATTAATAGTAGTGCAGACTTAGTGAATAGTTTGACAGTGTTGAGGGAATTATTTGTTTAGCAGAGTGACGGCATTCGGGAAAAAACTGTCCTTGTGTCTAGTTGTTCTGGTGTGCAGTGCTCCATAGCCTCGTTTTGAGAGTAGGAGTTGAAACAGTTTATGTCCAGGATGTGAGGGGTCTGTAAATATTTTCCCAGCCCTCTTTTTGACTCGTGCAATATACAGGACCTCAATGGAAGGCAGGTTGGTAGCAAAATTCTGCAAACTATTTTCAAAGGATCTCTCGTGACGGTGGATCAAGGCTCTCCGACGTTTTATAGAATAGATGATGATGAACGCAAAGGTGTAAGATCAGGTAGCTTTTCCAAATGATGGATTCATCCACCAGTCTGCCACACAAATGTATGAAGATTGTGTTGGCTGGGAACTCTTTGATCTGTGATCCCAACACATCTGAAAAACCTCAATCTAATGGAAAGTTGGTATAAGTATTTAAATATCGAAGATACAGAAGCTGTGCCAATCACGACTCTGACCTTGTTCCCCAGTTGTTAAAAGACAAAATCTCTTTTATGGAGATACAGTCACCTACTCCAGAAATACACTGAACTCCGTGACCATTGCTCAGGCTATAAATGACAGTTTTTTTCTAAGTTCTCCCCAGGGTTTCTTTCGAAGCCAATGGAGCAGCAAGGATTCTTTCCTTCTCTTGCATCTTTTGACTCAGCCGTAGTGGTACCCTGAAGACATTTCACACCACGGTGTTCGAGAACAGTTAACACCTTTTGATCTACTTTTATTTGTAGAGGGTATCACACCAGTTGGCTGCTGAGCTTCGTTTGAGCATCAACTATAGCTGGGAGCCATGTAGTAGATGAGAAGGCATCTTTGCCCTTGACGGAAAGACAAGGAGTCAGAGCAATCTTCTGCATTCATTCAGTTTTAGAATAGAATAGAATAGAATAGAATAGAATAGAATAGAATAGAATAGAATAGAATAGAATAGAATAGAATAGAATATATGGAATGGAATGGAATGGAATGGAATAGAATAGAATAGAATAGAATAGAATAGAATAGAATAGAATAGAATAGAATAGAATAGAATAGAATAGAATAGAACTTTATTACAGTCATAGACCAGCAATAGACATCACTGTTTACAATATATTAAAAAATAGTACTGACATTAATAGTGGATAATAACACCCCTGTTAAGAAGTTTTTTTTTTTTGAATTCTCACAATAGAATCGCTTGTTTCATGTCTTACTGACCATCTTTTGTTTTTCATCACTAACTAGTTAGGTTTTCAGAGATAGCTTCAGATGTCAGTCAACATTTTTGGCTTTTAACAGAATAACAGTTCAGAAGGGACCTTGGAGGTCTTCTAGTCCAACCCCCTGCTTAGGCAGGAAACCCTACACCACTTCAGACAAATTGTTATCCAATCTCTTCTTCAAAACTTCCAGTGTTGGAGCATTCACAACTTCTGGAGGCAAGTAGTTCCACCGGTTAATTGTTCTCACTGTCAGGAAATTTCTCCTTAGTTCTAGGTTGCTTCTCTCCTTAGTTTCCATTCGTTACTTCCTATTCTGCCTTCGGGTGCTTTGGAAAATATGTTTGCCCTCCCCCCCTTTATTGCTATAAACTCAGAATGGCCTTCAACAGCCCTCCCCTGAAAGGCAGTCATCCAATCTAAACATTGCCAGGTGGGGACAATGGAGGAAAGCTGTCAGGACCCCAACATTATGTCAAATACTCTTGATGAAGTTAGCAATGATTCTGCAGCTGAGGACGACCACTCGGCAGCTGCAATTAGTAACCAAGACATTAAAACGAAAGAGAAGGAAAGACATGGTGTCTTGCCAAACACAAATGGAATGGAAATGATGGACATACATTCCAAGTATGACCTTTGGCATCCAAATATAGAATTGAGCTCTGCTTAGTCTACATTTCTAAAAATAACTTGTGTGGGTTTTTGCTGTGATGCACCCTTCAGCCAAGTCCACCAAGCGTCCCAAATTAAGCGTTGCTTCGAATGAAACCCATCCCGTAATAATTCCTCTTCTTCCCCTTGCATTAACAACCAGACATCCCAAAGGTGCTTTTTTCAAAAGGCAGCTGGACTTCCTCTGTTTTGCCCGAAGACATTTCGCTTCCCATCCAAACAGCTTCTTCAGTTCTGAAGAAGAAGAAGAAGAAGAAGGAGAAGGAGAAGGAGGAGGAGGAGGAGGAGGAGGAGGAGGAGGAGGAGGAGGAGGAGGAGGAGGAGGAGGAGGAGGAGAAGAAGGAGGAGGAGGAGGAGGAGGAGAAGAAGGAGAAGAAGAAGAAGAAGAAGAAGAAGAAGAAGGAGGAGGAGGAGGAGGAGGAGGAGGAGGAGGAGGAGGAGGAGGAGGAGGAGGAGGAGGAGGAGGAGGAGGAGGAGGAGGAGGAGGAGGGAAGAAGCTTCTGGGATGAGAAGCGAAACATCTTCAAGGAAAAACAAAGACAATCTAGATCAGCGACCACCAACTGATGGTCGTTGGACCACCGGTGGTCCGCGAGAAAATTTTGGTGGTCCGCAGAAAAATTATTTGCATTTTTTATATTGAACTAAATCAGGGGTCCTCAAACTACGGCCCCTTGGATGGATATGTGCAATGGAAGTTTGTCTTGCTGCAGAGAGTGTGCAGGTTGGAGGGGGGCAGAAATTCCAACTTGGGGTCTGTTTTAGCCTCCTGGGCTTTGGGCGAAGGCTGGAGGGAAGTGCTGCGGATGGCAAAGAGCCAGAGGGCCTCGTTCCAGTGGGACTGCCTCATGTCCTGGAACCGGCTGACCATCTCACCTGCTGAGCCTCCAGGTGCTGGTACCTGGCCTTGCACTCCCGCAGGTCTTCCCTCTACTTGGAAAGCCTATGCTCCTAGTCCTCAGTGAGGTGCTTCTGCTGATCCTCCTTCTCGGTCAGATCCAGTTTGAACTGAGCTATTTTGCCAACTCTTTCTCATGGTGTCTGCTTAGCTCCAACCACTGCTTCCTGTTGGGGCCCTAAGGAGCCCGGGTGGGCAGGAGAGGAGTGGCTGGGAGGGGAGGGGCGAGTAGAGGCCGGCGAGGCGCCCCTCAATGTGAGTGACATCAAGTTAACCACGCCCACCCAGTCACATGACCACCTAGCCATGCCCACCCAGCCGGTCATTAGGCAGATCATATTAGTGGTCCGTGGGATTTAAAATTATGAATTTAGCGGTCCCTGAAGTCCAAAAGGTTGGGGACCCCTGGTCTAGATGCCTTTTGGGGAAAAAAAAAACACCCTTTTGGGAGAACCATGATCTGGATCTTCAGGAATGGAGTGCCCACGACTTCTGAAGGCAAGCTGTTCTACTGCCTGATTGTTCTAATATTTGGGAAATTTAGTTCTAGGTTGCTTCTCTCTTTGGTTAGTTTCCATCCATCGTTTCTCGTCTTGCCTTTTGGCGGTCTGGAGAACAGGTTGACTTCCTCGTCTTTGTAAGACATCGATATTTGGCATTAAGGATATTTTTCCCGGCCCAAATTATATTGTTCTTTGGAATGTTTAGAATCTGTCCGTTTCCTTAACGAACAACAGTTCAGTTAACTATGGTGTTGTCATTGTTAAATGGATTGTTTCCAGGAAACTTGGCGGATCTGCAAGTTAATTTTCTGCAACTGGCTTTGAAAAAATGATCAATTAAATCCATCCGGTTCATGGCCCTTTTAGATGAAGTTGGTTCTATGGACTAATTGGGTTCTAAGCTAATAATGTGCCATGGATTTTTTTCCCCCTCCCTTTTTTTTAATGGCCTGGCCTTTTTTAATGTTTTTTGGTCACCTGGTAATTGATTTTTAATGCATAGAGCACTTAGTGTTTAGAACAGGATATGATTACGTTACTAAAAGTGAGAAATAGTGTGGAAGGAGGTGTGGACCTTTGGCCCTCTACCTTGGGCACGATGCTTCTGAATGCATTCCTGGGAAAGCAGATGCAATATGATCGAACGACTCATAAATCGGGGGGGGGGGGGAATATAATCATTTTAGAACTATAGGTGTGGAGTTGTATAAACAGAAGCATAGAATCAGAATCATGTGAAGTATTACTACCGCTTTAGAAAACCCTAGTGCAACCTTAAACACTCAAAGAGCCATTTGGACCTGTTTCCCACAGAAAAGAAAACACCGGGAGTCACAAAACCTCGGTGGGCGTGGCCAACTCGACGTCATTCACTTTCACCAGTCACATGACCCCCTAGCTACGCCTACCCAGCCGGTCATTAAGGCAGAGAACCGGTTGTTAAAAAACAAAGCCCTTTTGACATGTCTCTCTCTCCCTCCCTCCCTCCCTCCTTCCCCCTCCCTCTCTCTCCCCCCCTCTCTCTGTATCTCTCTGTCTCTGCCCTGGTCGCTTCTCCATCCCCCACCGTCACCCTTATCTTCTCAGGCTACGTGAGGAGTGACTGAGAGGGGAGGGTCAGGGGTGGGGCCAGCCAGTGATGGGATCATCCAACAGGGAGCCACAGCAGAGGGCCCAAAGAGCCGCATGCAGCTCTGGAGCCACAGGTTGCAGACACCCGCCCTAGTAAGACCACACTTGGAATACTGCGACCGATTTTGGTCAACACATTGCAAAAAAGATGTTGGAAAAAGTTCAGAGGAGAGCTACTAAGATGATCCAAGGCCTGGAGACTAAAACATATGAAGGACGGCCGCAGGATTTGGGCTTGGCTGGTCTAAAGAAAAGAAGAATTGGGGTGACGTGACAGCAGTCTTCCAGTATTTGAGGGGCTGCCACAAAGAAGAAGGAGTCAAGCTATTCTCCAAAGCACCTGAAGGCAGAAGAAGAAGCAACGGATGGAAATTAATCAAAGAGAGAAGCAGCCTGGAATTAAGGAGGAATTTCCTGACAGTGAGGACAATCAACCAGTGGAACAGAAGTTGCCTCCAGAAATCGTGGGCACTCCAACATTGGACGTTTTTAAGAAGAGACTAGACAGTCACTTATCTGAAATAGTATAGGTCCTCCTGGTTGAACAGGGGGTTGAACAGGGGTTGAACAGGGGAACAATGGATGGAAACTAACCAAAGAGAGAAGCAACCTAGAACTAAATTTCCCAAATATTAGAACAATTTGATTTGAAGACCTCTAAGATCCCTTCCAGCCCATTCATTCTATTCTACTGGCAGTTGATAAATGTACTGTACAGTATTTGCCTTTTGAGACACGTATGAAAAAGGAATATTATGGAAAGGCGTGTGAAAAGAAGATGTCTTGGGAATATCAGTTATCAAATTAGGGAGCATGTTTCCATTACGTAGAAGTTAGGCATAAAAATGCTCTGCTGATTGATGGAAAGGAGTGCTGGTTTCTTTTTTTTAAAATAGACATTCTAATAAAAAGTCCATTAAACCGTTTTGACAGGCTGATACGCCGAGTTGATTTTTAATCCTACCTAAAGCATAAGTGGAAGAAAATCTATCACATCCTTTTCTTTGAGTTGAGACCTTAACCCTAAGCCTTGCTCCAAAATAATGGATGAGAGCTTGGTGTTTAGAGAAGGAGGGATTCGATTCGGATGGGATGAGTGGGTTGCCTTGTTCTTTGCTTTTCACTTTAATACTCTGCTATAAAAGTCTCCCTTGATTCAAGCTTGGCTCTTGGTGTCCCAAAGGTGCTTTTAACAAAAGGCAACTGGACTACTTTTGTTTGTCCTTGAAGATGTTTCGCTTCTCATCCAAGAAGCTTCTTCAATTCTGCTGAAGAACTAAAGAAGCTTCTTGGATGAGAAGCAAAACATCTTCAAGGAGAAACGAAGAAAGTCCAATTGCCTTTAGTTCTTCAGCAGAGCTGAAGAAGCTTTTTGGATGAGAAGCAAAACGTCTTCGAGGAGAAACAAAGGAAGTCCAGTTGCCTTCAGTTCTTCAGCAGAGCTGAAGAAGCTTCTTGGATGAGAAGCGAAACATCTTCAAGGAGAAACAAAAGTAGTCCAGTTGCCTTTAGTTCTTCAGCAGAGCTGAAGAAGCTTTTTGAATGAGAAGCAAAACGTCTTTAAGGAGAAACAAAGAAAGTGGCTTTTGAAAAAGCACCTTTGGGACAACCACGACCTAGATGACTATGAATCTCTATAGATACTTGGCTCTTGGTGATCATTTTTGCCGTATTTGCTTAGTTTTCTTGTCTATAATAAAAATTGTCTGGAATGGATTTCTCAATTTGTCCAGGAATCCTAAAAGTGGTTTCCCATCTAAATATATGATTCTAGCATATGATTCTAGCTAGCTTTTGAAATCGGCCAAGAAATATTAAGTGGGACAGAGAAGAATTAAGAATTATGCAGCTATACGTCTCCGTCATTCATTTGTGTAGGTCCAGATCAACGTGGTGGCTTGGTTTTCCATCAGATTTCTCACTAGGTGCATAACAGGTAATAAAAATAGACTAAGTGACATATAGACACATAGGTACATAACACGTGGGACTTTTTATCTGGAGCTGAACTTCACCTTGAGGTCTCTCCTAAGGTGGCTAATCTTGTTCTGTGGAAATTGTTAGCCTGTTAATGTCCTTTCTTTGATATTCAGTGCTTTTACTTACAATATGAGGTTCAGTAGTTTTAGAACTGAGCGATTTGTTGTTGTTGTTTTGAAGTCTACTAGAGTTTCAAGTAGACTTGTTGACCCTTGGAAAAAGAAAACTTTCCAGCAGTCTCATATTGACAGCATGCCCTTAATTACTACAACAGGGACTGGTGCAAACCTGTCAATATAATTAATAGTAGACTGACTCCCATCTGTTGATGCTCCACTTGCTGGCTTCCATGGCAGGGCAATCTGTGCCCCCATAAAAAGTTCAATAAACACAAAGACATTAATACTTCTTTAGGGATTCATCACAAAAACAGCTAACCAAATTAATTCTTCACCGCCTTAGTGAATGCATAAATGCTCCTCCGTGGAGTGAATTAACTCGAGTAAATATCTCTAAGTGAAGGAAAGAGAGCTACATGGTTCGGGGATTGTAGGAGAAGGAGACACAGAGCCTAGGGGTGGAGTCAAGAGAGGAAGCAGCCTAGAATCAGTACATTTCCATAAGCAGTGAAGTGCAACCTCTCTTGAATTCTGTTAACTCTTATTTAGTGCCAATTTTGTGCTGACCATCAGTTGCCTAGATTCTTGTGTATAAAAAGGTAAAGGTTCCCCTCGCACATATGTGCTAGTCGTTCCTGACTCTAGGGGGCAGTGCTCATCTCCGTTTCTAATCCGAAGAGCCAGCGCTGTCCGAGGATGTCTCCGTGGTCGTGTGGCCGACATAACTCAACACCAAAGGTGCACGGAACACTGTTACCTTCCCACCAAAGGTGGTCCCTATTTTTCTACTTGCATTTTTTACGTGCTTTCGAACTGCTAGGTTGGCAGAAGCTGGGAGCTCACCCCATTATGGGGCACTAGGGATTCGAACCGCCAAACTGCCAACCTTTTTGATCGATAAGCTCAGCATCTTAGCCACTGAGCCACCATGTCCCCAATTCTTGTGTATAGGTGTGAGTCATTTAAGCAGTCAGCTTGAATGGAAGTTTATACACGCTCCCAATTTTTTGTGGTTTGACAAGGATGTCTAAAAGACTTTTCAGAAAGATTTCTAAAAGAAACATAAAGGGACGGGGGAAAGAAGCTTCCCCCCGCAAACCGCATTTTGCAGGAATCAAGTTTTGATTTGATTTTAGTTTTTTTGAGACTCTGAATTCAATTACTTAACTTGGAAGTTGGGGCTGGAAATTCAATAGGTAGGCAATGTTCTATTGACTAAGCATGTTAGGCTCCAGGATTTATGCCACTTCTTGATTAATCCAGGGGCTACCTGTGAATTGAGGAACTCAGTAAAAAAAAGAAAAGGTAAAGGAATCCCTGTGGATTTTACTCCGCTAGTAAGGGGGGTGAAGCTCATCTCCGTTTCAAGGCCATTGAGCCAGCTCTGACCAAAGACATTTCCACAGTCATGTGGCCAGCATGACATCACAGAGCCCTATGACCTTCCCACCAAAGTGGTACTTATTTATCTACTCACATTTCGAACTACTAGGTTTTGGCAGGTGCAGGGGCAAAGAACGGGAGCTTACTCCATTGCGTGGCGCTCGAGTCTCGAACCTGGGCTGACAGCTTTCTAGCTGAAGTGGTACTTATTTATCTACTCACATTTGCATGCTTCCGAACTGCTAGGGTGGTAGGAGCAGGGGCAAAGAACAGGAGCTTACTCCATTCGGAGCTCGGTTCTCGAACCTCGGCTGACAGCTTTCTAGCCCAGGGTCTTAACCACTGAGCCCATCTCTTTTAATATCTATCTATCTATCTATCTATCTATCTATCTATCTATCTATCTATCTTTCATCTATTTTGCACCTGAAAAATTCTACCTTCCGGCAGTGGCAAAATCCCTACCTCAGATTATTTCTGCCAGTTAGGTGAACCAATAATGGTAGGGCCACGGTTGAGAATTTGGGGAATGGAAATTCCACATATCTGGAAGTTGTCCATGGTAGGAAAAATTTGATTGGAAAACCTTGGAGCTTTGAGAGCCGAATTGGAAAGCATTCTGGGAAGAAAGGCTGAAACTTAATTCCAAAAGGCAACTGGACTTCTTTTTTTTTTTCTTTTGAAGACGTTTCGCTTCTCCTCCAAGAAGCTTCTTCAGCTCTGACTGGATGGTGGGGAACGGAAGGATTTATACTCCTTGCAGGCAGCTGATCATTTGCATTTAAGAAAAGCCAGAAAGTCCATTGCCTCTTGAAAAAAATCACTTTTGGGACAACCATGACTTGGGATGTCTGAGAATCTCCTTAGGCACTTAGCCGAATTGTAATATGTATTGTAGAACGAATTGTAGTATGGTTGTAACGATGTTCTGTGTAAGCAACTTCTACAACAACAAAAATATCCTCTCAAGGTAACCGGGTTGTAACGAGATTTCTGGATGGGATATAGCGGCAGCCTGCAATACAAGGTGAAAAACGCCATCCTTCGAACAGGCATTAAAAGAAAATAGAATATTTTAATGAATCTTACATTGCTCATTTCATTTTATGCATTTACTTCCCCTTGAATTAAAAAGCCAGACGGAGTTTCCATCATACATATATGCCCAAGCAGTATCTTATGGTACTTGCCATTATGATAAGCCATTTGTTCCTGCTGAGATTTTAATTTTTAATAGCGATATAGATATCTATCTATCTATATTTAAGGATCACTGCTAATCAGAAGTGGCATAATGACTTCGAGCTTGTGAAGGGTAAATGGTGCAAGTTATTATCCTGCCCCATCAGTTCCAAAATCAGTTGCGAAACTGGGATCTAAGGGTATCCGAAGGAGAAGCAACCTTTACAACTTTTCCGTCTCGAAAAGAGGGAAAGTTAATGCATTGCTTTCATTCAATCATTTTATATTAGCAGCAATCTGATTTTTTTTAATACTGCAGAAACTTTCATGAAGGATGGCAGATACATCACCATTACTCATTCATCCCTGCCCTCTGGCACCTACAGAAGAATTGTTATTTATTAGTCCTGGGCCTCAAATTATTTTCTCTAGCTAAACTGGAGTAGAACTTTCTTCCCTTAAAGGTGGCATTTTTTGTCCTTCCTTCCTTCCTTCCTTCCTTCCTTCCTTCCTTCCTTCCTTCCTTCCTTCCTTCCTTCCTTCCTTCCTTCCTTCCTTTCCCCCTCCCTCCCTCCCTCTTTCTTTCTTTCTTTCTTTCTTTCTTTCTTTCTTTCTTTCTTTCTTTCTTTCTTTCTTTCTTTCTTTCTTTCTTTTTCTTACTTCTCCTTCCCTCCCTCTCCTCCCTCTCCTCCTCTCCTCCCTCTCTTCCTTAGTTTCTTCCTCCCTCTCTTTCCTCCCTCCCTCTTCCCTCCCCCTTTACTTTCCTTCCTTCCTTCCCTCCCTCCCTCCCTCTTTCTTTTTCCTAATTTTTATTCCACGTGTCTTCCCAGCGTAAAGGCAATAGATGAATATGACAGGTAATCCTCAAGTTACAACATTCCAAGCGCCCATCAAGTTACAACAGCACTGGAAAAATTTAT